>NC_073234.2:68407727-68710757 GCF_029281585.2 Gorilla gorilla gorilla | reverse complement strand
AGATAAATTATCAGGCTCCTGCTTCCAAAGCGTTTTTATCTTAAGAACCTTTATGGGGATTGTTGACTGTTCGTCACATGCCCTACCACTTAGGTTTCAGGCCCTATAATTAGATTCCGGGCAGTGTGGTTTGAGGGGATACTATAATGAAGACAATATCAGAACACTTGGAGATGAACTTGGAGCTCCAGAGGACATTACTATTCCTTACTCACCTTTCATAGGTCTGCCTTTATTTTTCTTGTCTGAGTCACTTTTTCCCATGGAGTCAATTCTCTAAAAACTGTGAGCCAATTCTTTTTAGTTTTTTTATTGTCTCACTTGTTTGTAGATCTTCCCAAGAACATGGTGGCGTGAACATTAAAAAATATGTATAGGAGGAGTAAATATATTTTTAGAATATTATAAAGTTATAATTTGGAAACTGGAGAAGGAAAATAAGTCCAATATTTCTTCCTCACAGGTACTCTGAAAATTCTGAAGCCTAGGTAATCCTGGCCTTTTGTTCCTAAGAATCTCTTCTCTGCCGGGCAAGGTGGCTCATGCCTGTAATCCCAACACTTTGGGAGGCTGAGGCAGGTGGATCACTTGAGCTTAGGAGTTCGAGACCAGCCCTGCCAGCATGGCGAAACTCCGTCTGTACTAAAAATACAAAAAAATTAGCCGGGTGTGGTGGCACATGCCTATAGTCCCAACTACTTGAGGGGCTGAGGCAGGAGGATTGCTTGAGCCTGAAAGGTTGAGGCTGCAGTGAGCCAAGATCATGAGCATGGGTGACAAAGTGACACCCTGTCTCCAAAAAAAAACCAAAAAAATCTTGTATATCATTGCAAATGCATAGTGTTTATTCGTACTGGGTATTCAGTTTTGTATTCTGTTTTTCCTCCCACTTCTGGGAGGTGATGTAGCGTAGTGACTTAGATTCAAGCTTTGGTCTCAGACAAATGAGGTTCTCGTTCCAACGGTGAGACCAAGGGCAAAGAGCTTAAGTTCTGAATCTCAGCTCTATACCTAAAAAATGAAGATAATAATACCTACTTTATAGGCCCTGTGAGGTTTATATGAAATATTTGTAAAGTGTTTATTATAGTGTCTAGCACATACTAGGGACCAGTAAACAGTACTTGTTAATAGAAACATTTCCCCTTTGCCACATAGTCTTTCTGACCTTATTTTATTTTATTTTTATTTCATTTTATTTTGAGACGAAGTCTCACTCTGTTACCCAGGCTGGAGTGCAGTGGCACAATCTCAGCTCATTGCAACCTCCGCCTCCCCGGTTCAAGAGATTCTCCTGCCTCAGCCTCCCTAGTAGCTGGGACTACAGGCGCCCGCCACCATGCCCGGCTAATTTTTGTATTTTTAGTAGAGATGGGATTTCGCCGTGTTAGCCAGGATGGTCTCGAGATCCTGACCTTGTGATCCACCCGCCTCAGCCTCCCAAAGTGCTGGGATTACAGGCGTGACCCACTGTGCCTGGCCATGACCATATTTTAATAACTGCTTGATAGTGTGTCAGTTGTGTATACATTAATATTTGCATCACCATTCTTCTAATTCTGGATTCTTAGGTACCTCTAAATTTGCACTAGAATTTTAAAACAGTCTTTAGTCATTCATCAGATTTACTAAATTCACACTATGTTCAAGGACCTTGGCTTGCTGTTGACACAGGGTTCACAGTGGCACTGTCCCTGGCCTTGAGGTGCTCACAGTCTGAAGGAGAGATGTGTACAAATAACTGTGCCCTGTGGTAAACACCATCAGTGTCCAACTTATTGAGAAAGTGTAGAGGAGAGAACAAAAATGTCAGACTCTGCCTAGATTGCTCAGGGAAGTCAGCCCAGGCTGAAATACAGTGATGCAGTCATGGCTCACTACAGCCTTGGCCTCCTGGGCCCAAGCAATCTTCCCACTTCAGCCTTCTGTGTAGCTGGGACTACAGGTGCGCACCACCACACCTGGCTAATTTTTTAAAAAATTTTCTGTGGAGATAGGGTCTCACTGTGTTGCTCAGGCTGGTGTCGATAATGGACATTTTGAGTGCCTATAGTTTATATTTTCTAGATTTATAGTTTACCTCTAATAGTTGGTTTTTATGTGGTATATTTGGTTTTCAGCCAATTTTATCTTCCAAGGACTTAATCTCTGATTCCTTCATGAGGACCAGGGTGTGGGCAACTGTTCCTGCAGAATCAGTATTTAACCTTCACATGGTGAAACAGATTAAACTCAGTACATAGTATAAAATTAAGATATTTTAATCCTGTAACTGGGTAAGACTCTAGATGAAAATTTTAAATCCAGCACCGCCTCTCCCCACAAAGTTCAATTAACACGGTAAAAATGAATGTATGTTTGCCCAGAAATTATTATTTTATAACACAATTGATTTTTGAAAACTTTATTTTCAAACTAACATTTTTTCCAAATTTGAGTATTATATTTGTTTTAAAAAATCCTTATAAAAGCAGTTTCAGTTCTGATGTGGATTGCAAATCATAAAACAACTTGCCAATGAAGCTTAGATTTCTAGAATGCTTTATCTTTAGTTTTCAAGTTAACTTTGAGGTTTTATTTTCTGTTTGTCAAGTCAAGCCTCTTGTGACCTTTCTCCCTGAATGAGCAGAGTTAGCTATCTGAAATGTCAGGAGTTTGTACCACCAAGGGTAAATTCGCTGGAAAGCTTTTAGTTGGGCTGCACTGGCTTGTTTAAATAGCCAAACACCTGCTAGGCAAGCCCTGCGCATGTGAGTGGCTATATATGTTCCTTCCTTTAGGATTTGCAAGGCTGGAGCACAAAGACAGCGATTGTTACCCAATAAGCAGTAGTCACACACTTCTACCAATCGCCTTAGGAGGGCTGGTTACCATGGAATCCACCATCTGTTCACTCCCCACCGGAATGTGATTATCCTTGCTGGGCTGGGAACTGGGGAAAGCAGGGGAGCCTGTGCTGGGTGAGATTATCTGCAATGGACCGGGTTAATGGGAGGCTTGCTTTGGCTCGCTGGAAGAACAAATGAAGGGAGTTTTACTTCAACCATTTGTGACTTCTGGCCAAGAGGAATAAATTCAGCTTTTATAAGGTAAGTAACCCTAGTAATATGTATCCAGTTTGTAGTACGTTTGTGTGGGGGCATTATCTCCATGTGGTCCAAGGAAAGTGAGCTCTAAGCTCTTTTTAAAGAAACCTCCAGCGTCATACACTTCTCTTGTATTGATTTTATGCAGTTCAATAATGCCTATGCAATTACATGTTGATTTTGGAAAATGAAAAAAAATTTAATCTTTTAAACTGTTTTCTGCTTGTGAAATTGTTTTATGACTCCTGAAAGTGGCAAAAGGACAGTCATTTTTAATGGTTTTTCAGAATGAATTACACTGGTATTCTTTCTGAAATACGCCCATGGCCCCAAACGTGTTCAATGCCTGTTCTTATTATTTGAAAAAATAACTCGGGTCAGGGACGTTTGTAGGTTATGATTTAATTAATGATTATTCTGGCCCACATGACTGACCCACCATTACTAGCTGATGTTTTGAAATGTGATGTTCATGCAGTTTTATTTTGCAATGCTTTGGCACAAGTTTCAAGGGCCTGAGCATGTGGAAACAATGTGGCAGTGCTTTAAGGCATGCATGCAGGCACCGTGGTAAAGGAAGGGCAAGACGAGGAAGATCAGCTTCTATTTCAAGGGCTTCCTTTGTTTTTCTATTTCAACAGCCCCTTAAAATGTGTGTTGCATATTGTGAGCAGTAGAAGGAGATTTGGGTCCTAACAAATGGATGACTGACATTTTTCTGTGTGGCTAAGAGGTTGGTAGCTCAAACAAGGGACTTCTATGTCCTTTGTAAGGCAGCATTGTATATCCCCTTCCCCAAAACTGTGCCCTAAAATATAAATGTGAAAAAACAAAAAGAGTGCTGTCTATACTCTGGATACTTCTTTTGTGTAAGTTTTTTTTGTTTTTTTTTTATCATTGAAACCATAGGGCCAGTGCTCTGTGAGTCTAACTGGGTCTGCCATTTTTACTTGATAGAGGAAAGGTTGCAAGGAAAGGCTTGGCTCATGCAGGTTCAGTCTTTCTAATTGTGCTGTGCTGCTGTCATCTTGGACATTTGTGCCAGTGGCTGCCCAGAGAGTTAGAAAAGGTTATTGCTAATAGGCCCTAATTGTTTCATTTTCTTTTTAAAATGATAATGTAAAATTAGATAACCTCATCTTAGTCAAGGACTCATGTTCTTACTTCAAGAACAGGTTTTTAGGCCAGACAGTTGTGAGTTCTTGGTGTTAATTGTAGTTGACTTTAAAATCTTACCCTCTTTTGTGCTTACTGGTGTTTATACATCATTATTATTACTTTTTAAAAGTTTTTTTCTTAAGGTACAAAATTAGTTTAGCTACATACTAGCTCTAAGAAGCATCTTTTAATAATAGTAGATATATGTCTGCCTGAAAATTTCCTTAGCATAATCTAAAAATTTTCAAGCCAATGTAATAGTATTGGGATAATTTTTTTCACCCATAAATGTCAGTCTTTCATAATCAATATAAGGTTTGGGAGGAAATTAGGTAATTTGAAAGCCTCATGTATGATTATGTGTTCATGTTGCTTTAATTACCATTATCTTAGAATCCAGAAAAAGGCTGTGAGTGAATGGGATTGAAGTGTGTGGCATCCGTGTACTTGGGATGTAGTTACCTAGAGCAATTAAGGTGGGCTAGATAAATCCGTACACTTCTCAAGTTCCTAGTGTTGGTGAATTTACTTACTCTTTTCTTTTTGTTATTGAGTTAAAGTTTTAAGATTGTGTTTTTAATTGGATGTTAATGTTAGAAAATATCCCAGCATTTTGAGTATTGGCAGGCATGTATATATTTTCAAGTGTAAGCATGTTGCATTGACCAAATTTCCAGAGTAATAAGTAATAAAACCACAGGTTTTTCAAAATGTTTTTAAAAAGCTTTGTCCAATCCACCACTAACAAGAAACTTAGTGGTTCTTGAGGGTAACCCTTCACAGAAATAGGTGAAGAGTGGGCAGCAGGGACAGTCCCTGGAGCATCTGTGATCCCAACCAGGGTACCTACGGGACAGGAGTGCATGGTCATAAGACTGTCCTGCACATGAAGGACCTGGTGAGATGTCCACTTCCATGCACAACACTGTCAGCAGTGAGACCTGCCACCATGCACACAGCTTCTTATAGTAGGGAATTTAGGATTTAGAATGTACTGAATTCGCGGGTCCACTGTGAAGCAATGCTTTCTGATTCTCACCATCCTTACTTGTGGGGGTGAAGAGAGGTGCTAGATTTCTGAGGTGTCTGTGCTTTCTTCCAACTTTTCCAACTGTCTGAGGGCTTGATGCTTTTCAATTCTTCAATACAACTTAAGACCTTACTGACAAGCTTGTATTTATGCTTGTAAATATGTAAAACTAACCTTATTTGGTTATTTCATGTAAAAGGATTATGTAGATGACAATATGAAACTTTGGCCCTCTCCCCCTCCCCCTCCCTCTCCCTCTCCCTCTCCCCACGGTCTCCCTCTCCCTCTCTTTCCACGGTCTCCCTCTGATGCCGAGCCGAAGCTGGACGGTACTGCTGCCATCTCAGCTCACTGCAACCTCCCTGCCTGATTCTCCTGCCTCAGCCTGCCCAGTGCCTGCGATTGCAGGCGCGCGCCGCCACGCCTGACTGGTTTTCGTATTTTTTTGGTGGAGACGGGGTTTCGTTGTGTGGGCCGGGCTGGTCTCCAGCTCCTAACCGCGAGTGATCTGCCAGCCTCGGCCTCCCGAGGTGCCGGGATTGTAGACGGAGTCTCGTTAACTCGGTGCTCAATGGCGCCCATGCTGGAGTGCAGTGGCGTGATCTCGGCTCGCTACAACCACCTCCCAGCCGCCTGCCTTGGCCTCCCAAAGAGCCGAGATTGCAGTCTCTGCCCGGCCGCCCCCCCTTCTGGGAAGCGAGGAGCGTCTCCGCCTGGCCGCCCATCGTCTGGGATGTGAGGAGCCCCTCTGCCTGGCTGCCCAGTCTGGAAAGTGAGGAGCGTCTCTGCCCGGCCGCCATCCCATCTAGGAAGTGAGGAACGTCTCTGCCGGGCCGCCCATCGTCTGAGATGTGGGGAGCACCTCTGCCCTGCCGCCCCGTCCGGGATGTGAGGAGCGTCTCTGCCCGGCCGCCCCGTCTGAGAAGTGAGGAGACCCTCTGCCTGGCAACCGCCCCGTCTGAGAAGTGAGCAGCCCCTCCGCCCGGCAGCCGCCCCGTCTGAGAAGTGAGGAGCCCTTCCGCCCGGCAGCCGCCCCGTCTGAGAAGTGAGGAGCCCCTCCGCCCAGCAGCCACCCCGTCTGGGAAGTGAGGAGCGTCTCCGCCCGGCAGCCACCTCGTCCGGGAGGGAGGTGGGGGGGTCAGCCCCCCACCCGGCCAGCCACCCTGTCCGGGAGGGAGGTGGGGGATCAGCCCCCCGCCCGGCCAGCCGCCCTGTCCGGGAGGTGAGGGGCGCCTCTGCCCGGCCACCCCTACTGGGAAGTGAGGAGTCCCTCTGCCCGGCCAGCCGCCCCATCCGGGAGGGAGGTGGGGGGGTTACCCCCCCGCCTGGCCAGCCGCCCCCGTCCGGGAGGTGAGGGGCGCCTCTGCCCGGCCGCCCCTACTGGGAAGTGAGGAGCCCCTCTGCCCGGCCAGCTGCCCCGTCCGGGAGGGAGGTGGGGGGGTCAGCCCCCCACCCGGCCAGCCGCCCCGTCCGGGAGGGAGGTGGGGGTGTCAGCCCCCTGCCCGGCCAGCTGCCCCATCTGGGAGGGGGGTGGGGGGGTTAGCCCCCCGCCTGGCCAGCCGCCCCGTCCGGGAGGTGAGGGGCGCCTCTGCCCGGCCGCCCCTACTGGGAAGTGAGGAGCCCCTCTGCCCGGCCAGCCGCCCCGTCCGGGAGGGAGGTGGGGGGGTCAGCCCCCTGCCCGGCCAGCCGCCCCGTCCGGGAGGTGAGGGGCGCCTCTGCCCGGCCGCCCCTACTGGGAAGTGAGGAGCCCCTCTGCCCAGCCAGCCGCCCCGTCCGGGAGGGAGGTGGGGGGTCAGCCCCCCGCCCGGCCAGCCGCCCCGTCTGGGTGGGAGGTGGGGGGGTCAGCCCTCCCGCCCGGCCAGCCGCCCTGTCCGGGAGGGAGGTGGGGGGGTCAGCCCCCCACCCGGCCAGCCACCCCGTCCGGGAGGTGAGGGGCGCCTCTGCCCGGCCGCCCCTACTGGGAAGTGAGGAGCCCCTCTGCCCGGCCACCACCCCGTCTGGGAGGTGTACCCAACAGCTCATTGAGAACGGGCCATGAAGACAATGGCAGTTTTGTGGAATAGAAAGGGGAGAAAGGTGGGGAAAAGATTGGGAAATCGGATGGTTGCCGTGTCCGTGTAGAAAGAGGTAGACATGGGAGACTTCATTTTGTTCTGTACTAAGAAAAATTCTTCTGCCTTGGGATCCTGTTGATCTGTGACCTTACCCCCAACCCTGTGCTCTCTGAAACATGTGCTGTATCCACTCAGGGTTGAATGGATTAAGGGCGGTGCAAGATGTGCTTTGTTAACCAGATGCTTGAAGGCAGCATGCTCGTTAAGAGTCATCACCACTCCCTAATCTCAAGTACCCAGGGACACAAACACTGCGGAAGGCCGCAGGGTCCTCTGCCTAGGAAAACCAGAGAACTTTGTTCACTTGTTTATCTGCTGACCTTCCCTCCACTATTGTCCTGTGACCCTGCCAAGTCCCCCTCTGCGAGAAACACCCAAGAATGATCAATAAAAAAATAAAAAAATAAATAAATTAATTAAAAAAAAAAAAAAAGAAACTTTGAACAAAGTGCTTAGAGTGATTCAAATCCATGAACATTGAGTACGCAGCAAATCAACCAGCATTAGTTCAGCATACGCAGTCAAGTCTTTCTGCTCCTTCCTTTGACACATTATGCCGGAATGTTGCCTGACATAACAAATTCAAACATGTAGACTCTAGACCTAATTAATGGCGATTAAATTTCTTAGTTTTTCATACTATGTTTTGTGGACACATTCATTCTGCCTAGCCTAAATTGAGTCCTTCAGTTTCTTTGCTTTTGAGGTACAGATTTATAATCCATGTTTTGAAGTGAAGTATTTTTGGTCATTGTGGTCCATTTGGCCCTTGAGCTGTCTGAGATGATGGAATACTAGGGATCTGAAGTGGAGGAGCACCTGCAGATGCTGTCATTGCTAATGCTGCTATGTTCACATGTCCTTGGGGTTGAATCTGTTCGCATTTTTCACAATTTTGAGAAATAGATGTACTGAAAATTGCCCTCTTGCTTTCTCCCACAATGCCATATTACCATGGGTGCAAGAAATGCTTGGAATGAGTTAATTGTATGCATCAGCACAATTTTGCATTGCTGTGTTAGATATACGTTTACAGGATGGGGAGCCTGGAAAGCATGCGTGTGAACGATGTGAACTTACACAAAAGCTATAGCTCAAAGCTGGTTTCATTTGGCAGGCTTTTTCTCTATATGTTTGCCAATTGATTTGAGTATCGGCAGCTGTTTCTTCTGAGTTGTCATCGTCTTCTGTTTTTATAACTGCTCTTGAGTTTCTGTAAAATAAAAAGGCAAACTTTCCGTAAATTGGCAATGAGTGGGTCTATGCAGGTTGATGTAGATTGTTGGAACCATTTCTGTATGGACTTAACCTTTTCTTGCTCAGTTGCTGGCACTTTAACCCCAGAAATAGCTTGATGGAGTTACATGAGGGCGCCTAGCATACCTTATTCTTAGAAAAGTTCCGTGTTTTACAAATAACCACCGCTCTGTACGGCTAATTGTTCTTTTGTAACAAACCTGTTGAATTTACTGACTTCCTGTGTAAGTAATAGTTCCTTCCTTCCTTGTCTGCCTAAATCCTGTGTTTTTTTATTTTTACCAATTTACTCGTCCCGAACTCAGATTAGTGAAATTGTGAGACGTAGTATATTCGCATAAGGCAAACAGACTGAATCTCTTGGATATTTTTAGATCCCTGTTATACATCCCTAGATGTTTATTTTCACATAATTTAAGGTCCCAATCTAAACAGGATTGTCTGCTTTTTAATACCCTCATTTTAAAGAAGAACCTGAGGCCCATAAAGATTAAGCAGCTTTTCCAAGGTCAGGAAACCTGTGAGTTACAGAAACAGCTAATGTTGGGCATTGCATGTTGAATGCAAACACGTAGGACAAGATCAGCTTAACATCCTACACTGTTGTCCTTAAGAGGAGCACAACATTGGGGTGTTACCCTAAAATCCCACAGATGAAATTTTCAGTATGCCTAGGTGGAATACACCTTTGAAAGATGATTTTCTCCATAATCAAAGTCATAAGAAACAGTTTGTCATTATAAACACCAAGCTTTTAAAAAACATTACTGCCAAGCCAATTGGATACATATGTTTCTCAGCTTGCAGGCATTCTCCCTTCTAGCCCTATCTATATGTGAAGTAAAATGATCAGAGTGCTGCCTAGTCACTGTGGATCCCAAAGCAGGTGGGGGAGGGAGGAGCCTGAGGAACGACTATGATCCACTCTAGGACATATCTGTCACCTGGGCAGCATCTAGCGTTCCTGTTGTGGGTTAGTACAACTTTCCTGTGGGCCTTTCCACAGGTATACGACCCGCACTTGCATACTTAATCGCCCTTTCTTCTGCTCCCTACACCAACCCACAGGCACCTCCTTGCCCAGGACCACCCTACCCCCTAAGGAGACATTCACTGTCTTCAGTGTTAACGTTGCATTCGTTCATCAGATATTTCTTGCACATTTACTCTATGCCATTCCTATTGCGATGTGGAGGATATGGCATTGAGCACAATGGGCAAGATGTTAGTGAAATTTACCTAGTAGTGGGAAGAGACATAATACAAAAGTAAAGAGATAAGTAAACAACATAATTTCAAATAGTGGCAAGTATGTGATGACAAAATGGGCTATGTTAAAGAGGGAGTTGAGGGTGGCAAACTTTATTTTTATTTTTTTTATTATTATACTTTAAGTTTTAGGGTACATGTGCACAATGTGCAGGTTAGTTACATATGTATACATGTGCCATGCTCGTGTGCTGCACCCATTAACTCGTCATTTAGCATTAGGTATATCTCCTAAAGCTATCCCTCCCCCTTTGCCCCACCCCACAACAGTCCCCAGAGTGTGATATTCCCCTTCCTGTGTCCATGTGTTCTCATTGTTCAATTCCCATCTATGAGTGAGAACATGCGGTGTTTGGTTTTTTGTCCTTGTTTGGTTTTTTGTCCTTGCGATAGTTTACTGAGAATGATGATTTCCAATTTCATCCATGTCCCTACAAAGGACATGAACTCAAAATTTTTTATGGCTACATAGTATTCCATGGTGTATATGTACCACATTTTCTTAATCCAGTCTATCATTGTTGGACATTTGGGTTGGCAAACTTTAGATTGGGTAACCAGCAGATATTTATCTAGGGCAGTCCCATATAAGCTGAGACACAAATGATAAGGAGCCAGCCACGTGTAATCTGGTGCAGTGAAAGTGTGTTGCTGTTATCCTCAATTTATGGAGGTAGAAATAGAGGAAAGCCAATCATCAGTATCGTATAAAAATCATGTTAAGTGAGTGCTACAAAGCCACATTGCATGTTATCTTTACTTCTCTTTCAGGACTTAATCCCGAATGTGTGTTCTTTTTCAAAGTCGCAGTTTATTGGGAGAGCATGGGAACGCATTTACCAGTGGTTAAGAGCAGCAGTTTTAAAGTTGAGCAGACCTGGGGCTAGCCTAGTCTCTCATACTAGCTACCTGGATGTCTCTAGGCCAGTCACTTAACTTCCTTAAACCTCATCTTCCCCATTTGTTAGAACTTGTGGGGTTATCCTGGGTATTAAGGAAGTTGTGTTAAAAAATTCAAGTTGTGCTGACAATGATGGGGATTAATGTGATGTTCTCTTAGGGGCATCAGTAATAATCCCTGAATGTTGAAATATTTGCTACTCTTAGTAGTGAAAGCTTCATAGGACTATTAGCCCTCAGATTCATGTATTCAACAAATCCTTTCTTGGTGTTCACTCTGCCCTTGCTAGATTCTGGGTGAAGAGCAGTACCAGGACATGCTCTGCACTCACACCGTGCTCAGCTAAGAGTATCATTTGCATTCAGTGTGATTGACATAGCAGAGGAGGGATGAAGGGTACAGAGGGGAGGGGTTCCTCGGCTGTGCACGTGAGGTGCAGCTGGGAATTCTGATCTGAGGATGCTAAAGCAAGGAGATATGATGGGCCAGGAAGTGCAGTCTTTGGGCTAAGGCAGGGCAGGATATGCAAGTGGAGATATTGCCTTGCACAGAAATTTTTACTGTATCCTGTAAAGAATGAGGAATGTTTGAATAGTTTTAAAACATTTGGGAATAGATCTTCAGTTTTATAGTCTGAAAAGATAACTGGCAGTTTAAATGATGGAAACATGGGAGGGAACAATCTCCAAGGCAGCTGGAATTCTCTTGTTTATCTTTTTCATCCACAGCAAGTAGACTTTTTCTTTTAGTATCACCACCACAATATAGTTGTCGTATCTTATTCTTGATATTTAGATTCTAAAGTCAGCACAGAAAGCAAAACTTGGATGAAGTCAAAAAAGCTCTTGAAAAGTCCCTTAGGAAGGCATAGCTTTGTAGATCAACTCTCTTCTTGTTAAGTCCAACACTGTATGTGTGTTTTTTTAGCGTTAGAAGAGATTGCTGCTTCTTGAGTTGAGCATGAGATATAATAATTACTTTGCTTGCATTTAGAGGTCATGCTATATGAAATAGAGTCCTAGAATTCAGCTCAGTGTGCTGAGACCTCACACTTTGAGAGTCACCAAGTGACTCATGTGAAACAAGAGGAATTGCAGGAGCAGCAGGTTCATGATTTCTGTCTGTCTTATTCCCACTACAGAGCACATGAGCATTGGGTCAGATTGCCTGAACAACTTAAACTATTGCACCTGTGTTTGGGTGCGTGCGCACACACACACACACACACACACACACACACACACACACACACACATTATCACACACAGCTGTTTTCTGTATCTGCAAAGTGTATATAGTTCACTTTGAAGCAAGTTAAGATGCAACTACTCTAATTGCAATATATACCAACTTTTGGTGTTTTCTATATGTCAGAGGCTGCAAAGTATATTCATCATCCATCTAATCTTTAACTAATATTTGAGATAAGAGATTTATCTGCATTGAAAAAATACAAATGTTAGGAGGTATAGTACATAGGATTTCCAAGTTCACCAACATTAAATGATGAACTAGGAAAAATACCTCGATCTGTTCTGGCTTCAATTCTACGTTCTTAACTTTTATCCTCTTTTTTTTTTTTTTTTTTTTGAGTAAACCATTCCATTAATCTAGGCAAAATAATAATATAGGAAACGTAACTACCACAGTAGCAGCGAGGGTACAGAAATAAGACTCTAAAGAGATGAAAAGAGAATTAATGAGAAATGTCTTTAAGAAGTCCTCAGGTGGTTAGTCATTGTCAACGAACATAAATGGTTCAAAAAGGAAAAAGACACCATTGACTAATACATGAAAAAAATTCTGTACAACTAGCAATCACAGAAATACACAAAATATTCATGCTTATATCAGCAGAAATTTTCCAAATGCTTATATTTTGGATTGGCACCCTTGTATACTTCAGATGACACTGTAAACTGATGGAGTTTTTTGGAAAACAATTTGGTAAATAGGTTTTATCTTAATCAGAGAACACATGGTTGCAAGAAATAGAATCCCCCTGTAATTTAAGAGAAAAGAGGATGTATAGAAACAACACAAAGGTGTCTCATGGAACCCAGGGGCAATAAATTCATCCAGGCCTCTCAAGGAGCTGGACCCTGGACAGCTACATATCCATCCCTCTAGGTGTGTGACCTGTCAGCCCCACTACTCTGCCTGTGTGCCTCACACTGTTTGCACTGGCCTCTTAGGATCCCTCTGTGAATGGCAGAAAACGTGGCCACCTCTAATCTCAGATTATACCCTTTCCAGTGCCCAGTAGAAACACATAGTTCTAACTACAGATGCCCTGGAGAGACTCCAATGGGCTAAGCTTTGGTCATTGATTACCTTTGCTAGTCAGCTGTGGCCATGGAACATAGGAGTCACTTGACCTGTAATAAGCAAATAGAATACAACTACTACATTATCAATAGCTTTAAAAATGTTTTTCACACCCATAATTCCAATTTTAGAAATCTACCACTAGTAAGTTGCTGAGTGATTCAGTGAATGATTTATCACATCACATCAGGTGTTTTAGTGGGAATGGGAAGAAGTGGGAAGCTAGTAACATGTTCAACAATAGGAAAATAGCTAAATAAATTACTATGCATTCATGGGATTGTAAGTTATACAACCATTAAAACATCTTCACAAAATGTGGGAAAATGCTCACGATGAAATGTTAAATGTATATAATGTTGTATATGCTGTATTATGCTTTTTATGTAACAATAAAAATACTAGAGGGAATTACTAGAAGTTCTAGTAATAACACTAGTTATTTCTAGATTTTAGGATCACTTTTGTTTTGTTCTTCACAAGTTTTTTGAAGATTTTAAATAATGAACAATGACCTTATAGGAATTTTACTGTAATAAAAAAGTGAACTAATATGAAATGCTCAAAAAAGACATTATAATCTAGTAGGGACGATAAACCTGTTGTAAGTAATAGTAACCAATGCAGGCTAGTATGTTATTTGTGTTATAGATTATATAGTAAGAACTTAAGGATGAATTTCTTAGTAATTAGACTGTTTTACACATGGAATGTCCTGTTCAAGAACTATTTTCCTATCACTGGTGGTATTTAAATATAAATTAGACAGATACTTGTAAGAGATATTGTAGACAAGATTCATCTATCAGGTACGTGGAACTAAATGACTTCAAAAGTATTCAACCCCGATGTTCTGTTGGGAATATGGAATTTACTTTGGAAAGATTCTTTTTAAAGTGCTTAAGTGTTAGGGGAAGATACTGTAATAATACAAGCTGAGTACCTTTTATGAAACAGGTGTGAAATTATATAGAAGTCATCAGAGTCTGTGGGATTAAGCAGGAGGATTGAGCCAGATCTTGAAGAGGGTGATAGGCAGGGACTAGATTCTAAGAGGGAAGTTATTTTAAGGCTTAGGTAATGATTGGTGCTAAGGCAGAGTTAGGATTCAGCCAGTTATGGATGAGGGATGGTAACCAAATTGCTTGCCAAATGGCAGAGGCATTTATTTTCCTTGTTCACTCTCTAGTGAGATGAGCATGAAGTGGTGCAAAACTTAGATTGAACAAGAGAGCAAAGGGAAGCAACCATGGTAAATCTGCTTGCTTGTGGGCTTAATTATATTCTGGGAAGAAACACTTTAGGGCGATCAGTGTGATATATATATATATATTTTGAGACAGAGTCTCGCTCTGTTGCCCAGGCTGGAGTGCAGTGGCACCATCTCGGCTCACTACAAGCTCCGCCTCCCAGGTTCAAGCAATTCTCCTGCCTCGGCCTCCAGAGTAGCTTGGGACTACAGGTGCCCACCACCACGCCCAGCTAATTTTTTATATTTTTTTTAGTAGAGACGGGGTTTCACCATGTTAGCCAGGATGGTCTTGATCTCCTGACTTGGTGATCCGCCCGCCTCGGCCTCCCAAAGTGCTGGGATTACAGTTGTGAGCCACCGCGCCCGGCCTGATTGGTGTGATTTTTATGTTTTGGTGGTTATGTTAAATGATGACAGTAATAGTACATTAACAGCTGTGCTATAAAAATCAACCTACTTATTTAACTCACACATTAAAATTATTTGAAACTACACAGAACTATAAAGGAACGAGGACTTTTAGTCTCACTGTGTGTTGTGTGGTCATCTTTTTTTTAAGTAAAGCAATATTAAAGGTATATTTTTTCTGCTCATTAGAAAAAGACAGTCTATAGCCATACCACCCTGAATGTGCTCAATCTCATCTAATCTCAGAAAAAGACAAATTTCCACGAAGAGTAAGCTGATTTTAGAATTGAAACTCAGTTTAGCATTTTGTGTGAAGCTGATTCTTCCCCCTATTTAAAAAAATGGAATAGATGTAAGATTATTACTATAAAATGATTAATATTGCTTTTCTTTGAATTATTCTTTTTTATGATTGTGTATATCGAAGTCTTTTTTGTGATGCTTCTCAACTTCTAAACAAATTCTGGTGAGTGATCCTAAACTGAAAGTTGTGGCCAACTTGAGGGCTCGAAGAAGTAGAGTGCTTGTGGCCGGGTGCAGTGGCTCTCACCTGTAATCCCAGCGCTTTCGGAGGCCGAGGCTAGCAGATCATCTGAGGTTAGGAGTTCGAGACCAGCCTGGCCAACATAGTGAAACTCCCTCTCTACTAAAAATTAAAAAATTAGCTGGGCATGGTGGCACGAGCCTGTAATCCCAGCTACTTGGGAGACTGAGGCAGGAGAGAATCGCTTGAACCTGGGGAGACGGAGGTTGCGGTGAGCTGATATCCTGTCATTGCACCCCAGCCTGGGGGACAGAGCAAGACTCTGTCTCAAAAAAAAAAAAAAAAGAAGTAGAGTGCTTGTTCATGACTCTGAGCTCATTTAGTCTCAGCCTTCAGTTTCTGGTGCTACATCACTTGGGACTCACACGCCAAGCCCCTATCAGGTTTTGTCACTGCCACCTTGTCACAGAAAATTGTCAGGGTAGTGGTTTCATCTCTTGGAAGGACCCAGGTAGGTGAGCAGCCAGTAAATCCAATAGCTTGCCTGCCTGAAATGCAGAGTTGATTGGAGACAGGCTGATCCAGGGCCCACCTCTTCCTCTCCTAGGGAGCATATATGTTTTAACAGTAGGAAAAATTGAGTTATTTTGGCCGCATGGAAGTGAAGAGCCTGTATTCTCAACCATCCAGAGCTATTTCTCTTAATTACTCAGAGGCATAATACCTTTCAGAAAGGCTTTTTATTATTTGTAAACCTTGGCAGAAAGAGGGAAGGGCATGGTATCTGCATAAAATTTCTAGTGGAGAATAGATGAAATGGAGTCTCCTCACATCAAAGTTAGGTAGATTTATATACTTATCCAGGCAACCTGGACATTCATTTAAACATTTAAGAGTTGATGTCCAAAGCTTTGCTGGGCCAATAAAGATACAGTCTTGCTTTCAGTAAGCTCACTTTAGAAACTACAATGTATGATGCAAGGTCATAATACTGTACAAAGGTACATGCAAAGTGCTGTGATTGCGCAGAGAGAAGGGAGGACTCATGGCCAGGCCAGGCAATCAGAAATACGTCACCTTGGAGATTTTAGGAGGAGGTAAGATCTACATGGTGAAGGGCATTTCATATCAAGGGAACAGCACACATAAAAGCTTGAAAACTGTAAAATAATCATACTTGTTTAGAATATAAGAAATTGGTTTAACTAGAGTGTTGGGATTAGGTGTAGGAGTGGAATGGTTGGAATCTGTAAGATAAATGGCACCAGATTATGTTAGTCTAAACTGTAAATCAGGTGTGGGAATGATCCAGTGAGCCGTGGAGGGAGCTCTTTGAAATTTTTAAGCTGCCAGGCAACATGGTTCTTTATACACTTTGGGAAGATGACTCTGATGGAACTGCGGAGGATGGGCTAAGGTTGCAAGGTGCAGGAGCTTTAGCATTTTGATGAGGAGCAGATGGTACAGGAGAAAGATGGTGAGTCCTCTGAATTAAGACTGGCACAAGGATGTAGAAGAGAGAAGGAATTGAGAAATTGTAGGAGTAAAAGTGCCAGGACTTAGTGATTAATTGGATGTCTAGATGGGGTAAAGGAGTGGAAAGTGTCAGGAACAGCTCTGAAGTTTCCAGCTTGGATAGTTGGCTAGATGATGCATCATTGGCTATTATAAGGAATACTGTGAGGGAAGCAGACTTGGATCCTATGTTTGCCTCAGGAACTGCAGTAAATACCTCATCACCGGTTTATAATAACTGGTTTAAATGTATGTATGAAATTTGTATTCTTTACAATTTTGCAAATAAATACCATAGAAATCCAATATATTCATAGTCTGATAAACAGTATTAGTTTCCCTTTTATGAAAAAGTAAAGTGTAACAATAAAAAGAAAATCAAATATTTCAAAGCAAACTTCCAGTTTCTCTTCATACATCACACTTCAAATTCTATACCTCTCTACCATTTAAAATTAATTGTTGCCTATCAACAGGTGACTGTACCCTTGCTGTACGGTGAAAGCAGAGAATAAAACAGGGATCTTCTGAGCTCACAATATAACTTAGAAAAACTAATGGATATATATTCATGTTATCCAGTCAATCAATTAGTTTGTTTAGTGATAGACATTTCAGTTGTACAATACAGAAGCAGTGTGAATGTTGAGGCAAGAAATGGCCATAAGATGTTGGTTTTCTTTTTTTGAAATGTAAGAAGGAAGTATTTCAGTGTTAATTGGGCTTCTCAACTATAATACCGCTTTCCCAATAAACCTTTTCCCTCAGCCACGTTAGTCTTCTCTGAGCTCTTGAAGCCCTCGTGATTTTTATCTATCATTAACGTATTTTCAGTTGGCTCTTGTCTTGTCTCTCTCCCCAAATAGACAGTGTTCCTGAGGCCAGGAAGCTTTTTGTTTTTGTTTTGAGACAGGGTCTCACTCTGTCTCCCAGGCTAGAGTGCGGTGGCGTGATTGTGGCTCACTGCAGCCTGGAACTTCTGGGCTTAAGCAATCCTCCTGCCTCAGCCTCCTGTGTAGCTGGGACTACAAGTGTACACCATCATGCCTAGCTAATTTTTTTTTAACAGAAAGGATGTATTTTATTAAAGGATATATTTTACGTATTTATAAAAATTCAATGTAAGATAAAGTTGACATCTCAAATCAATGGCCCGAATTGCAGATTGTTTACTAAACATTGTCGGGAAAATGTATTATCCATTTGTTTAAAAGGGATGCATACCTTAACCAAAAATAAATTTCATATTGCTAAATGCCTAGCTAATTTTTTGTAGATATGGGGTTTTCACCGTGTTGCCTAGGCTGGTCTTGATATCCTGGACTCAAGCTATCTGCCTGCCTCAGCCTCCCAAAGTGTTGAGATTAAAGGCTTGAGTCACCACTCCCAGCCCCAGGAACTATTTTACTCACCTTATATCCCCAGCTTTTGGCTCAGCACAGAACCCATACTGACATTTAGATTGAACAGAACTAAGGCTAAAGGAAAACTTTAAAGGAGTTTGTTAAAATTACCAATCCCATTTCAACAATGGGAAGATAAGGAGTGGCACAACACCGTGGGATTAGAACAGGGACTATACCACATTGCTCCAGCTCCACTGTCCCTGCTTCTGGAAAGGGCCCCACTCCAATAAGGAGAATTCCACAGCTCCTGCTCAAATCTTATGGTTCTTGCTCCATTCTTGTCCAGATTTCTCTGATTAGATTGGGTGCCATTGAAGGTCACGGGTTTTTGTCCTGGTCATTGTTGTGCTCCCAGATGATTGCACAAAGCCCAGCACATAGAATGTGCTAGATAAAGCACCTAATGGAAGCAATGAGGAAAAGAATGAGTCTTAAGCAGACTTCCTAAGGTGTTTGAGAAATCACTAAGGAATTTGAAAGGTATCATAGACCGTAGGGCTGAGTTACAATCAACAATAAATAATCTTTTTAAATGAAACCAAAATCTTATTTTAAAATACATATTTGTTTTGGCTTGAAAATCTGCTTTCCTGCCTGCCCCTCCTGTTCTTTTCAGATATCTGCACTGACATTGAGCATTGCACATGCTGTGCCACTTCAAACAACTTCATTTCCTTGTTTCCTCTTGAATTAATTATGAACTGCCTATACCTCCTTTACATAAGTGATAAAAGAGACATGGGCAGATGGAAACTGTATTTTTGCAGGTATATGTAGGTACTTGTGTCTTTTGAATATAAAAATGATCAGGGATGGATATGGGCCAAAATCCCACAGAGGAAGATAGGATAAATTGAAAACTATGGTTTTGAATGCAATACACCTTTTAAAAGGGCAGGCAAATAAGCTTTCAACAAACGTGACAATCGTATTGAAGAAATTGAACCCAGTCTTCAACCAGTAACTTGATTTTAATAAATAACAAACTGTTAATCCCAAATTAGTGCATGATGTAATAACTAAAATTGCCAAAAGCAAAACCATTCTCAGAAACCAGGAGAAAAATAACAACAACAATTGGGGGGTGGGGGATTTCGGGTGATTAGAATTAGGCAGCAAACTGGAACTAATTTCCCTTTTGCCTTTTAGACAGGATCTCACTGTTGTCCAGGCTGGAGTGGAGTGGCACAATCAGTTTACTGCAGCCTTCACCTGCTCAGACTCCTGAGCGTCTGAGGCAGGAGGATTACTCCAGGTGTGTGCCACCATGCCTGGCTAATTTTTTAATTTTTTTTATAGAGAGGGAGTTCCACTCTGTTGCCCAGGCTGGTCTCAAACCCCAGGCCCAAGCGATTCTCTTATCTCAGCCTCCCAGAGTGCTGGGATTACAGGCATGAGCCACCATGCCTGGCCTAACTTCCCTTTTTAAGTTGTGGTTAGTATCATCAGTATTTCCTATTTACTTTGAGTATCCATGGACTTTTAGACAGCATCTTGATTAATAGAAATAATGGTAATGGTGTCACTGACAAGTTATCTGTTGTAAATATATATGCTTACATTGATGCATATGTAAACTGTAAAATGTGCAAATGATGAAGCAGTCTGTTAGCACTTTTGGCATAAACTCTCACATTTAACATAGAATAAAGTTTTATTTTAACAGAATAAATATCTCAGGCATGGTGGCTTACGTGGTAAAATCCCAGGGTAGTTATTAGGTAAGTTGTTTGTAAATGATAAGAATAAAAATTATTTTCCAGTAAAATGCCACTGATCTATGAAGGTACCAAAAGTTTAATTTATTATTTAAATGAGGAAAAGAATGGGAAACTTGGCACTTTGATTTAAGATGGTAATTTTATCTGATGAATACATATCTAAGACGTAATATTGGGAATATCACTCCGTAATACTGTAGTAGATCTGGAAATGATGATAATTTAAATTGGGCAATTTCAGGTCTAGCGTAGTTAGTGGGTACCCAAAAAGTTCCTAGATGCTTAGTGAAGCTTCTTTATTAGCACATTCAAATCAGCAAGTATTTGTATGCCTTCTTTGTGCTTTGAGCTCAGCTTGTTTTGGGTGCCAGAGTATAATTATAAAAATAGTTTTGTTAAACTGTTAGGTTAATTCTAATTGTTCTCTGTTTTAAATGGCATTACATTCATCTTTATGCGTATAGCTCTTTGATGAGGATAGCTTGCCCAGGCGTCACAGGTGGATGATACGCAGTTTTCTGGCATGCAACAGGTATTACCATGTTGCCTTCTCAATTGTCATTTCAATTTACCTGCTACTGTGAGTGCTTGAGGTAACGATGTCTTCAGCACTGGATTTTATAATTTAAAGCCATTTTTTTGTGGTCAAAGTCTAAAAAAAATTGTGTCTTTATTATATGGAGATTAATTTTTTACACATATATCCTTATTAAATTATCATTACTTTTACATTAGAATTTAATGTCATCCTTAGTTTAATGAAATTTTCAGTATCATAGTTGATGTCCCAGAATCAAACTACAGGATTAGGTAGTCTTCGTATCTAGACTGATATGTAGGAGATATGATTAGTCTTAGGGCCAGGCACAGCTGCTCACTCCTGTAATCCTAGAACTTTGAGAGGCCAAGGCAGGAGAATTGCTTGAGCCCAGGAGTTTGAGACCAGTCTGGGCAACAAGGTGAAACCCTGTCTCTACAAAAAAATTAGCTTGGCATGGTGGCATGTGCCTGTAGTCCCAGCTATTTGGGAGGCTAAGGTGGGAGGATTGCTTGAGCCTGAAAGGTTGAGGCTGCAGTGAGCCGAGACCATGCTGCTGCACTCCGTCCTGGGTGACAGAGTGAGACCCTGTCTCAAAAAAAAAAAAGTTTTGGAAGAATTCAACTTGAAATCATTTTGGAGATTCCCTCCCACCCAACCCCCAATATCGTTAGTATTTTTTTGCATGTAACATTTACTGTTTATTCCGCCTACTTTCTGCCATCATCATAGTTTTAACATTGGTGCTATAGCATATTTATGTCAGCTTTATGACTTACTAAGTTTTAGGACTAACTTCAGGATTGACGTGTGTAGACAACATGTACAAGATTCTTGTGAAAGACTATCTGTCTAGGAACATGACTACTGCCTACATTCTAGGAGATGCCTTCTACGGAGCAATGTTCTATGAAGGGTGGTGTGCCCTACAGGGTGCAAAAGATGAACACTTGGAGAGCAGGAAGCAGGTACTAGACCTTGGAGTTCAAGACCAGCCTGACCAACACGGAGAAACCCCGTCTCTACTAAAAATACAAAATTAGCCGATACTGGTGGCACATGCCAGTAATCACAGCTACTTGGGAGGCTGAGGCAGGAGAATCGCTTGAATCCGGTAGTCGGAGGTTGTGGTGAGCCAAGATAGCGCCATTTCACTCCAGTCTGGGCAACAAGAGTGAAACTCCATCTCAAAAAACAACAACAATAAACCAGCCCTGGCATTCCTAATATTTTTGTCCTTTTTCTAGCATTTTTTTCCATCTATGTGTCAGATACATCTATCTATATGGTATATGTATGGAATTCTGAGGAGAGAACAGAGACTGGACAATGCAAGCTCACCTGTCTGTTTTTGTGTCCATGGCATTTTAAGCATGGCTGGTTAAGTGGACTGAGATGATGTTATTTTAGATAGTGGAATTCTGGCAATACTTGGTAATAAGTGACCACAAACATCATAAGTTATTTAATGGCACGATATTTAAACAAGTTGTGAGACTAAAGATATTGCATCTTTTTCTTTACAAAAGAAAAAAAAAAAATGGGCCGGGCACGGCAGCGCACGCCTGTAATCCCAGCACGTTGGGAGGCCGAGGCAGGCAGATCACCTGATGTTGGGAGGTCGACACCAGCCTGACCAACATGGAGAAACTCTGTCTCTACTAAAAATACAAAAATTAGCCGGGTGTGGTGGCACATGCCTGTAATCCCAGCTACTCAGGAGGCTGAGGCAGGAGAATCGCTTGAACCAGGGAGGCAGAGGTTGCAGTGAGCCCAAGATCATGCCATTGCATTCCAGCCTGAGCAACAAAAGCAAAACTCCGTCTCAGGACAAAAAAAAAAAAAAAAAAAAAAAAAAAGCCTGCCCCCCGCCGCCCCCACCATGTGCCCATTTGCTAACCTTTCATGTGAAGACAAGTGTCTGTCAGTAAATATTTAGCAGGTTCTTACTTAGCAGATATATTTGGAAAACACAGTCTGTCCCTTTGAGGTACAGGTGACATTTGAATGAGTTAGAAAGTAACTGCAATCAGGAGCAGCAGAAAAGTACACTATAGACAGAGCATTTTTGAAATGATTGTTTGGAAATGTTCCATTATTGTGTAATTTTATCACTACAATGGATGTATCTTTTATTTTTAAAATCTTATTTTTTAAAAAACTTATTTCTGCAAGTACACTCAAACTCACATACAGATCTTTTTAACTGTCTTTTAAAATCTTCGGCCAGGTGCACTGGCTCACACATGTAACTCCCAGCACTTTGGGAGGCTGAGTCAGGAGGATCACTTGAGGCCAGGAGTTCGAGACCAGCCTGGGCAACACAGCAAGACCTTGCCTCTGCTTAAAAATAAAATAAAATAAAAAAATAAAGCTGGGCACGGTGGCTCACTCTTGTAATCCCAGCACTTTGGGAGGCCAAGGCAGGCAGATCACTTGAGGTCAGGAGTTCGAGACCAGCCTAGCCAAGATGGTGAAACCCCGTTTCTACTAAAAAAGAAAAAAATACAAAAAGTAGCTGGGCGTGGTGGTGTGCACTTGTAGTCCCATCTACTTGGGAGGCTGAAGCAGGAGAATCACTTGAACCCAGGAGGCAGAGGCTACAGTGAGCTGAGATCATGCCATTGCACTCCAGTCTGGGTGACAGAGCAAGACTCCATCTCAAAATAAAATAAAATAAAAAATCTTTGTAATAGTTTTAGTATGTTTTAGAGTAAGTTTTGAAAAATAATGTAATATCTTCTGAGATATTACTATAGATGGAAATTTGCCGGAATAATTTTGAGAAAAACCTTTGTATAACTGGTAGATGGTATTTAAAAATAGGTATTGTGACTTAGTAAGTGCATCCAGTGATACACTTCTTCCCTTTAGGACGATGAATCTCTCTTCATGGCAGTCATTGAAACTAAGTATGGAAGTAAACTGAGATAGATTTACTCTTCCAAATTGCTGTATTGTGAAATATTTTACAATTTCTTTTTAAATAAACGAATACAAGAGCTTTAAAGAGATTTTAAATGTTTTTGAGTTTTAGCATTTAGCTTAAAAGATTTTTTAAAAACAAGCAGATTCAGTCACATTGTTCTCTTAACAATAGTATTTTTACTTTACCTCGCCCTATTTTAAGTTCTATTGTGGGGTTTGTTTTTTTTTTTTTTTTGAGATGGAGTCTTGCTCTGTCGCCCAGGCTGGAGTGCAGTGGTGCAATCTTGGCTCACTGCAAGCTCTGCTTCCCGGTTTCACGCCATTCTCCTCCCTCAGCCTCCCGAGTAGCTGGGATGACGGGTGCCCACCACCACGCCTGGCTAATTTTTTTGTATTTTTAGTAGAGATAGGGTTTCACCGTGTTAGCCAGGATGGTCTCGATCTCCTGACCTCGTGATCCACCCGCCTCGGCCTCCCAAAGTGCTGGGATTACAGGCATGAGCCACCGCGCCCGACCTATTTTTGTGTTTTAAAGTGTGTATCTTAATGCAGGAATGCTTGTATCTAACTCATACCTACATTGTGTGCGAATATACATACTGGGGGTGCATGCCCAGGATTTATTCTGATAGGGATGTGCCCTCAAGAAGTTTAGAGATAAAGTATTCTAGAAAGCCTTCTCTTACCCTCCGCTCTGTACTTCCAGCAGTCACAGAGCCTCAGCCAAACTTGTCAATTACTATTTTACTTGTTTGCTCTCCCTTTGGTTCCTCGAGAAGGAACTATTTAATGAGATTGTATAAAGTGTTTGAAAACAATGTGCATGGGACCCATAATAATGAACAGGACAGACAGGGTCCCTGTCCTCTAGAAAAAAGGACATTGCAGGCTGGGTGCGGTGGTTCACACCTGTAATCCCAGCACTTTGGGAGTCCGAGGCGGGTGGATCACGAGGTCAGGAGATCGAGACCATCCTGGCCAACGTGGCAAAACCCTGTCTCTACTAAAAATACGAAAATTAGCTGGCATGCCTCTAATTCCAGCTACTCGGGAGGCTGAGGCAGGAGAATTGCTTGAACCAGGGAATCGGAGGTTACAGTGAGCCAAGATCGCACCACTGCACTCCAGCCTGGCGACAGGGAGACTCCATCTCAAAAAAAAAAAAAAAAAAAAGGACATTGCATGAATATTTAATTACGTTTGTGAAGAAATGTTCAAAGGAAACAACCCACAGGGAATAATTAGACTTAGTCATATGTAGAGACCTTAACGTCACAGGAACTGAAAAAGCTGGTGTGGCTGAACTGATGGGCAGGACTTTATAAAAAACATTCCCAAGTCCCTAACAATGTATCCCGTATACTATATTGAGTCCCATATGGGGCTCAGTAATTCTTTGTAAATAAACAAATACAACATCTTTAGAAGGGATTTTAAATGTTTTTGAGTTTTAGCATTTACTTTAAAAAATATTGTTTTCTAGTTTGCCATAGGTTACTCTAATTTCTGCTGTTTTAAACTCGAATCCTTACCCATTTGTGACAAATAACATTTGCCTCTGCTATCCTGTGCAGAGGATGAAGATAAGCCATACTCCATGAACAGTGAACTGTTTACTAATACGAGATTATTTAAGTTCCACTACTGATGAACTGTTGTGTCTTAAAGGCTATATAGGTATTTTATAATCCTTAGCATAGTACCGAAGACCTGTTTGTTTCAACATGATTACTAAAGTTGACAATATATAGATTGCCAGAATAATAATTAGAAAATTCCAAGCAAATGAATTTATAATTTATTTAGTACCCATTTAAAAGTGCATATGATGGAAATGAGCTGTTTTTTAAAAAATTAGTTCCCTTTTTATCTTTGACCTTATTTCCTACCACAAATTCAGTAACTTACAAAGATATTTAAAAGCTGACTAAATTTGCATCTACTAATATTCTTTTTTCTTTGGAATATTATTACTGTAATATACTTCTGAGATTGTATTAAAAAAGAAACTGCATGTGTAAGATTATCATTATCTGTTGTGGGTGGGAGTGGATACGTAGAGTGGATGATTTGCAAAAGACAGGAAGATCCTCGTTATATTTAGGGTATCTTTTCTTTCCACATTCTGAATTTGGCCTTTAAGAATATTCGGGCCAACACAAAAGGCCCAAGTCGCTGCTGTTACCCTAGCAAGCTGTGCGTTAGGGTCTTGGGGGAAGGAAGATGATAATTAGAAGAAATTTGGATCAGGCAGCTCATCAAAAAATAGAGAAATGAAAGCCTTCCTTCTTCTCTCTCAAGTTAGTAGCAAGTAACTGACCGTACTTTATCCTTTGTCTGACCTGGCAGGGGCAGAACTAACGTTTTATTTTCTTTAAGTCTCAGAGGAGCCTTTTCTGGAAGCTGCATGGTTATTTCAAAGTTGGAAAAAATAATAGGTTCCTGTGGAAATTTATGAAAACATTTTTTCTTGACTTCCTTCTCAAAACCTTGGGTGATTGATAGAGAGAGCATGGTTTAGGAACCATATTTTGAAAGCAAAGTGGCAAGAGATGAGGGGTAGAGCCTTCAGGCCTTCTGTGAAATTGAGATTGCGTTCTAAGTGCAGTATGCAGCCACTGAGGCTTTTGGCAGGCACTGATGAACACTTCTGTAAACCACAGTGTTTGCAAGTCTGCCACCAATTTCCTTGCTACAAAGCCTGAAATAATATCCTTTCCCTCCTTTTGATGCCTAATGAAATCCTACTTATCCTTCAACATAAAGTTCAATCTTCCCTTCTTCAGTGAAGGAGGTAGCTATCTGGACATTTAGGAAGGAGAGCATGAACTGAAAAGGGAACTTGGTACTGGAATCTTCTGCATAGTGGAGTAGCTGTAAACCCCCTCCTGGGGTCTGTTCCCCAGAGCAGAGAGTGAAAAAAGAGAACAGAGAGGAATAGTACAAGCAGTGGAGTATCTATCATAGAGTTGACTAAGCATGAGCATACAAGCTGGGAAGAAGCAAGGAGAGGCTGCTGAGGTTGGGGAGCATAAATTTATGGCAGAGAATGTTTGCAGTTTTTGAAAGTGTGCTAAAATGTGTATGACATTTACTATTTTGAATATTTTTAAGTGTGTGGTTCTGTGGCATTAAATACATTTATATTGTAGTACAGCCACCACCACCATCCATCTTTAGAATTTTTTCATCCTTCCCAACTGAAACTCTGTACTCATTAATGTAGTAGTTTTAAGCTAGCAATACATGACAGCCTCAGAACTAGAACTGTATATAGGTGGACCGAGGACTGTCATGGTAGGTATGGATGAAACAGATGGGGTTAAAGGACTCTAAAATGCTACACAAAGCATTTACTGTTTGCAGGTGGATGAAGCTGAGGGACTGATACGGAGGGATGGAGCAGAGAAGAGAAATAAACTTTTATCTGCTTGCATTTAAGTGAATGATTTACATTCAGAAAATACATAGCTCTGGGCCGGGTGCGGTGGCTCACGCCTGTAATCCCAACACTTTGGGAGGCCGAGGCGGGCAGATCATGAGGTCAGGAGATCGAGACCATCCTGGCTAACACGGTGAAACCTCGACTCTACTAAAAATACAAAAACAAAATTAGCCGGGCGTTGTGGCAGGCACCTGTAGTCCCAGCTGTTCTGGAGGCTGAGGCAGGAGAACGGCGTGAACCCTGGAGGCGGAGCTTGCAGTGAGCTGAGATCCTGCCACTGCACTCCAGCCTGGACGACAGAGCAAGACTCTGTCTCAAAAAAGAGAAAATACATAGTTTTTCCGGTTTGAATAGCCACTTGGCACTGATCTACTGGAATCCAAAGAAATTAATAGTAAAAATAATAATAGTTATAATTAAACACCATGTTTGTGCTTAGTAAGATAAATTGGCCGGGTGCGGTGGCTCATGCCTGTAATCCCAGCACTTTGGGAGGCCGAGGCGGGCAAATCACGAGGTCAGGAGATCGAGACCATCCTGGCTAACACGGTGAAACTCCATCTCTACTAAAAATACAAAAAATTATTCGGGCGTGGTGGCGTCAGTCTGTAGTCCCAGCTACTCGGGAGGCTGAGGCAGGAGAATTGCTTGAACCCAGGAGGAGGAGGGTGCAGTGAGCCGAGATCGCGCCATTGCACTCCAGCCTGGGCGACAGAGGGAGAGTCTGTCTCAAAAAAAAAAAAAAAAAAGATAAATTACCTGGAATTAGTATAAAAGCAAGATTTGATAAGAAATACAACAAATTTGGAGAAAATATTTGCGATATGAACTCCTTTAAAGACAGCTATAATTCAATTAAAAAAAAAAAAAACAGAAAAAAATCTGTGGCAGGCTCACGCCTGCAATCCCAGCACTTTGGGGGGCAAGATGGGAGGACCGCTTGAGCCTAGGAATTTGAGATCATCCTTGACAACACAGGGAGACTCTGACTCTACAAAAAAATGAAAAATTATCTGGGCATGGTGACATGTGCCTGTAGTCTCAGCTACTTAAGAGGCTGAGGTGGGAGGATTGCTTGAGCATGGGAGGTCAAGGCTGCAGTGAGCTGTGATCACACCACTGCGATCCACCTGGGTGACAGAGTGAGACACTGTTTCAAAAAAAATGAGCACAGAGATTACAGAAGCTTTTTAAAAATGACTAATAAACATTTATAAACATAGAAATTGTTGATTAGGAAAATACAAAATTTAAACAGTGAGGTGCTGTTTAGTATGAAATATCTTATGCATATACTAAGTTGTGTGTTTATGTATATGTCTCTAAAGATTGTTTAAAGAACAAGGGCAAAACAGACTTTAAGAATTAGGATGTTACCAATACATTTGAAGCCCCTGTGTTCTTCTTTCTTTTTCTACTCCCTATGCCTCCCCACCAGAGGTATCTGCCATCCTGAAATTGTTGTCTAGTGTACCTTTGCTTTTCTCCCTCTCCAGAATGAGGGTTTTGTGACCCAACAATCAGATTAGAGTCCTGGCTTGGGCAGGTGCAAGGAGGGCAAAGAGAGAGATTATTTTCTGAGGTGTAAAGTACCCCAGCCTCATAACAAGGCTGAGAGTTATGAACCAGAACTGTGGACAAAAATCATAACATCACACCACATATGGCTATGTGTCCATAACAACATTTTGGAATGTTTTAAAAGTATATACTATATGTAACTGGAATTGTACTTTATTCTGTGTACTTTATTCATTCCACATTGTTTGTGAGAATGGCCTATGCTGATGTGTAGCTGTAGTTCATTTGTTTTTGAGAGGTGACAGCGTGCTGGCAGTCCTCAGAGCCCTCGCTTGCTCTCAGCACCTCCCCTGCCTGGGCTCCCACTTTGGTGGCATTTGAGGAGCCCTTCAGCCCCCCACTGCACTGTGGGAGCCCCTTTCTGGGCTGGCCAAGGCCGGAGCCCACTCCCTCAGCTTGCAGGGAGGTGTGGAGGGAGAGGCACGAGCGGGAACCGGAGCTGTGTGCGGGGCTTGCGGGCCAGCTGGAGTTCCGGGTGGGCGTGGGCTTGGTGGGCCCCGCACTCGGAGCAGCCAGCCAGCCCTGCTGGCCCCGGGCAATGGGAGACTAAGCACCTGGGCCAGTGGCTGCAGAGGGTGTACTGAGTCCCCCAGCAGTGCTGGCCCACTGGCGCTGTGCTCGATTTCTCGCCGGGCCTTAGCTGCCTTCCCACGGGGCAGGGCTCGGGACCTGCAGCCCGCCATGCATGAGCCTCCCACCCACTCCATGGGCTCCTGTGCGGCCAGAGCCTCCGACGAGCACCACCTCCTGCTCCACGGCGCCCAGTCCCATCGACCACCCAAGGGCTGAGGAATGCGAGCACAGGGCGCAGGACTGGCAGGCAGCTCCACCTGCAGCCCCGTGCGGGATCCACTAGGTGAAGCCAGCTGGGCTCCTGAGTCTGGTGGGGACATGGAGAGTCTTTATATCTAGCTCAGGGATTGTAAATACACCAATCAGCACCCTGTGTTTAGCTCAAGGTTTGTGAGTGCACCAATCGACACTCTGTATCTAGCTGCTCTGGTGAGGAGGTGGAGAACCTTTATGTCTAGCTCAAGGATTGTAAATACAGCAATCGGCACTCTGTATCTAGCTCAAGGTTTGTAAACACACCAATCAGCACCCTGTGTTTAGCTCAAGGTTTGTGAGTGCACCAATCGACACTCTGTATCTAGCTGCTCTAGTGAGGACGTGGAGAACCTTTATGTCTAGCTCAAGGATTGTAAATACAGCAATCGGCACTCTGTATCTAGCTCAAGGTTTGTAAACACACCAATCAGCACCCTGTGTTTAGCTCAAGGTTTGTGAATGCACCAATCGACACTCTGTATCTAGCTGCTCTGGTGGGGCCTTGGAGAACCTGTGTGTGGAAACTCCCTATCTAACTAATCTGATGGGGACGTGGAGAACCTTTGTATCTAGCTCAGGGATTGTAAACGCACCAATCAGCGGCCTGACGAAACAGGCCACTGGGTCCTACCAATCAGCAGGATGTGGGTGGGGCTAGATAAGAGAATAAAAGCAGGCTGCCCGAGCCAGCATTGGCAACCCGCTGGGGTCCCTTTCCACATTGTGGAAGCGTTGTTGTTTCGGTCTTTGCAATAAATCTTGCTACTGCTCACTCTTTGGGTCCCTGCTGCTTTTATGAGCTGTAACACTCACTGCAAGGGTCCGAGGCTTCATTCTTGAAGTCAGTGAGACCAAGAACCCACCAATTCCGGACACATTTTAACTCAGATATAGTATTACATCACATGAATATACTTTAAATTTACTTATCCATATTCTCTCAGCTAACAGTAAAGATTTTAAAAATAATCTAGTATAGATTAATGGTAAAGGGCAGAGAGGATATATATTGATATCATGTCTCGGAAGGTAAAGTTTTTGGTAAGTTACCAAAATTTGAAATTCATATACCATTGAGCTGTGAAGTCCACATCTGGTAATCTATCCAAAAAAATACTTGTGCAGATATGGAGAAATTTACTAGGATGCTCTTTCAAAAAATAATAAAATTATGTTTGTTAATTCAGTGAATTACGATAGAGTTAAACTGTGGGATATTACGCAGTGTTTAATGTCAGGCCGATCTATACATACACGTCGAAGGGTGTCTAGGAGGGATCCTAGCCTGTGGAATGCTGACAGAAGCAGTGAGTGAGGATGGTGAGCTCCCTTTGCAGTCCTGCCCCCACTTGACCAGGGGCACCACACACATCCAGAATCGGTTTCTTCCCAGAGCCTGGCCAGACTTTTTTTTTTGAGACAGAGTCTCACTATGTCACCCAGGCTGGAGCGCAGTGGTGCGATCTTGGCTCACTGCAACCTCTGCCTCCTGGGTTCAAGCAGTTCTGCCTCAGCCTCCAAAGTAGCTGGGACTACAGGCGTCTGTCACCACGCCCGGCTAATTTTTGTATTTTTAGTAGAGGCAGGGTTTCACCATGTTGGTCAGGCTGGTCTCGAGCTCCTGACCTCAGGTGATCCGCCCACCTCGGCCTCCCGAAGTGCTGGGATTGCAGGCATGAGCCACCGCACCCAGCCCCAGACATCTCAAGTATAACAGAATAAAATCCTAATCCTTAATATGGTATCTTCTTGGAAGACATCATCTGTATCATGGTTATCTTAGTTTTTTTTTTTTTTTTTTTTTTCTTTTTTGAGATGGAGTCTCGCCCTGTCACCAGGCTGGATTGCAATGGTGCGATCTCAGCTCACTGCAACCTCTGCCTCCTGGGTTCAAGTGATTCCCCTGTTTCAGCCTCCCGAGTAGCTGGGACTATAGGCACGTGCCACCACGCCCAGCTAATTTTTGTATTTTTAGTAGAGATGGGGTTTCACCATGTTGGCCAGGATGGTCTCGATCTCCTGACCCTGTGATCCACCCACCTCGTCCTCCCAAAGTGCTGGGATTAACAGGTGTGAGCCACTGCGCCCAGCCTATCTTAGTATTTTAATGTAGTAAGTCAACCACGGTGAGGGGAAATGCTGAAAGAGAAAGTATTACCAACTGAAATCCTTATAGATAAGATCAGAGAGATTGTAAATTGGGGTTTAGGGATCAATTTCCTAATTTAGATTAGTATAATGTTTTTATTCTCTAGTATTACATATTTTTTGGTGGAAGAGAATCGAGGGAAGATGACATTACAGATAAAATTTCCTTTTTCTTTTTTCTTTTTTTTTTGGTGACGGTCTTGCTCTGTCACCCACACTGAAGTGCGGTGCTGTGATCTCAGGTCACTGCAGCCTCTGCCTCAGCCTCCCAAGTAGCTGGAATTTCAAGCACATCCCACCACACCTGGCTGATTTTTGTATTTTTAGTAGAGAGGGTTTCACCATATTGTCCAGCCTGGTCTCAAACTCCTGGGCTTAAGCAATCCTCCCGCTTCAGCCTCCCATAGTGCTGGGATTACAGGCGTGAGCCACCGCACTGGGCTAGTAAAGTTTCTTCTTAACAGTACCGAGTTGTCACTCAGCATGTGGGGCTGGGGGATTGGTTCCAGGACCATCACCCTCATATCGAAATCTGTGCTTACACAAGTCTGTTATATAAAATGGCGCAGTGTTTGCATATAACCTACGCACATCCTCCTTTAAACTTTTTTTTTTGAGACGGAGTCTCGCTCTGTCGCCCAGGCTGGAGTGCAGTGGCGTAATCTCAGCTCACTGCAACCTCTGCCTCCCAGCTTCAAGCAATTCTCCTGACTCAAGCCTCCTGAGTAGCTGGGATTACAGGTGTGCATCACCATGCCTGGCTAACTTTTTGTATTTTTAGTAGAGACAAGGTTTCACCATGTTGACCAGGCTGTTCTCGAACTCCTGACCTCAGGCGATCTGCCTGTCTCAGCCTCCCAAAGTGCTGAGATTACAAGTGTGTGCCATTGCACTGGCCCTTCTCTTATACTTTAAATCATCTTTAGATTGCTCATAATATTTAATACTGTGCAACATAAACACTATGTAGTTATATTTTTAAAATTTATATTTTGTTGTCTTGTTTTTATTTGAAATTGTATTTGAATATTTTTGATCCACAGTTGCTTGCACCTACAAATGCAGAAACTTTGGATTTGGAGGCCAGCTGTACTCTGTGTGTGTGTGACTATAAGTGAACATATAACTAAAGAGGTGATAGAAAACTTTTTTATTAATTATTTTTAATATAAATAGATGTTCAAGGATAATAGATTTGCTTTGAAGATTTGTACAAAAATGGCTTGGTACAAAAATATTCAAGCAACAGGATTTACTTGGCATACGTTCAAGAATTTCTATGCCTCATTTTATTAAGCCTCAGAGACGTGCAAAATGGAAATTATGCATCATTTTTTTTTTTGAGACAGAGTCTCACTCTGTCCCCAGGCTGGAGTGCAGTGGCGCAATCTCGGCTTACTGCAACCTCCGCCTCCCAGATGCAAGCTATTCTCCTGCCTCAGCCTCCCAAGTAGCTGGTACTACAGGCGTGCACCACCATGCGCACCACCACGCCCAGTTAATTTTTGAATTTTTAGTAGATATGGGGTTTCACCATGTTGGCCACGATGGTCTCGATCTCTTAACCTTGTGATCCACCCGCCTCGGCCTCCCGAACTGCTGGGATTACAGGTGTGAGCCACCGTGCCTGGCCTACTTCCATTATGTTTTCCTACTCCATTTTCTATCTGATCTGTTAGTTAAATACTAACATTTACCAGGAATAATTTTCCTGTTACTTTTTTGCCAGTGTATGCTTATTTGTACATAATTTATTAAAGCTGACACTGCCGGCCGGGCACGGTAGCTCACGCCTGTAATCCCAGCACTTTGGGAGGCTGAGGCGGGCAGATCATGAGGTCAGGAGCTCAAGACCAGCCTGACCAACATGGTGAAACCCCATCTCTACTAAAAATACAAAAATTAGCCAGACTTTGTGGCCCATGCCTGTAATCCCAGTTACTCAGGAGGCTGAGGCAGGAGAATCACTTGAACCTGGGAGGCAGAAGTTGCAGTGAGCCAAAATTGAGCCACTTCACTCCAGCATGGGTGACAGAGTGAGACTCTGTCTAAAAAATAAATAAATAAATAAATAAATAAATAAAAGCTGACATTGCCAATAGTATGTTAGGTTAATTGGGAAGTCTTCAATTATATGACAGCTAATATGCCAGTTAGGTTTAAATAAAAATGCTAAGGCAAACAACTTAGGCTTCCTTTTATTTTTAAACATTGTAGATTTATAGTTTTTATTCACTTCTTTATTTTTAAACATTGTAGATATATAGGTTTTAATCCAGGAAGTGCAGGTTGCATATAAAATTCTTGATTTCAGATCATTTCCATGGAAAATGGTAAGCTGTTGAATATAATATAGGTAGGCTTTTATTTTAAAATTTAATATAATAAAAAATATTATTATGAAATATCATGTGGGCTGGGCATGGTGGCTCATGCCTGTAATCACAGCACTTTGGGAGGCTGAGGCAGGCAGATCACTTGATGTCAGAAGTTTGAGACCAGACTGGCCAACATGGTGAAACCCTGTCTTTACTAAAAAAAACGAAAATTAGCCAGGCCTGGTGGCACGTGTCTATAATTCCAGCTACTAGAGAAGCTGAGGCATGAGAATTGCTTGAACCCAGGAGGCGGAGGTTGCAGTGAGCTGAGATCGCACCACTGCACTCCAACCTGGGTGACAGAGACTCCATCTCAAAAAAAGAAATATCACGTGAATGTTTGGCAGAACTTGGTAAGTTTCTTATTCAGTGCAATGTGTACCAAAATAACATCTCTACAAGGAGGGAGAGGTGAAAGGGCTGGATGATAACCACTAAGTCTTCAGAGCTGGAGGTATTTTGTGAATAGCTGTGAGTTCAGTGGCATGGATTTTAGGTGTTTTTCAAGACTGATATCTATGACAACCTTAAGATCACTAAACATATTTATTTAATAGATCCCTTTTGATATGGTATCATAAACTTCAGCTTTTACAAATGGATAATGTATGGGGAATTAATTAGATCACTTTTAATAAATTTGCCAAGTTTTTTGTAAATCACAGAAAATGGATTAGTGATTATCTCTACTGTTGACAATGAGGAGCGTAGTGGATATACCAAAAATCATTTAGTGTTGAGTTTACACTATCTATGACAATCAGTTTCCTAGCCTTTTTTTTTTTTTTTTTTTTTGAGACAGAGCCTTGCTCTGTCGCCAGGCTGGAGTGTAGTGGTGCGATCGCGGCTCACTGCAACCTCTGCCTCTTGGGTTCAAGCGATTCTCCTGCCTCAGTCTCTCAAGTAGCTGGAACTACAGGCGCGTGCCACCACGCCCAGCTAATTTTTGTATTTTTAGTAGAGACAGGGTTTCACCATGTTGGCCAGATGGTCTCGATCTCTTGACCTCATGATCCGCCCGCCTCGGCCTCTCAAAGTGCTGGGATTATAGCTGTGAGCCACCCCACCCGGCCCTCCTAGCCTCTTTTTTAATGAATAAATTGCTTTTATTTGCTTCTAAATTTTTTAAAATTAAAAGATAATTTACATACATTAAAATTCAGCCTCTTTAGGGTACAATTCTGAGTTTTGACAAATGCATGCAGTCATATAACCACCACCACCACAATGAAGATACAGAACAGTCCCTTTAGTTCCAAAATTCTGTCATGCCCTTTTATGAAAAGTCAGTTCCCTTACCACCAGCCCTGGCAACCTTGGATCTGTTTGCTATTCCTATAAGTTTGTCTTTTCCAGAATGTCTCATTTTATCACATATGTGTAGCCCTTTATGTTGGCTTCTTTCTAATGCATATGCAGGTATCTTTGTTCATCCCTTGTTATTGCTGTGTGGTATGCCATTGTGTGGATGTACCACAGTTTGTTTCCCATTCACTACTTGAAGAACAAGTGGGTATTTCTAGTTTTGGATGATTATGAATAAAGGCTCTGTAAACATTTTTTGTCAATGTAAATCCTCCTTTTACTTAGGTTAAGTACGTAAGAGTTAGGATTGCTGGCTCATAGGATGAGTGCATTCCCACCTGGTGAGAAACTGCTATTGCTCCTATTGGGTAGCCTAGAATTTAGTGTTAAGTTTGTGGTAGATGCTGCAGATTATTACAGATTGTCCACTTGTGGGCAATTGAGAGTCAATCATAATTGTTTTATTTTATTTTAGTTATCACTTTCTCCTGCAAACCATGTTTTTATTTTTGGCCTTCATCTATAAAGATTAAAAGTGAATACAGTAGTGTCCCTTTATCCACAGGGGATGTATTTCAAGACCCTAGTGGATGCCTGAAACTGCATATAGTACTGAACAGTATATATACTATGTTTTCTCCTTTACATCCATAGCTATGATAAAGTTTAATTTATAAATTAGTCACAGTAAGAGATGAACAGCAATAGCAATAAAATAGAACAATTATAACAATATACTGTAATAAAGATTATGTGAATGTGGTATCTCATAATATTATGTGTAATATTTTCAGACTGAAGTTGATCACAGGTAAAGGGTGACTGCTATACCATTATATCTTAATTTGTTGTACAACAGTGAATTTAATATCTTAATGGTTATCATTGTACTAGCATGAGTGATCAAGATTTTTAACCTCCTAAACTTAGTTTTCTCTTCTGCAAAATGGTGATAAATTAACACTACCTTACCGAGTGGTATTCTTCTGCAAGATGGTGATAAATTATTACCCTGCAATAAGGACTTTATGAAATTCTACATGGAAAATGCTTAACATAGCAATGGGCAGAGAGCACATGTTAGCTTTTTTTTTTTTTAAGTGTTTGTTTTAATACCAAGCCTGAGATTACAATTTAAACATTGCTATCAAAGCTCAGGAAGTACAGACAGACGTTGGGGCATTTTTGTGACAGGGAAGTATTCTGGTTTTTACATTACTGAAATTTGCCAAGGCTAAGTGGTCTTGGAACCAAACCTAAACAGATTCTCTGCCACAGTGAAATTTTAACACATATGGGTGGAGTTTGCAAAGGAGTTAAAAACAATTCAGGTTTCTTCTCTTTGACTTTTTTCTCCATGTACTATTACCCTATTCTGTATCAGATTAATTGTAAAGCTTATTTATTTATGCCTTATATACACATTTCTGTTATTAAAAAAGTACCACTTTCATTAAAATGATTGACAACCTTTGTGTCCTGATGGGGAGCTTGTGTTGAAGTGGGAGAACAAACCCCTCACACCTCATCCTCAGCATTGTATTGGCTCCTGCCTGACATCCATCAGCTCCTAGCAGGTGTGCAATTTAGCAAGTCCTTTAATCCTCCCTAACCCAGCAATTCACTGCCCCAGTGTTTCTCAAAGTGTGATTCCTGGAGTGAAGGCCCAGGTCAGCAGTGTCACTGTCACCTGGGAGCTTGTTAGAAATGCAAATTATGTGGCCCCACCATGCACTGAATCTGACTTTGATAGGGCACTCAGTGATGTATGTCTTGATAACCCAGTAGGTGATTCAAGTGCACACTAGAGAGAGGGAACTACTGTGTCTGGACACAAAGAGGAGGGGGTTGGAGAGGTTATTTTCCCCAGTGAGGGAGAATGTCTGTAACCTGTTAACTCATTTTGATTTTATAAATATTTTAATCTGACATTTTCTTTTGTTTGTTTGTTTTTGAGATGGAGTCTCACTCTGTCACCGAGGCTGGAGTGCAGTGGCGCAATCTCAGCTCACTGCAACCTCTGCCTCCTGGGTTCAAGCGATTCTCCTGCCTCAGCCTCCTGAGTAGCTGGGATTACAGGTGCATGCCACCACACCCGGCTAATTGTTGTATTTTTAGTAGAGATGGATTTCACCATGTTGGCCAGGCTGGTTTCGAACTCCTGACCTCAGGTGATCCACCCACCTCGGCGTGCCAAACTGCTGAGATTACAGGCGTTAGCCGCCGCGCCTGGCTTTAATCTGACATTTTCTGATTTTTCAAGGCCATGAGAAATTGTTAATGTACTTATAAAGACAGATAAAAATGAGTAATAAATATTTTACCAGTTAAACTATGTTTTGAAATAACATATACGACTTGTTTTCCTTAGGAAATTTGTATGTAGTATTTATTAATTCTGTATTATTTAGTCACTGAAATCAATGAGCTATGCTGGAAAGGAAAACATAAATGGGATATTTGAGGTCATTCAAAATGAGATTTTAACATCTTAAGCTTGTGAATCATGAATCTGTAACCAACATCTTTGGTCCAGGGCAGTAGCCCTGTTAAAATAGAAACAAACTGTTTTCCCGTTAGCTTTTTTAGAGCATTACTAATAGTTAAGGCATTAGTCCATTTAGAAATCGCCCTATTCCCAGCTGTACTTTGAATGCTTTTAAAGGTTCCATGTGCCTCAGTTGTTTACTTTACTTTGATAAATAGAAGTCTCTGTGCTCATATACTCCCTCTCATGCAATGTACTGCAGCAGTCCGTCCTCTGGGGAGGTGTGGCATGTTTTGCATAAGGTCGTCCTTGGGCAGTAAGTTCGAAGAATGCACTGAAGTCATAGTGCATTGGTCTGAGCTCCTGGCAGATCCTGTGTAATCTTCAGCCTCCCCCGAAGCTTTACAGCCAGGAGTGAGATTTTATCACATGAACTTTAAAAGAGTAAAGCCAAATATCTTTTTATTAAACCAGAGTAGATTAATTATCAGTATATGTGAAATCATGTCCACTGATCAAGGTAAGTGGTTTCATTTTCTAGTAGATCTATTTTTTTCTTCCCCAGTGTGGGTCACTTTATAACACTGCATGCCGAGGGATGTAAAAGTGGCAGAGTTTGGTTTTCTTTTAAAGTTAATAAAGCTCACATTGGTTTTCAACTTCAAGATTAAAATATGTGCTATTGATGGGTTTTGGCTCTCCAGGAGGCTTCTTCTGGGCTAACCAGATACAAATGTGTTTGATAGTTACGTTTCTCTGGCTTATTTTTATTATCATAAGTAAAGTTTGGAAATTTGGTCATTGAGGGGAGAAATATAGAGAAAGAAAGGAACAGTTTTCTCTTTTTCCTCCCATTTCTGGTGTGAACAAATGTTAAGAAATATTTACCACTAATCATTTTTCTAGTGCTACTGCATGGAGCATTGTTCTGTTAAAACAAACAAAAATTCCCACCATCCCAGTCTTGTTTTGGTGAAGTTCATGGGAGTAAGTATTATTTGTTTTTCTGTAAAAGACAACATTGTAGAGATAGGCATGAGTTTGTTTTTTAAAAATTGTTAGTGGTAGTAGTATTAAGCCACTGTGGTCTCTTTGAGTGTTGTAGAGAGCATATTAATGAGAAATTGAGTCTTTGAAATAGAAATGTAATTCAACTGTGTAATAGAAATGTAATCATGTGACGGGAAATGTCTGCTAAAAATACTTTTAATCACTGAAATGGGTTCATTTTGTTTATTTTCCCATTCGTTTTTGACTGGATATAAGCCTCACTGAAAAATGTCCACACTGCTGAACAAGATAAACTAAAACTTAGAACCGGCAGCCTTCACAGTTACCAGTATTCTTTCTGATGGTGGTGTGGCTCTTTCCTTCCTTAAGTGTCAGGGGCATACGCTGAGTGTGGAAGCCCAAGGTTGGGGTTGGTGACAGCACTGCCTCAGGAGAGCTGAGGCGCCCCTCCTGCAGCTGCACAACTGGCTCCGTTCCCAGGTTCTAGTAGCTGCGGGAGGGTTAAGCAGCCCAGTCCATGCCTGCCCCTGCTCCCTCCATCACTCAGGCAGAAGCCTGAATTCTTTTGCAGGCGTTCCACCACTCTTGCATAAAGTTTGGAGGTCTTGTGATCTCTCCAAAATTTACCATCATACTCTAAATATGAAATTAAAAAAAAAAGAAATGCAGCAAAAGGGAAGTGTTTTCTCACCCCAAGCAGTGAAGTTTTAGGTTCTCTTTTTCCTGAAATAGCTTCTGTCCGTTCTCATTTATCTTCAAACGGTTAGAGATGATTGGAGAGACAGTATTCCCTCCTGGAAGGCAGCTCTTAATTAGAGAGGAAAATATTTCTAGAACAGGAAGATGAAGCTTGAGAGGTGAATGTTGATAAACATAGAGTAATTGTTGGCTCTTGTTTTCTGCTTTAATGGACAGCACCCTTTAGAGAGTGGCCACTACAACAATATGGACTTTATAAGTTCCTTTTTAGGTTTTTAAACTGAGAAGACAGTAATATAGCACTTCCTGCCTACACTACTGGATAATTTTGTTAAGTCATCTAAGAAAAATTGTAAATATGCATATTTAGTGCACATGTTATTTTATAACAGTTTTTTTTTTAAATGACCTGAAAAAACTTCTCTTTCTAAAGCTTATGCTTTCAGGCAAACTCCTTTCACATGAAAGAAATGAAATATGATAGAGTATGATGAATGACTCAATAGGAAATATTATGCAGTTCTTTGGAAGAATGATAACTTGGTGCTCATTTAATAAACATCCAAATGTACATGTAACCTAAACTGCAAACTAGGATTAAGATTTAAATTTAATCAGTTCTTCTTAGATACTAGAATAGACTTGAGGAGGTCAAGAGTAGATAGGAGACTCCTGGAATAATCCAGGGAAAAGTTGAATTCATTTATTTCAAAAATAAAAAGGCATTATCTTAGATGTTTTGTGGACCATCCCTGCCCACTTCCTGAGCCACCTTCTGATAACCTTTACTGTAGGCACCTGTTTTCTTTATAAAATAACAAGCTAATTTTTATTGGCTAAAGTACATTTGTAAATGTCTTCACCCTGGTTTGTGTATGTTCTCTGATTTATCTCCCACCACAGCACCTGCTAAGCTCTGGCTAGAACAGATCCTTCCATTTTTATTCCCTGGCAAATTGACACAAGTTAGTTGGTTATATGTTGAAGCAGGCAGAAGGAAAACACTTAGGAGAAGAAAAATAGTGTTAATCGTAGAATTTGGTCATTCTACATGGTGGTTATTATAATAAAACTTGGCCTGGGGAAAATGAGTCTTTCACCCTCTTAGAGAATAAGTACACACAAATACATTTTTAAAAAATTTAAACAAACAAACAAAAAAGACTGTGTCACTGTGGTCTTGTCTTTTCCATGCCATTATAAAGCAGTTATTTCTTTTTTTTTTTTTCACTCTTTTCTGTTTTTTTGAGACAGAGTCTCACTCTGTCACCCAGGCTGGAGTGCAGTGGCGCTAAGCTCCACCTCCGGGGTTCACACCATTCTCCTGCCTCAGCCTCCCGAGTAGCTGGGACTACAGGCGCCCGCCACCACGCCCCCGGCTAATTTTTTGTATTTTTAGTAGAGACAGGGTTTCACCGTGTTAGCCAGGATGGTCTCAATCTCCTGACCTCATTATCCGCCCACCTTGGCCTCCCAAAGTGCTGGGATTACAGGTGTGAGCCACCACGCCTGGCCATAAAGCAGTTATTATTTCTTATGCTTAGTCCCAAAAACCTAGTCTTCCTTGAGTCATTTTTCTCTTATATACAATCTGGCAACAAATCTTGCTTCAAGATCTATCAAACTGACTATGTCTTATTGCGTCTACTGTTACTTGCCCTGCTTTAGGTTACACACAGCTTTCCCCTGGATTGCTTCTACTAGCCTCCTATCTACCCTTGACCTCCTGGAGTCCATTCTCTACCTAACAGCCTGTGTGCACCTCTAAAAACGGAGGGCAGATAATTGCCACTTCTCTGCTCGCAGTCCTTCAGTGAATTCCCATCTCTTTCAAAGGAAATCCCCTGTTCTTTCAGTGATGTGGAAGGCCCTACCTTCTCTAGCCCCTATCCCTATCCCTACCCCTTAACTTTCTGACCTCAGCATCAAATATGCTCCCTAGTCTATCCATGTTGTCTTCCTTATTTCTCTTTGAACATATCAACTGTGCTTCTACCTTAGGATTTTTGTAGTTTTACACTTTGCTTGGAATGCTAATCCTCAAAATATGTTATGCCTTATTCCCTTCATGTCTACTCAGCTAGCAGTGTATTAGTGAGACCTCCTTGTCCTCCCTGTATATAGGATATAATAATAGCCTCTCACCTAATAGCACGCCTGTTCCTTCACCCAGCTTTACTTTCGTTATAGCAGTTTTTTTGTTTGTTTGTTTTGTTTTGTTTTGAGACAGGGTCTTTCTGTCATCCAGGCTGGAGTGCGGTGGCGCAGTCTTGGCTCACTGCAACCTCTGCCTCTCAGGCTGAAACGATCCTCCCACCTCAGCCTCCACAGTAGCCAGGACTTACAGGCACACACCACCATGCCTGGCTACTTTTTATATTTTTAGTAGAGACATGGGTTTTGCCATGTTGCCCAGGCAGGTCTCGAACTCCTGAGCTCAAGCAACTCACCCGCCTTGGTTTCCCAAAGTGCTGGGATTACAGGTGTGAGCCACTGTGCCTGGCCCATCATAGCACTTTTACCATTTAGCATGTTGTACAGATTGTTTTTTTGTTGTGGTGTTCACTGCTATGTTCCTAGGGTCTAGAAAGGTAACTAATAGATACTGGGTGCTTTGTTAATATTTGTTGATTGAATACATTTCTAATATTCAGTGCCTTTTTCTGTTGGGAAATGTAAAATGAGCAGGAATATAAGAAGTTTAATAAATTATAAATATTTGTAGTGTTCTCCATTTCTTCAGTTCTCTTTTAAGAATAAATATCCTTGCTTGCTAACCTCTAGTGTCCCTTGTTGAGCAGCATGTCAATAATGAGTTCCTGCTATCGGAAGTCTCACAGGCCAAGTTGATATAAAGAAGTATAAAGAAAGTAAGGAGGGTTTAGTGGGTTAGTGAGATTGGAATCTGTGGCTGAGCCCGTACATGATTTTGGATGATGAATTAATGGGCTGTGTTGTAAGACAGAAAAGAGATGAGGGAGAAGCTTTGGGGTGTGAAACCAAGAAATTTGGAGCGATACTGTCTGTATGGAGAAAATTGTGGCCAAGATTTTTTGCTATTAAAGATGTACTTAGGCCAGGCGCAGTGGCTCACACCTGTAATCCAAGCACTTTGGGAGGCCGAGGAGGGAAGATCATGAGGTCAGAAGATCGAGACCATCCTGGCTAACACCGTGAAACTCCGTCTCTAGTAAAGATACAAAAAATCAGCTGGGCGTGGTGGCACGCACCTGTAGTCCCATCTACTCAGTAGGTTGAGGCAGGAGAATTGCTTGAACCCAGGAGGTGGAGGTTGCAGTGAGCTGAGATCGTGCTATTGCACTTCAGCCTAGGTGACAGAGGGAGACTCTGTCTCAATAAATAAAAAGATAAAAATAAATAAAAAAAGAGGTCCTTAATATTTTATATTAATGATGTACTTGCCCCTCTTTTTGTTGTTTCTCTTCCTACATTTAAGTCATTTCACTCTTTGAAGCACTCTTGAAGGAGGGTGATAGGAAAAGTAAAAAGATTGAATACAAAATAATCTAGAAATGTTTCCTTAGTAGTTCCTGTAAGGCTTGATGTGGAATAGAAAACCAATACACGGGCCAGGTGCGGTGGCTCACATCCGTAATCCCAGCACATTGGGAGGCTGAGGTGGGTGGATCATCTGAGGTCGGGAGTTCAAGACCAGCCTGACCAACATGGAGAAACCACATCTCTACTAAAAATACCAGATTAGCTGGGCATAGTGGCACATGCCTATAATCCCAGCTACTTGGGAGGCTGAGGCAGGACAATCGTTTGAACCTGAGAGGCGGAGGTTGCAGTGAGCTGAGATCACGCCATTGCACTCCAGCCTGGGCAACAAGAGCGAAACTCTGTCTCGGGGAAAAAAAAAAAAAAAAAAAAGCCAGTACATGAATTAAAGTGTAAGAATTATTTGTGTGTTTACACTTCATGTAATTTATTTCCAAATTTATCTAGATAATTGGAAATTGACCTGCATTTTAAAATCTGTAGCCAACAGTTAATGTTAAAAAAAAAAGTTCCCTTCCCCAAATGCACAGTTAAAATCTATGAACTGCTGTTTGCTATTTGATAATATACTTGATCTGAATAGTAATTATACGTTATTAGATTACATGACTTCTTAGAAATATGGAATCAATTTTGACTATAGCAAAAAGAAATTATACAAAGCTTGAAAATAATTTTGTTATTTTATAAATGTGTAAGCCCCTTAATGTCTATCAGTAGTTACTGATTTATTAGAAATATCATGTTTTTCTCTAATATTGCCCAGTAAATTTTTTTTTAATTTATTTCCATCAGAGTTACTAATTTAGAGTGTAAAATAGCAAAATAAGAAATATCAAGGAAAAAAGGTATTTCTGGTAACTTTTTATCTAAAATTGACCATTTTGATACAGAATGGTAATAAGTCATGCTTAGGGTTAGGAAATGTAACTGTATTCACTATACTCAATCCTAAAAATTGTGTAATACCTCTATATTCAAGGAGGTTTAATTTCACCTCCCTCATAGACCTCTAAATGCAGTGACTATGACAAATGTCATAGGAGAGGTACAAAATATGTTTGGAGAATAGAAAAGGAGGAACAACTAATGTTTCATTGATTCAAGGAAATTTCCTCAAAAAAGGTAACATTGGAGCTAGATATTGATAAATTTGTTTAAACAAAGACTTTCTGTTTTTTAAGCTAAAAGAACCAACGTATGCAAAAGCAGAGAGAAACATATGAAAAGAGAACTGTGTTTTCCAGGAATGGAGAAGATGAGAATGTGGCTAGAGCGTTAGGGGTGCATAGTTCTGAGTAGATGGATATTAGGCCCTTCAGGAGATTGATGCCTTTTTTTTTCTTTTTTTTCTTTTCTTTTTTTTTTTGTGAGACAGAGTTTCACTCTTGTCGCTCAAGCTGGAGTGCGATGGTGTGATCTCAGCTCACCGCACCCTCCACCTCCCAGGTTCAAGCAATTATCCTGCCTCAGCCTCCCAAGTAGCTGGGATTACAGGCATGTGCCACCACCCCCAGCTAATTTTGTATGTTTAGTAGAGATGGGATTTCTCCATGTTGGTCAGGCTGGTCTCGAACTCCTGACTTCAGGTGATTCGCCCGCCTCTGCCTCCCAAAGCGCTGGGATTACAGGCAAGATTGATGTCTTAATGTGAAGGGTCCTTTATGCAAGCTAGAGGTTTTGAGGTTCCCCCTCCCCATCGAGCCTTGCAGTTCCATTAAAGGATTTTAAGCAAGGGAGTAATAAAATTCGTTATATCACTGAATGAATAAAATAGTCAGACTTTTTATTTGTAGGAGAAAAATTGTATTAGATGTAGCCAAATATGGCTTAAGTAATGCAGTTTTAAAATTCAGAATTGGAAAATTGGTTTATCTTTGATTAACTGGTTCATTTTTTTTCTTCCTAACTTCTTTCTTCTGTCACCCAAAAAAAAAATAGGAAATAATGGATAAGCTAGAAGCAGTATTTGCTTTTTTAAGTTTTGCATGACTGAAACAATCCCCTACACTGTTAGAAGCCTAACACACAATGCTATTGTGCTCTGGGTCTAGAAAAAATGTGAGGCCTGCTAGTCTGATTTTGCAGCAGGGAGTAAGGAAAGCCAATACTTAACTTTGTAAGCTGCTAAATATTAAATGTTTAGTAAAATGGGGTTTATAGTAATGTTTTTTTTGAGACAGAGTCTCACTCTGTTGCCAGGCTGGAGTGCAGTGGCTCAGTCTCGGCTCACTGCAACCTCTGCCTCCGGGTTCAAGCGGTTCTCCTTCCTCAGCCTCCTGAGTAGCTGGGATTAGAGGCGCCCGCCACCACACCCAGCTAATTTTTGTATTTTTAGTAGAGACGGGGTTTCACCACGTTGGCCAGGCTGGTGTCAATCTCCTGACCTGGTGATCCGCCCGCCTTAGCCTCCCAAAGTGCTGGGAATACAGGCGTTAGCCACCGTGCCCGGCCAGTAATATTTTTTCTTAAAAAGAGAATATCAAAATAAAGAGGAGAGTCAGGAGTAGAGGGTATCACCAAGCCTTTTTTAGAGAGTCACCTAATTTGTTACATGTTTTTCTTAAAATTACCAACCATCAAAAAGAAGAATTTTGATCTATATCTATGCCTAAGAGATGTCAGTAGAGCAGTAAAAATATTTCTCTAATTTATAAGGAAGTTAAGTAACTTTCCCACAGTCAAAATAATCATGTCAAAAATTTGACCTTTCAACCACTAGTTTTAGTAATCCACCCTGCTTTTTTCCTCGGAAAAAAAAAAAAAATGTACTTCCCAGATAAACATCACCTTGCGTTTCACCACAGGTCTGGGTGATCCTTATCTTGGAACAAATGATAGTGTTGGTGCATTTAAAGTAGCAGCTTTTGGGTGACTGGCTGGTCCTGAGGAGCTTTTCCTACTTAGCAGTGTTCATTTTATCTATTAATGCCGTGAAGCAAAATACGGGTTTGAAAAGTTGAATGAGCAGTGTTGGTAACTGCAAAACAAAGTGTTGCAACACAGTAGGCTGAGGTAGCTTTAAGCAGACTAAGTCTACGGAAATTAGTTTACAGAAATAGTGTTAGGCTGGGATGTTTTAGCTGCTAGATTTCAGATTTAGAGAAATCAAGTTTAGAAAAATAAACCAGCAAAGTAGTACAAAATTAATAGCAACAATGTCAGGAAGAATTTGCGTATGAAAAGGATCTATTTTCCCTTTTGTGAAGAGAAACATTTGTTCACCCTTGGTTACTTGTGATTGAGATAATTAAAAACAATTATATTTGGTTTTAGCAGCCTCCTTGTGAAAACTTATGAAATATTAGGCAGTTTGATTTTCTTCTCCTCTCTGGATCTGCAGATAAATTTGTTGTGAATAAATGGAAAATAGTTTGGCAGTGGGCAGAAGCAAGGGAAAAGCCAAGAATCGGGTCGATTTATAAACCAGACATTGTGAATAAATGAGTTGGCTACAGCTCTTAGAAAAAGGCTTTTGCCTTTCGAGTTCTTTTCCTACATCTGCTTTTATTTCTTTCACACTTTATGAAGTCAATAAAAATTTTGATTTCATTGTTACAAAAGTTTCTCCTTGTATAGGAGCTTTTCATGCCCTCTGTTGGCCATAAATAATTTACTTTTGATTTCTCAAGGCTCCTAACTGGTGACTTTTCATATAAGGGGACGTCTAGGTTGTTTTTGGTAGTGATATTATCTCTTTGTACCCAGAGAACACTTCTGACACCAAATGGGGGGTTTTCTTCACAGCAACAACCAGTTCTTCAGCTCTACCTGGAGTTAGCGTCAGATCCCATAGGTGAAACGCTGAGTCCCGCAAGACTATCCCCACTTGAGATGCCAGTCACCAGTCCCAGGCACCCCATAGTTCTGACTGACTCGCCTTAAATCAGAGGTTCCCATGAACTCCTCATCAGATTTAATAATTTGCTAGATTGGTTCACAGAACTCAGGAAAGCACTTTACTGACATTTGCTTGTTTATTATAAAGGATACTATGAAGAATATAGATGAACAGCCAGATAAAGAGAGATTAATACATAAGGTGAGGTCCAGAAGATTCCTGAACATGGGTGCTCCTGTCCCATGGGGTTAGGGTAGGCCACCCTCCCTGCACATGGATGTATTCACCAACTTGGAAGCTCTCTGATCCTTGTCACTTAGAGGTTTCATCATGTAGACGTGATCATTTATTAACTCAGTCTCCAGGCGCTCTCCCTCTCCAGAAGTTGGGAGGAATAGGTCTGAAAGTTCCATGCTTCTGATCATTACTTGGTCTTTCTGGCAGCCACCTCCATCCTGAGGCAGGCTACCTAGGGTTACGCCAAGAGTCATTTCATCAAAAGAGGCTTCTACCACCCAGGAAGTGTCAAGAGATTTAAGAACTCTCCGTTAGGAACAAAAGATGCTCCTATTATCCCCACCACTTAGGAAATTACAAGAGTTTTGTTTTTGAGACAGAGTCTCGCTGTGTTGCCCAGGCTGGAGTGCAGTGGTGCAATCTCAGCTCACTGCAAGCTCCGCCTCCTGGGTTCATGCCATTCTCCTGCCTCAGCCTCCCAAGTAGCTGGGACTACAGATGCCCACCACCACGCCCGGCTAATTTTTTTGTATTTTTAGTAGAGACGGGGTTTCTCCGTGTTCGCCAGGATGGTCTTGATCTCCTGACCTCATGATCCGCCCGCCTCGGCCTCCCAAAGTGCTGGGATTACAGGTGTGAGCCACCGCATCCAGCTGGAAATTACAAGAGATTTAAGTGCTGTCCTTTGTCAGAAACCAGAAATCAAGTATATATATTTTTATTATGTCACAAATGGATTCTAAAATCAGATAATCTTACTATTATCTGTGAAGAGGACTTCATACTTTGCACAGAAGTATTGGCTGTGACTTAAACAAGAGTCACATGGTGCTATGAGCTTAAATAATTACTAGTAAAATTTGGCCAGAGCCAGCAGCCATGGCTTATGTCTGTAATCCCAGCACTTTGGGAGTCCGAGATGGGTGGATCTCCTGAGGTCAGGAGTTCGAGACCAGCCTGGCCAACATGGTGAAACAAAAAATGTCTCTACAAAAAATACAAAAATGAGCTGGGCGTGGTGGTGGGTACCTGTAATCCCAGCTACTTGGGAGCCTGAGGCAGGAGAATCACTTGAACCTGGGAGGGAGAGGTTGCAGTGAGCTGAGATGGTGCCACTGCACTCCAGCCTGGGTGACAAAGCAAGACTCTCTCAAAACAAAGAAAATTGTTTTTGGCTGGGTGCAGTGGCTCATGCCTGTAATCCCAGCACTCTGGGAGGCTGAGGCAGGTGGATCACTTTGAACTCAGTCGTTTGAGACCAGCCTGGTCAGTATGGTGAAATCCCGTCTCTACAAAAAAATACAAAAATGAGCCGGGCATGGTGGCTCACACCTGTGGTTCCAGCTACTCAGGAGGCTGAGGCTAGAGGACTGCTTCAGCCAGGAAGTGGAGGTTGCAGTGAGTTGAGATCGCACCATTGCACTCCAGCCTGGTGACAGAAGGATACTCTTGTCTCCAAAAAAAAAAAAAAAAAAAAAAAAATTACTATTAAAATTAGTCTTCATGGTGTTTTGGTGAACTTTAGCTTACCAGCTGAAAATTATGGAATTCATTTCATATAGCTTCCACTATAAATACTATTTTGATCCAAGCCTGTTAATAACACTAAGCATGGTGACTCTCAACCATGACTGCACAGTGGGATTGCCTGGGAAGCTTTAACATACACTGATACCTGGGTCTCACATCCCAGAGATTGACTTAAGTGGTTTGGGGTGCAACCCAGGTATTGCAGTTTTCGTTCTTAAAGTTCCACATGTGATTCTAATGTAGTCATGGTTGAGAGCTACTGACCTTGAGAAGCATGATTTTTTAGAGGTGGCTAACCCCTTCTGGTCTACTGGCTTACATGCAGTAGAGATAGTTGGGGAAGATAATTTTTGCTTAAAATAGGAAAGCAACTGACACAATTGCATGGTAGGCATGCAGGGTTTAGAACAGTAAGAAACTGAAGATTATACCGTATAACACTGTGAATTTATTAAATACATTCCAGAGTGGGTTATCAGCCAAGATGTGCTAGATCAACTGTGTATGGTGCTGCTAATGAGTTCACAGAAACCTAGAGGTTTTTACTTGCCCAAGGTCACACCACTAGCTGGGGACACAACCAAAACTGGAAAATTATAGCGGTAATTCATAGTTTGTTGCCTTGATTATTTAGGTCAAGTTCTGTAAACTTTTTCTGTGAAGGGCCAGATTGTAAATATTTTAGGCTTTGCAGGCCATATGGTCCCTGTTGCAACTACTCAACTCTACTAACATAGTAAAAAGCATCATACACATTATGTAAATGAATGAATGTGTATTCTAGTAAAACTTTATTGACAGAAGCTGGATTTGGCCTATGTCCTGTAGGCTGCAGATCCCTGATTGAGGATTGTTTTAATCTTCCCATTGGAAAGTTGGCTCCTTAAGAGTAGGCTGAAGATGTTACTGGTCCCACTTGGTGCCTTACTTCCTGGTACTGTTACAGTGGCCTCTGTTGCAAGGTGTTAGATGAGTGCTTGTTGAATTCATATCTATGCAGCTCTTAACGTTTTTCTGTTGCTTCTAACCCTTCCAGTAGGGGAAACAGTTGGCACATATTCCAGCTTTGGAGAGGAAATGCTTGAAGTCTGTAGCAGGGTATAATTGCTGAATTCTTCAAGCGAATTAAAGATCTGAATTTGCTCTAGGGCATTCATAATTATTTTAATTTCCTGGAACAGATTCTAAGAATTCATTTTAAATCTGAAAGTTTTTCTTAAAATCTGTTTTATGATACACTGTCTTTATTTTTGTGAATATTGTTAGTTTCTCACAACAATATTTATTTCAGTTCATTTGGATCTAAGATCTTTGTTGTACTTATGTGTGGCCAGTAGACTCTTTAGCAAAATTAAACAAATGCTAATGGGTTCCCACAGCCACCCAAATATTAGAAGTACAGCTCCAGATTATGAGCCTGTTTCTCTTTTTCTTATCTTCTTCTCATTATTTTAAAGAGATGGAGTCTCAGTATGTTGCTTAGGCTGGTCTCAAACTCCTGGGCTGAAGCCATTCTCCCGCCTCAGCCTTCCAAGTAGCTGGGATTACAGGCAGGAGCCACCACCCCAGACATGAACCCATTTCTAATGCAAAACACATATTGACCTGACAACAGGGCCCTCAGTTGTGGTGGAAAGAGCAGTGACCTTGGAATTAAAAGCCCTGTTGTGACTCGTGGCTTTGCCACTTTTAACCAACCCTACTTTTATTTACCTATAATGTGCAGGTATCTGTCTCACTCTTTAGGGATGCCAAAGGTGAAATGAGGTGTGCTGTCTATGTGACAGTGCCTTGTGAGCACTTTTCTGACTTCTCCCTGAGGAGGTTTGGGTCAGGCCTAGCAGAAACTGCAGCCATAGAGCACGGAGGGAAGTAGGACTTGACTAGCATAGAGTGAGTCTATGAGAGTGTGCCCACTGGTTTCCAGAGAGAATGTCGAAGAGTCTACAATGGTGAGGCCTCATCAGCCTCGATTTGAGAAGCAAATGTAGGTCAGAAATGGGGAGCAGAACAAGAGGAAAAGAGGAAGGTCAGGAGTCTGCAGAGCTGAAGAGGTGGTGAGAAGTGGTTCAAAGCTGGAAACAGGCAAGGTAATCTGGAATTCTGTCTTGATGTCTATTGAGTTATCCTAAATCAAGACTCATGTTCCTCTTACCTTATATTTCTTAAATTGATTTGTTTGATGCCCTGGGTATTTTGAAGCTCCTAGCTGCATAATCTTGCCTAATAAAGGCACAGAATTAGGGCAAATAGCTGCAGTGACTTGTGTACCTGCTCAGTGAAAGCCAAAGAATCAATAGCTAGAATCTGTGTCCACAAATTGCTTACAAACCACATGTAGATATGACATTTAACATCAGGCAAGGCTGGGCACGGTGGCTCAAATCTGTAATTCCAGCACTTTGCAAGGCCAAGGCAGGAGGATCACTAGAGTTCAGGAGTTTGAGACCAGCCTGGGCAAGATGATGAGACTCAGTCTCTACAAAAATGAAAAAAAAAATAGCTGAGTGTGGTGGCATACACCTGTAGTCCCACCTACTTGGGAGGCTGAGGTGAGAGGACCACTTGAACCCAGGAGTTTGAGGTTGCAGTGAGATACGGTCATGCCACTATATTCCAGCCTGTCTGCATGTAAAAACAAAAAATACACACACATACACACACACCCCAGCCTAACCACTTACTGCCTCTTAATCATCTTTATAATGGACATAAAAATGCCTGTTATACTTTACATCATAGTATTCTTGAGTGGAGTAAACGAAATAATGCATATAAGGTGCTTTGCACAATGTGTGCTTGCCTCACAATAAACACTCAATATTATTAGATATGATTTGTACCATTATTACTAACAGTAGTAAGAATAGTAGTAGTATTTAAAAGCAAGTTTGCATTAGTTTTAAAGCACTATGAAATCCCAAGTCTTTTTTAAGACAGAGTCTCACTTTGTTGCCCAGGCTGGAGTGCAGTGGTGCAGTCTCTGCTCACTACAATCTCCGCCTCCCGGGTTCAAGCGATTCTCCTGCTTCAGCCTCCTGAGTAGCTCTGATTATAGGTACCCGCCACCATACCCAGCTAATTTTTATTTTTTAGTAGAGACGGGGTTTTACCATGTTGGCCAGACTGGTCTCAAACTGCTGACCTCAAGTGATCCACCTGCCTCGGCCTCCCAAAGTGCTAGGATTACAGGGATGAGCCACTGCACCTGGCCTCAAGTTATGATTGTTAATATTTTTATGACATTCAGGATAAATATTTTTTAGTATGCTACTGAAGGACATGTCTCAGCATCGGTGTATCCCTTCCTGAAGCTATATGTTACATTGCATTTACAGAGTTGACTTGGTGTCCAGAGAACAAATCAGTTGAGAAAAGGCCATTTTGAAAACGATTTTTTCCAGGGAGCATACCCTAGTACCCTGTTGCGGCATCCATGTGTGAGGGGGTGGTTGGATTATAGATCTTCAATGTGAAGTCAAGTTTCTTATCAAATGAAGTGTTTTGTCCGATCTTAGAGTTTAAACCCACAAGGAGGTAACAAAGCAGAGGGCTAATATATCTTTTCGCTACTTAGAACTACAGGCCAGAAATTTGCTTTTGTATTCTGAGATCTTATGATACTTGTCTCAATGAAATAAAACTGCATGCATTATTCTGCATTTCCATATTACTATTCTCTGTATTGGTAATTATTATGATACTTGCTTCCTGTACTTAAAGCAGCATGCAGATTTATTTTATAATCACTTCAAGGAAAGAACCAGTTCCTTTGGAGATTTCCTGTGGTTCCTAAGTTGCATGCCTCCAAGTCTGTTAGGTTGTGGGATTTTGCATTTGAGAGAAATGAGGGAGGTGGAGAGAATGAAGAGAAAGTGGACTGGCAGAATTACAGAATGTGGTTTCATCTGATTTTTTAGGCTGAGGGCTACTCCATTTGTAGACTCCATGCATAAAACTCAGGCATCCTGGGTCCTGCCCTACTGCTGCTTTGTGGTCAGAACATCGTGAGATCATGCAGCCTCAAGGCTGGGAACATACGGGATCAGGTCCAACAGCAGGTTGGAGTTTGGGTTCATGATTTCAAAGTCAGGGTCGTGAGGGCACCCAAGATGATTACCGAGAAGTCAAAAGCACGTGCCAGTAATGGCAATGGGAAGGTCTGGGAAACAGCCAAAACGTAGCTGTCAGGAATGTGGGACAGAGTCTCTAGGGCAGCTTTTCCCAAAACGTGTTCCAAGATATACTAGCTCTATGGGATGTTGACTTACAATAATATGTGGTGAAAAGGTTTTCCAGACAAACACTGAGTTCAGAGTTAAGCAGGTTTTTTTCTATTGCAGAGCTTGTCAGAGCCTCTGATATGCCCACTAGTATTGTAAGTGTACAAGATGAAGCTTTAAAATTGGGCAAATAACAGATATTTCATACAGAATCCTGGATGTGACCAGGAGTGATGGGAGATGAAGGATCCTCTTGTCAGAGTAGCACTCCACAGAACACACTTGGGGAAAAGTTGTCCCAGGGCCTGTGGCATGTGCTCTGAATTCATTTTCGCCTGGCTCTTAATTCTGCGGTTCGGAAGGAACTGGCAAACACTCACAGAAGTTATCTAGGATCTTATTGAGTGCTTCCCCCTCGTCCTTCCATCCGAATCACTTGGCTGATATTTGTTGCTTCTATTAACAGAATTCAGGAAATCAGCCCTTCTTAGAGGAAGAAGGACAAGTGAGACCACAAACAACAAAACATAATGAATGGATCAGAGCCTGTGTATAATTGGCCCTGAATTAGGCAAATAGGCTTTCCCCACTCCCTTAAAATGAAAACAAAATGGTAGTTTAAAGAAAGTACCAAAGGGACTATATCTAATAATAACAATGAGATTGAAAATGAGGGCACATGGTGTGTTTAGGGACGGCTGAGGCCAGGGAATGTCAAGGCAGACTGCATCTTTGGCAGCCTCGCCTCACTGGCTCCTGAAATCATCACACACAAAACAGCATTCTTCTTGCGTTCTTAAAGTGAAAGGCACTGTTTCCCTGTCACACGAGCAATGTTGAGAAGTAAATGTCATCCTTTCCTCCTCCTTGGCCCTGCCTTCTACAGCTAGTGCCCCTGCCAGTTGTTTCCTCAGCACGTCTCCAGCGTTCCTCTTCTCTTCCCCCTCGGCACGGCCTTACTTCTTCTGGTCTCATCATCCTATGCCTGGGCTGATGCCTTTGCTTCCCAGCTGCAGTCGGCTGGGGATGGATGTGGGGTTAAGGCAGGCATTCCAGATATTTATAGAATTGTTCATGGTTCTTTTCCCATTAGCCATGAGTTACTTGAGGGTGAAGATAGTGTCTTATTTGTCTCTCTGTCTCTAGTAATTAGCCAAGTACCTGGCACTTTTAATTAAGGAGTTATCACTCAGTACATTTAAATAGGGAGAAAAAGAAAAAAAACAAAGAATGGAATAAAGTAAAAGCATGATAGGTTTTGTTACTCTTTTTGCAGTTGATCATTGGCTATTCTTAATTCTTATAGACCAGTTAGTACTTTAGCAGCATACAGATAAGATATATTAAAATCATACACTGAGTTTTTAAAAAGTAGATGGGCATGAGTGGTGGCTCATGCCTGTAATCCCATCACTTTGGGAGGGCGAGGCAGTAGGATCGCTTGAGCCCAAGAGTTCGAGACCAGCCTGGGCAAAATAGTGGGACCCCGTCTCTACAAAATATTTTTTAAAAATTAGCCGGGTGTGATGGTGCACCTGCCGTCCTAGCTGCTTGTGAGGCTGAAGTGAGAGGATCACTTGAGCCTGTAAGGTGAGAGCTGCAGTGAGCCATGACAGTGCCACTGCACTCCAGCCTGGGCGACAGAGCAAGACACTGTCTCAAAAAAAAAAAAAAAAAAAAAAAAAAGAGTTCATTAGCACTTAAACATGCTTTTCAGAAAACGACTAATTATCAAAAACTAGCAATTGCAATACTAGCAAATGAAGAAACGTCAAATGGAGAAGAAATGAAAAACGTTTTTAGAATCCAGGACACACATTTACAAGAATGTGAAATATTGTGAAAATAATTTGGAGGAGAATTATGATTAAATTATTTGAGACTTGAATTACCTGCAGTAAATTCAGCTGCATATCGGTTGTTAGGCATTTTATCATTACTAATCCTATTACCATCTTTGTTGAATAAGAGATTCATACTTGATATACAAGGTCCATACATTTGTAAATAATTCATTATTATATTAGTTTGCAAGAGTCATGATTTTGCCAGAATTTATCCAAAATGGTCTATTGGTAATCCCAGAGAGTAGCAGAGGCATTGGGCAGTGAAGCTAACAGGCGGTGCTAAAGCCAGCATGAGCAAGTGCTGGGTGGTAGGAAAATAGAACTCAGGCAGTAGTGAGGGCAAATAGAAGCAGACAGGGCAGACCTAGAAGGAGACAGCAAGTAAGAGGCTTAGGAGGCTGGAGGAGCAGAGACTAAGGAACGCTCCCCCGGCATCATGCAGCATTATTACATAAGTGTTAGTAATTTCAAATAGTTATAACTATTTTAGATATACCATGTGCTAGCTACTGTTGTAGTATGCTCACTAGAATTTAATACTTGAATCCTCACAGCAACCTAGGTGGATACTATTATGAATCCTATGAATTTTCATTTATAGATGACAAAATTGAAGTACAGGGAAAGTAAGTCATTCACCCAGCTGATCATCAGTAAATGGAAAAGCCATGATTTGACCTCAGGAAAATGAGGGTTATTTGACAGGGGTGACTTGAAGAATGTTTAGATTGCTGTAGAACTGTATTTAGTGCTTAATGATATAAAATAACTGATACAATTGGTATCCAAACAGCCGAATGTCATGCTTTTAGGGATCAAGGAAAGTTGCCTAAGTGTGCATGTGCCTAGCATTTGAGTTTTGATACGGATGATCATACCAGAAAAATATACCATCAGTTTTCAGGCCTATCTGCACAGTAATATGCTTGGAGTTCTTCATGATGTATTCACTGATATTAAAGCTCAAAACTATTATGAATCTTAGGCTCTGGCGAAAAAATGTGATCATTTAAAAATTCGGCATTTATCTTATCCTGTGGAATGGGCAACTTCTCAGGCCCATTTCTCACCACCAACAAAGCAGTAACGCGAGGTGTTTTAATAAATCTATTGCCCAGTCTCTTCCATATTGCTATGCTTAGCTGTAAAAGAAGGGACCAAGAAATGGGTGTTATGCTGAATTGGAAACAATTTTCAGATAAAGCACAGCAGTCTGCGAACCTCCTCCAGCTCAAGATGGTGTCAACTAGAATTGCCTTTTGTAAGCAGGCAGAAAGAGACACATGTACTTGATTGTAGTTTCTCTTTACTCCCACTTTCCACTCTGGTCATCCCTATAGACACAGAGTAATTTGTGTACTGTAAATAGCTAGATCTTTCTGTAATCTTTATTTGTTTCTTTGTTTGTTTTTTGAGATGGAGTCTCACACTGTCACCCAGGCTGGAGTGCAGTGGCTCAATCTCGGCTCACTGCAACCTCCACCTCCTAGGTTCAAGTGATTCTCCTGCTTCAGCCTCCTGAGTAGCTGGGATTACAGGCGCCCGCCACCATGCCCGGCTAATTTTTGCATTTTTTTTTTGTTTGTAGTAGAGACAATGTTTCACCATGTTGGCTAGGCTTCTCTCGAACTCCTGACCTCAGGTGATCCGCCTGCCTTGGCCTCCCAAAGTGCTGGGATTACAGGCGTGAACCACCACTCTCGGCTTTAACCAACATTCTTAGTTGAACACAGCAGAAAGGGAAACCTCCATTAGTACATGGAACTCGGGCAGTAGTGAGGACAAATATGAGGGAGAGCTGCCTTCCTGCTGCGGTGGTAAGTTCAGTCTCTACCTGAGAGAACAGCATGCCAAGGTACAGCAGAGCACACTGGCCAGCTCCAATGCAAGAGTCATCATGGAGTGTACCTTTTTTTTTTTTTTTTTGACAGAGTTTTCCTCTTGTTGCCTAGGCTGGAGTGCAATGGCGTAATCTTGGCTCACCGCAACCTCCACCTCCTGGGTTCAAGCAATTCTCCTACCTCAGCCCCTTGAGTAGCTGGGATTACAGGCATGCGCCACAACGCCTGGCTAATTTTTTTTTTTTTTTTTTTTGTATTTTTAGTAGAGACAGGGTTTCTCCATGTTGTCAGGCTGGTCTCGAACTCCCTACCTCAGGTGATCCGCCCGCCTCGGCCTCCCAAAGTGCTGGGATTACAAGCATGAGCCACTGCACCTGGCCGGAGTATGCACTTTTAACATGTCTATGCAGGGACACATGGCCTCTAACAACAAATGGCCATCCCGAGAGTGGTGGAGTAAAGTGTTGGACCTCTGGAGCCCAAATTTTTATTGTAGCAATACACAGTCTTCTTATAACAGGTACTGTGGCCATGGGTCTTATCAGCTCCTATTCAAAATTGGAATTAGGACAAGTATAGCAGGTTGTGTTCTAACAGAATTCTAACTTTTAAGGTGCCACAGACAATAATATTCTTTAGAAATCTTAGTATTATCCTTTTTATCCTTTCAGGGTAGCAAACAAAAGGCACTCAGTAAATAATTATGGAGTATAATTTGGGGAAAACAAAATATTTCTAGTCTGAAAATTATTGTTTTAAAAATTATTTTTGTCTTGAGAGGCTGTACATTTCTGTCAACTGCATGGCCACATTGTTGATATGCTTAAGAAAGATAACAGTCAAAGTTGCCTTTTTACACTTTGTATTTGTGCTCATCCAACCATGAGACCTTTAAAAATATTGAATATCTGCAGTTATCTCCCTTCAAGTCTTATTTTGAGTTTATATTACCTTTGAACTCAAAAGATCTCAAGCCATTTGCTTTACCTGACAGTATGACATTCTTTAATTTTAGGTAGCATTGTATGATGAGTCTGACATATTGGCAGCCTATAATGCATATAAGTTAGTGATCCTAGTAAATATAAATAAAATAATAAACAGAAACATGCTGGGCATGGTGGCTTATGCCTGTAATTCTGTAACTTTGGGAGGCTGAGGCAGGAGGATTGCTTCACACCAGGAGTTGGAGACCAGCTTGGGCAACAGAAACCCCAATTTTTAAAAAATCAGCTGAACGTGGTGGTGCATGCCTGTAGTCACAGCTACTCAGGAGGCTGAGGTGGGAGGATCACTTGAGCTCAGATTGAGGTTGCAGTGAGTTGTGAGTGCACCTCAGTCTAGGTGGCAGAGTGAGGTCCTGTCTCAAAAACATAATGATAAATGAAAATAATAACAAACATTCAGTCAATAACTGGGATTTTTTTTACTGTTACTATTTTTTATCAAGACAAACATCTGGAGAGTTCTACAGTTCCAGATGCTTACCAATCTGCTTCTGGGTTGTGAAAAAATTATTTGGGTATGTATAGCTTTTAACTTTTTTGTTTGTTTGTTTTAACTGAATATTGAGGATTTTGGTAGAATAACTTTGAATGTTTTGGATTTTAGATTTAAATGGAAATATCAAAAATTTTATATAGGTTGGGCTCTAGATATTTTCATATTGTCAGAATTTAGAAAACATCTTTTATGAAATAGAAACTAAGAATTTTGGCAAACAGAGAAAGTTGCCCAAGGTCTCCAGGATTCATTTGTTTGACAAATATATATTGAGCATCTACCCTGTGACAGGTGGTATTCCTGGGATTTGTCAGGAGCACAATTGCTGCCTTCCTGGAGCTTACATTCTAACCAAGGAAAACTGACAATAAACAATAAAAAAAAGTAAGTAAATAATGTAGTTTGTTAGAAAGCCATAGGTGCTACAGAAAAAAATAAACTATAAAGTAGGGGTCGGACTAGCAATAAAACTAAATAGTGTGGTCAGGGTAGTCCATGTGGACAAGATGCAATTTGAGCCAAGATTTTAAAAAGATAAAGCAATTAGCCTCAAAATAATCAGGGGGAAGAACTTTCCAGCACCAAGTAGTTTGCTCGGCCTGTTGGAGGAATAGCAAGGAGCCAGTGTGCCTAGAATGGAATGCCCAAGGGGCAATAGTGGCCATAAGGTAAAAGTGGTAATGGGGCTAAGGCCAGATCCTATAGAGCTTACAAACTACTGCAAAGAACTTGAGATTTTACTCTCAGTAGAATGTGGATCCATTGGAGAATTTTAAGCACAGGATCTGACTTGGGTTTTAAAAGGGTCTCTCTGGTCCTGGTTTGACAATATGGACTGCACTGGGAACAAGGGAAGGAGCAGGGGTCTTACTGCTGTAATTCAGTTAAAAATTATGGTAGTTTAGGCTGGAATAGTAGCACCAGAGATAGTGCTAGATGGTAAAATCTGGAAATATTTTGGAAGTAGAGCCACCAGGATTTCCTGGTGAATAGGATGTAGAGTATGAGAGAAAAAGAGGATTTGGGGTGTTTCCAAGGTTTTAGCCTGTGCATAAATGGAGTTATTACTATTGATTCAGAGAAAACCTTAAGGCAGCTAGTTTTAGATAAGAGTTGGGTGATGAGGGGTTCAGATATGAATCTGTTGATAGTGAGATGGCTCTTAGACATACTGGGGAAGATGCTGGTAGGCAACTGTATGTGTAAATCTGGAGACAGGTGAGGTCTGCAGTGGAGATTTAAGTGTAGGATAATCTCAACATGTGGAAGGCATGGAAGTGTGGGTGCAAGTGGGAGACGAGAACCAAGCACTAATCCAAGTGCACTTCAATATTTAACTTTAATTTTAAGAGACAAGGTCTTTTTTTTTTTTTTTTTCCGAGATGGAGTCTCGCTCTGTCACCCAGGCTGAAGTGCAGTGGCGCGATCTCGGCTCACTGCAAGCTCCACCTCCCGGTTTCACGCCATTCTCCTGCCTCAGCCTCCCGAGTAGCTGGGACCACAGGCGCCCACCACCACGCCCGGCTAATTTTTTGTATTTTTGGTAGAGACGGGGTTTCACCGTGTTAGCCAGGATGGTCTCGATCTCCTGACCTCGTGATTCACCTGCCTCAGCCTCCCAAAGTGCTAGGATTACAGGCGTGAGCCACTGCGCCCAGCCGAGACAAGGTCTTTCACTCTGTTACAGCTGGAGCACAGTGGTGCAATCACAGGTCACTGCAATCTCAAACTCCTGGGCTCAAGTAATCTTCCCAAGTACCTAAGACTATAGGTGTGCACCACCATGCCCAGCTAATTTTTTTTTTTTTACTTTTTGTAGAGATAGTGTCTTGCTGTGTTGCCGAAGCTAGTCTCAAACTCTTATCTTAAGCAGTCCTCTCTCCATGGCGTCCCTAAGTGCTGGGATTACAGGCATGAGGCATCATGCCTGGCCAGGCACTTTAATTTTAAAGAGCCTTTAATATGGTTTCTTGCCATGTCAGAGATAAGAACAGCTTAATATTTCTTGACTTTTCCTTGGTTAAACAAGGGTTATGCTTTAAAATTTTTTTTAATTTTAATTGTGGTAAAAGGTACTTAAAATTTGCCATCATAACCATTTTTAAATGTACATTTCACTGTCATTAAATACATTCACCACTATCATCCACAGAACTCTTCATCTTGCAAAACTGAATTCTGCACCCACTAAACAATAACTCCCTTTCCTTCCTCCTCCCAGCTCCTCAAAACCTTCATTCCATTTTCTGTTTCTATGATTTTAAAGTGGAATTATACAGTATTTCTCTTTTTGTAACTGGCTTATTTCACTAAGCATTATGTATGTCCTCAAGATTCATCCATGCTGTAGCATATGATAGAATTTCCTGCTGGGCGCAGTGGCTCACACCTGTAATCCCAGCACTTTGGGAGGCCAAGGTGGGTGGATCACCTGAAGTCAGGAGTTCGAGACCAGCCTGGCCGACATGGTGAAACCCTGTCTCTACTAAAAATACAAAAATTAGCTGCACATGGTGGTGGGCGACACAGCCTCCCAAAGTGTTGGGATTACAGGCGTGAGCTGCTGCGCCAGGCCTGCTTCTACTCTTTGACTATTGTGAATTAATGCTGCTGTGAACATGGATGTACAAATGTAAGGGATATGTTTTTGTTTTTTTGTTTTTAAGATGGAGTCTCACTCTGTCACCTAGGCTGGAGTGCAGTGGCACAGTCTTGGCTTACTGCAACCTCCGCCTCCCGGATTCAAGCAATTCTCCCACCTCAGTCTCCTGAGTAGCTGAGATTACAGGTACCCACCATCATGACCAGCTACTTTTTGTATTTTTAGTAGAAACTGGGTTTCACCATGTTTCCCAGGCAGGTCTTGAACTCCTGACCTCAGGTGATCTGCCCGCCTCACCCTCCCAAAGTGTTGGGATTACAGGCCTGCGCCACCATGCCCAGCAGGGATATGCTTTTTTAAAAGTCTCTGTGATATGTATACTTGGTGACTTTCATAGATTTTTAAAAATATAAGTAATATATAAATACATTTTTATTATAAAAGATTTAAATGATATAGCTGTTAAGAGACCAAAATATGAAAATTCTCATTCATTCTCTCACCTCACCTCCATCTGCAATTCCCAAAGTTACATTTGGTGTGCTATCTTCCCTCTCTTTCAGTACATTTCTATACATTTGTCTATAACTTATTCTTTTTAAAAACTGAGATATTATACATATTCTACAGTTTAATAATGTCTTGGAGACCTCTCAATTATTTATATTTTGGAAATATTCCCAGTCTGCTGCATATGTTCTATAGTGTTATATTTACCTTTACATGTACAGGGCTATTACTGTAGATTAGAGTCCTAGAAGTGCATGCAGTTCCTAGGTCCAAGGAACTTTCTTTAACTCTTCATCAGATTTTCTTTTTGAAGAACCTTTGTGGCTTGATAATTATGTTTCTAGAAAATTTATTATTCAGCCTTTTTAGAAGTTTGGGGAGCTGTTTGAAATAACACTCAAATAAATTTCCTGGCTATGGATTTGTTCCCCGTAGCAAGAGAGTTGTAAACTATGAGTTTTATAACCTTAATGGCTTTTTTTAAAAAAAAAGGCAATTGATCTCTTAATCTAGCTGTTTTAGCTAGCATATGGGAGATGTAATCTGCAATCTATGGGACAAATGGGGGAGTTTTGGGAGTTATGATAGAAGACTGTTGAAAAATGTTTTATAATAATGTTTTACAGTAGAGAAACCTGGTAGATGCCACCTCATCAGCCGACCAGGGTTAACATCACATGATAATCATATTGCTATCATGCAGTGATATTAATATAATAAAGTGAGATGGGTGCATTGCCTCTGTGATATTCTTACCCCAAACCCATAACCACAGTCTCATAATGAGAAAATAACAGAAACCCAATTTGAGGGACATTCCACAAAATACCTGACCATGTTCTTCAAAAGTGCTATGGTGCCAAAAGTCATGCAAGACAAATCTAAGTAATTCTCACAGGTTGTAGTACACTAAGGAGACAGTGAAAACTAAATGCAAATAAAGTGGTTTTTGGTTTTTTAAAGTATGTTTATCCTTATGGACAATATGCTCCCATAAAGATCGTCTACCCTGGAAAACTGTGTCTTCCCTCTTAAATCCAAGAGATGCTTGTCCCAAAGGGTGGACTCCATTGAGATCTCCTGGGCTAGAGACCCAGTGCATGGATGGATGAGACAGTATAACCAGACTGTAAGCAAGACCGTATAAAGTTGTGATCTGAGCTCATGGACACTGTGGTAATAGGTCAGGCCCAAAGAATCAGAGAACTGAGTGGATTTTGCAATGGATAGCCAAAGAGAGGGTCCAAACTTAAAATGCGAAACAATAATTCAAGAATGATTTGGTAAAATGTAATATAACAGCCTATAACAGAGTCTTGCAAATAGTAGCCAAAAGTCACCCTAACCAATCGTAGGGCATATCTACCACACAAAAGTGTGACTTAGCGCATGACTATTTAAATGCCAAAAAAGACAGATAAAGGAAAGTTAAGCCATAGTGGCAACCTCTGCAGTTGGAACGAGGGAGCTATATCAGTCAACAGTGAGGCCAATTGAGAATATTTGAGGTTGGCGTATGTCTAGGGATTCCTATAGGAGATACAACCCAGCAAGCATAGGTCAGCAACCCAAGGTCAGAGTACAAAATGGGTTAGTACTAAAAAGTGGTTAAAAAGATGGCCAGTCCTCAAGAGGAGATAGTATTTAAATCGGATACCTCTCCTTCCCCATGCTAACTAACATACTGTAATTTGTTATGGCTGTTTCTAAGGTAACTGTTTATAATTATAAATCAGCCCTACTGGTTCTTCTTGATATTGTAATTTCCAATCAAAGAACCTCTAGAGTTAATGTAAAACTTCTTGAATGAGAGACCATCTGGTTACAATTTTGGTTTCAATTCCCTGTTAGGCAACTGACACCCAAATAAGGACTGTTTCCAAATATGAGTAGGCTAAGTCAGTCATAAACAAACAAAAAGTTTCAGTTTTTGTTGCTATTATCCAAGATGTTAGCAGATTAAGTGTTTAATGAAAGGGTGCTTCTTTTAGGCAAACTTCTTTTACCATGATTTGTTTAACCTATACCAGTGGTCCATACATTTTTTCCTGTAAAGGGCCAAATAATTATTAATAGTATTTTTAGCCTTGCAGCCACGTATGATCTCTATGTATTTGTCATTGCCTTTTTGTTTTTTTAAACAAATGTTTAAAAATGTAAATGTTCTCTGTGTCCTTCACCATGTTTTCATGCTTTGTGATACTGGCTGAAGTTTAGAGACTTGTTTTAATAAACAATGTTCTGAAATGTTGATCTAATTGCCTCTGGCAAAAGATGTGTAATCATGACTTTGATGAACTTATTTTAAAAATAGATGCACAGTTGATCTCTTATTGCACGCATTTTGGCACATTGATGGGAGATATTCTCTATAAACATGACACTTGCGAAACCTACCATACCCTGAAAGTTTGCTGTCTAGAAATTAAGTGCCTAGTTTTCATTCAAATTAATATTTAGGTAAGACATGTTTTATTTCTAAATAGACTGTCAAACTTTTTTCATATTTTAATGTGTAATGGTGATGACCTTTTTAAAAAGACTCAACGTAATTTGTTTTCTCATTTAACCCATTAACTGCCCCCTTTGTGTAATATTGTTGCTGCTTTCTCTTATAAATTGATGATGTCTCAGGGTCTCAATTTACAATTACATTAGTTTCTTCCTCTAGTTTGTAGTTGAGCTGTGGCTCTGCACTGTTTGGGCCTGTACAGCCATCCTTCACTAGACCCCGGGAGGTGGCCTTTAGTAGGCTCAAAGGTGGCCTTTAAGCCATTCTTAGTATCACTGTGAAAAAGCATCCAGATTTTCCCCCTGAAAAGCCAAGTGGTTGCATGACGTGTTGTGGATTTTAGGGATATACTTTGCCTATTTCACATACTTTTTTCCAAGAAGATAGATAAGCTTACACATGTAAAGGTTTCAACTGTATTTCTTCTGTTTATAATTTTATTTATTTTGAGATGGTGTCTCGCTCTGTCACTCATTTTGGAGTGCAGCGCAATGGTGTGATCACGGCTCACTGTGGCCTCAAACTCCCAGGTTTAAGCCATCCTCGCACCTCGGCCTTCTAAGTAGCTGGGACTACAGATGTATGCCACCACACCCAGTTAATGTTTTTTGTATTTTTTTGGAGAGATGGGATTTCGCCATGGCTGCCTACCTGGTCTCAAACTCCTGGGCTTAAGTGATCTGCCTGCCTCAGCCTCGCAAAGTGTTGAGATTATGTGAGCCACTGCACCCAGCCTTTTTATAATTTTAATAATAATCTGTCAATCTTTCATTACTTTTGCTTTCTAAATTCTTGTTATATTTTACTAAACAATGCTTAATCTCGCTGATGAACCATTTTAGCAGAAGTATGTCTGATGAGGACCACCCCCGCCTTTTTTTTTTCTTTTCTCAAAGTTGCAAGGTCTCCCTCTGTTGACCAGGCTGGAGTGCAGTGGTGTGATTATAGCTCACTGCTTCCTCAACCTCCTGGGCTCAAGAGATCCTCTCACCTCAACCTCCCCAGTAGCTGGGACCACAAGCGCGCACCACCATGCCCAGCTGATTTTTATTTTTTTTAAGTAAAGACAGGGTCTTATGTTGCCCAGGCTGGTCTCAGACTCCTAGCGTCATTTAATTTCTGTTTTGGTATTGGCTCTGAAAGAACTGTTGAGACGATACTTGGAACTCTTGATATTTTCCAAAATCTGTTTTACCAAGATAAATTTTAAGGAGAGCAACAGAAAATAAAGCACAAATGTGGTTTCTTTGTTGGGTTTTTTTTTTTTTTTTTTTTTTGAGATGGAGTTTCACTCTTGTTGCCCAGGCTGGAGTGCAATGGTGCAATCTCAGCTCACTGCAACCTCCCCCAATCCTGGGTTCAGGTGATTCTCCTGTCTCAGCCTCCTGAGTAGCTAGGATTACAGGCACCCACCACCACATCTGGCTAATTTTTGTATTTTTAGTAGAGACGGGGTTTTACCATGTTGGCCAGGCTGGTCTTGAACTCCTGACCTCAGGTGATCCACCCGCCTTGGCCTCCCAGAGTGCTGGGATTACAGGCATGAGCCACCGTGCCTGGCCCAAATGTGGTTTCTAATCAATATTATTTAATAATGAATTGGATTAAGAGTTTTTTGGGTTTTTTTTACTCAATAGAAAGTTGATTGGGTTTTTTAAAAATAGCTTGTTTTCAATAATTAAGGCTTAAAAAATCTCTGAGTTCTCTTTGAGATATTTGGATTCTATAAAAAATGAAACTCCTTGTTTCTTAACCAAATGATAATTCCTTAAATTGCATTCTTTGATTCAATTATAGTGAATTTCCTGGTAGAAATTTTATTTTCTCTGAAGCAGAGTCAGTGGTCTTAATATCACCATGTCAACCAGAAGAGAAGGAAATCTAATATGCATAATAGAGAACACTGACACATGACTTCTTTAAAAGTCTCTGAAATTCAACATATAACTTTTTATACCAGAAAGTGAACAAACATTTAATCCTTCTTCATCTATGTCTCATGATGTGTTTGTGTGATTTTAAAGAACGTTTTGGAGTTTTTGAGTTCTATATAAATGTGACCATGTTATCTGTATAATCTTGCCATCCTTTCTTTGGAAAACATGGGTCACCGTTAGCGTATGTCATGGATGTTGATGTGGAGTCTGAGTAAGCTAGTGGGCGAGAGGGTGTGTGTGTGGACGTGGGCGCATGTGTATGTTTGTTAGTTTCTAATCGAGCCATTCTTCTAGAGTCTTTAGGTCAGCTGTCACGTTGGGCTTTCCTCCTTTGTTCTTTTGAGTTGCTCTGTGACTAGCCACAGACCCAACACTAAAAAGGAAGGCTTTTAACGGATTAATTCCGTCCTTTCCTTCGCCTACATTGTAGCAGCTGCGTTCTGCCCTTTCTGTGGCCCTGCAAGGAGAGGAGGCCTGTGTATAACAGTCTTCTGTCAACATCCATTATAAGATTCCCAAAGCACATGGAATGAGATAGTTCCCAGGAAAACTCTTTGTCAAGGCCAGCCCATGTGGGAAAAGTGTTTCTATGCTTAGTCTTGTAACTATGACTGTTTTTGTTTTATGGGGTCAGGGGAAATTTAACTTATAAGACAGTATTGTGCTATGCCTCCATACTTACCTGCCCTTTCTTTCTGAACTCTTGCAGGCAGCAGTACCTGTCCAAAGATCGCTTTAGTTTCACCTTGCTCCACAAGCAGCACAACCACACTGGTTGGTGAGAATGTATCTGAAGAAGAGGCTCAGGGAATAAATGGGAACAGGCCAGCAAAACACTCAGCTGCAAGTCCAAAGCCACAAGGTATGCTCACTGGGAGTTTGTGTTCGGGGTGGGTACGTTGTTGATCAATGAAGGCTAACCAGAAAAATGATGGCCACAAAGAAAGTGTTTTAAGCTAGAAGGAAGGAATTGGGTACATTATTTTTTAGAGAAGAGTCCATCTGTGCATCTTCTGAGGCAGAGGTTGCTATTTGTTCTGCTCCTGAAACAACATACATTTCTCTATTATGGATCTTTTCATGTTGCTGAAATTGTTTGCATGTCATCTTAACGGAACTGTGATCTCTTTATTATGCCTGATCTAGTACAGGGACTTACTGTCTGTGTAATAAATGTGTTTGGAGCTACTGTTAGAAAGAAATGATTTGCTAGATGTCAGTATCTGTAAAACATAATTCTAAAACAGCACTTCGTGTACTTATCAAGCATGTGACTTGAAAATATTAAGGAGGTGGGGCATGAAAACACCTGATAGTAAGGTCTTCCGCAGAAAGGAACAGTAACAGCCCTTCATTCAGGATTGAGTGGCCAGTGAGGGTAAAGAAAAAGCCATAATGGTAGGAAGCTTGAATGATTTTTTTCAGTGACCATTTCCTTTTACAAAGAAATTTCCAGTGAACTGGGTATTAACTTTGAGAAGCACAAAATTAGTTTTGATGATAGAGAGCAAGGCCTTTTGAAATGGAACACAAAAGCTAAGCTACCCTATGGTTTAATGTGTAGTTTCTTCCTCACAGATTTTCATTTATAATGAATGCTAAACAGATATGAGAAATAATACTGGGCATTGTCAGAATTATTACAGTTGGGAAAAATCAGTTTCTATTTTTGTTTATTTTGTGTTTACTTAGGTCTCTTTCCTGTTCTTGCAAAGAAAAATGTATTCTAGAGCATGCATTATAAAATAAGTGGTGTTATTCCTTAAAGTTGTATGTTTTAAGGATTTCTGAAAGAAAATTTTAGAATGAGTTTAAAATGAATCTTCTAGATTATGGGATATTTGTCTTGTTCTCACTACAATTATATTTGTGGTGGTATGGAATATTACTATCAAGCAAGGTCAGATAATTGATGATTCAGATGAGTAGCCTATTCATGAGCTTACAACCATTTCTTTTGACTACACTGCTCCCTTATAGCATTGATGTGAATATAAACATAGGACTTTTTTTGACCATGATTTAAGCCTTTTTATTTCCAAAATATAAAATTCCATTTCACTCATTAGACCCGAGTTGACAAAGATCCAGTGTGAGGTAAGAATATTAATAATGAATACAATTGTAGTTGTAATTTTCCTGATCAAAGGAAGAATTTCATTACTTAAAAAGCCTTTATTTTTGGAAGATGCAGTGCAATACTTCATTGTTTTCCAAAGTCAGTGTATTGAGAGATATAAGAGTGTCCTTTCTGAGCTGCATGTGCCAAAATAATCCCCTTTTTAAGTAGACAACACTTAACCTTGCTTTTGCTGTTGTGTAGTTATATTAAAGCCACTATATAGTTATTTAAATACATATTTACTTCCTATGTTAAATATGGGCTAATTATGTATATATACTTTTCTAACTAAAGGGAATATTTGCAGATATTAAATAAATCACGGAGTACTTTATACTTCTTTTTCAAAATACTTTCAGGCAGTGTTTGGCCTTTCCCTGATACCCATGGCTAAAATTTTAACCTCACCTTTCACCCTGCCCTTTTATATTTCCCTGTGTTGTAGTCTGTTCAGGCTGCTGTAACAAAACACCATAAATTGGGTAGCTTATAAACAATAGAAATGTAGTTCTCACAGTTTTGTGATCTGAAAGTCCAAGATCAGATTCAGGGTCTGATGAGGGCTTGCTTTCTGGTCCACAGGTGGGTCCAAGATCAGATTCAGAGTGTAATGAGGGCCTGCTTTGTGGTCCATAGACGGCCATCTTTTCACTATAACCTCACAGGGTGGAAGGGGTGAGAGGTCTCTCTGGGGCCTCTTTCCAATGGCACTAATTTGACTAATGAGAGCTCAGTCCTCATGACCTACTCACCTCCCAAAGGCCCCACCTCTCCATATTGTCACCTTGGGAATGAGGATGGCAACATGAATTTTGGGACACAAACAAACACTCAGACCACAGCACTCCGTATGAACTTTATTTTTTCTCATTCATTACAACCTGACCTGCTGTATGTTTTATTCATCAACTCAGTCTTTTCTGCCTGTGTGTCCGCTCACATAGTACATAACCAGTCTTCAATAACACTGCTATATTGCTACATTTCTTCCCCTTTGTTTCTGCTATTCTTTAACTCTTTGAACATGCGCCATGCAGGGACCAACATCCCTGAAATGAGGCTACATCTTAGTATTGTCAGATGAGCTGCCACATAGATTGGTCAGTAAGTCAATCAACAGTACCCAGTAATGAGTGTTTCTTACTCTTTAGTGGAGAGAAGCTAATTTTAATTTCTCCTAACATTTGGGTGATGGAGGCAGAGAAGAGAAGGGGGTGCTAATAGGGACCTACTGCATGGACCAAGGAATTATCACCCCCGACACCTTTGTTCCCGCCTCACTGCAAATCCCTTACAAGTTGTGAATGGTGAGGTTGCTGGGGCTTCAAGGTCACTATGTGTGTGGTCCTAACAAGGGAAGTGGAGTCAGGCTGGCAGGAGCAGGGGAAAGCGGAAAGAAAAAGCAGATAAACTGTTAAGTCTGCCTTTCTTCCTGGTCCAGGGCGTGTAGCCCTCCTGTGCAAATAACTCACAATCTTCCTGCACTTATCACCAGGCACCGTGGCTGATAGAAAAATGAAAGTTAGCTCACTGCAACCTTGTCACTGGCATTATCAGTACTGCATGTAGCCCTCTCCAGCACAAGCACCATCCTATAAAATCCCCAGGAAGCCTTTGTCTCTTTGTAGTCAACTCCTCTCTTGCTGATCTGCCTGTTGCTTTCTTGCAGTGTTATTTTCATACTTTGTCTAATAAATATGCCTTTCTCTACCTACAACTGTCTTGGTAAATTCCTTTACTGCCAACACCACCAGCCCCGGATAGTTGCTACCCACAACACTACGTTGTTTTAGTTTAATTTAGGACTCTTATTCTAGGTGAGTAGTTCTCAAGCGGAGACAGTTTTGCCCACAACTGCATATCCTCCCCCGACAATAGGACATTGGTAGTATCTGGGGACATTTCTGCTTGACACTGCTTGTGGGAGTTGCTACTTGCAGCCAGTGAGTGCAAGGTAGGGCTGTTGCTCTACATCCTGCAATGCACGGGACAGTCCACAACAAAGAATTCGTACAAACTATAATATCAGTTGCTGCATTTGCAAAACTCTCACCTAGATAAAAATAAGCATGTAATTATATCTTTTTTTCCTTATGTAGATTGCTAAGAAGATTATAGTCACAATTTATTGTGGGCTTTTTTTTTTTTTTTTTGAGAGAGAGGGTTTTATTCTGTCACCCAGGCTGGAGTGCAGTGGTGTGATCTTGGCTCACTGCGGCCTCCCCCTCCCAGGTTTGAGTGATTCTCCCGCTTCAGCCTCCTCAGTAGCTGGACTACAGGAATGTACCACAACGCCCAGATAATTTTTGTATTTTTTGTTAGAGCCCGGGTTTTACCATGTTGGCAAGGCTGGTCTCAAACTCCTGACCTCAGGTGATCTTCCTGCCTTGGCCTCCCAAAGTGCTGGGATTACAGGCATGAGCCACTGTGCCCAGCCTATTGTGGTAATTTTAAAAGGGGAAAGTATTGCACATCTTTATTAGTGGTGATTATGTAGTAATGTCTCTGGAACAATATATGGTTTACGTTTTGCGTTTATTAATTACCAGTAAGTAAATATTTTTGAAGAATTATTTCTAGGTTTTTAAAAGGTGAATGAGCTAAGTTTTGTTTTATTTTGAACCTGAAAAAGGAATGACCAAAATGGCCGCCCTTTGGTATTTCAAAATCAGCAGAAAGAAAGAAAGATAAATTTTAGATTAGAGATTGGATAAACTTGCATTTGGATCCAAATTGGAATATGTAGATTTTGAAATGGATTTGTTTCATAATTAGAGCTTGTTTTGCCTCAGCCTCAGAAAATACCCTAAGGCCTTGGAAACAATGGCTTATTCACTTCATACCAATCCTAATAGTCAAACAAATTACTGAGCAACCTCCAGCATAAGTCTTTCTTCTTGTTCACCACTTTTAATACTGGCCTGTTTCCTGCCATGCTAGACAGTGACTCAAAATAGCTCCTTTAGTAATTAAAGTTAATAGTTCTTTTTCTCTTAACAGCTTCTATCCAGAACATTCTCCATAGTTCCTGATTATTTTTATAAAGTGCAAATTGTCACATAATGTCTCAATCATTAAATGCTTTAAAGAGCCACATTGTTGTTTGAGTAACTTACATAAATATACAGTACTTAAACCTATTCATTTGCTTCTAAAGTAAAAATCTATGTATAATTATCCATTCTTTTAAAAGTGTAATGTTATAATGCATTTATACATAGCCAGCTTTTGTTGTTTCTGTTTTCAAAAAGAAGAGTAATTGAAGACTACTGACTTAAACTGGCAATTGGTTTCTTTTCATTCTAGATAATTACTTTGAATGATCAATTTTTTTTTCCTATTTACATCTATAAATTTGGGTGTAATAAAACCCATCTTATTTATAGTCTAATAGAGATCTCAAATTTAGTGTGTATGAAACTGAACCGCTAACTGCTATTCTCCTCTCCAAAAATTGCTCTGCCTGCTATGTCACTTGACCATCATTCCATCCTTCTGGTAGTTGAGACCCAAGGCTTCAGAGTCATCCTTGCCTCCCCTCTCTTTCTCTCATATGTCTAATTTAATCTTATCAGGACATCTACTTTAAAAATTTACCTAGAATCCAAGTATTTCTCACTACCTTTTCCTAAGCACTGTGATCTCTTGCCTGAATTTCTATAATATCCTCTTAATTGTCCACCCTGCTTCTCCCCTGTTTTCCTCTACATTCTCAACACAGCTCCCAGAGTGATCCTGCTGAAAGTTAAGTTATATCATGTTACATTTCAGCCCAGAACCCTGCAGGGACTTCTCATTTCATGCAAAGTCAAAATAAGTGGTCCAGAGTCTACTTTCTCAGGCCTCCCTATGCACTACTTTTGTCCACATGCCCATTCTGCTCCAATCCTGCTGGCCTCCAGACCCCAGCTGTCCCTGGCTGTCATTCCATCTGCTGGAAAGCCCTTCCCCAAACAGTTCCTTCCACTTCAAGGCTTACTCAAATCCCAGCTTTTCACGGAGGCCTAACTTTGAACACCCTGTTTAAGACTGAAATCTGCCCTCCCTTTGACTTCCCACACCCTGGATGGTATTTATCTTGTTCTTTTAGCCCTCACCACGTTTTCTTCTAGCACTTACCTCCTCCCGATAAATGATTTACTTGCTATTTTTTTGTTCATTTTTCCTTTGCTCATTGATAGGCTCAATCTACTAGGCTAGAACCTAGTAGATATTCAATAAGTATTCATTTAATTAATGAAAAAGTGAAAATAAACACCCTATATAGAGGTATAAGAATTGTTCTAGGATATATATTTTCTAAATGCTGAATTCTTAGTGGTTTTATAAATTTATACTGTCATCAAAAATGTTGTGTTCACATTGCTTCATATCTTCACTGACACTTGGTATTGTCAGATTTAAAATTCTGGTCAAGCTGGGCGTGGTGGCTCAAGCCTGTAATCCCAGCACTTTGGGAGGCCGAGGTGGGCGGATCACGAGGTCAGGAGTTCGAGACCAGCCTGGCCAACATGGTGAAACCCCATCTACTAAAGATACAAAAAATTAGCCGGTCTTGGTGGTGCGTACCTGTAATCCCAACTATTCGGGAGTTTGAGGCAGCAGAATTGCTTGAACCCAGGAGGTGGAGGTTGCAGTGAGCTGAGATCGCGCCATTGCACTCCAGCCTGGGCGACAGGGCAAGACACTGTCTCAAAAAAAAAAAAAAAAAAAAAAAAGAAATGCTAAAATTCTAGTCAATCTGATTTGACAGAAACGGTATCAGTTTATGGATTTAATTTGTATTTCCCTGAAATACTAATAAGTGAGGGTGAACACTATTTTTCCTGTCTATATCCTTTGGATTGTTAGGTCTTTTAGTTAATAGTGCATAGGAGTTTATTTATTTATTTATTTACTTATGTATTTAATTTGTTTTTGAGGCAGGCTGTCTATTGCCCAGGCTGGAGTGTAGTGGCATGATCTCAGCTCACAGCAACCTCCACCTCCCGGGTTCAAGCGATTCTCCTGCCTCAGCTTCCCAAGTAGCTGGGATTACAGGCATGTGCCACCACGCCTGGCTAATTTTTGTATTTTTAGTAGAGTGGGGTTTCGCCATGTTGTTCAGGCTGGTCTCGAACTCCTGACCTCAGGTGAGCCAAATGCCTCGGCCTCCCAAAGTGCTAGGATTACAGGCATGAGACATCATGCCCCAGTTTTTTTATTCTGATTGTTATTCCTTTCTTCCTTATAATACAAAATAATTCCAGATAATACAAAAGTCTTATCTGGGTCTGTAAGATCCAGTTCTTCACAGGGCCTTGTAGAAGAGCCAAGGATGGCAGAACAAAGAATGGGGCAGATGAAGGGCATTCTTATATTTTGAAACTTTGTATCCTGCCACAAAATTTCACATAGATGTTATATGGTTATCTTAAAAATAGACATCTCATGTATGTTAATCTTGTGCAAGTACAAAGTGCTTTCATAGGTAGGGTTCTTTCGTGTGTTTTTAAATCCTTTTCTAGTCATTTACTTCTCAAAGTAGCTGTATGTTACTTTTTCAGTCTTTGATAGGAGCAGTAAGATTAAATATGAATTTGTTTTATGAAATAGTGATTTTCCTTAAGAGTTGAATGTGGCTGGGCACAGTGGCTCACGCCTGTAATCCCAGCACTTTGGGAGGCTGAGGCAGGCGGATCACCTGAGGTTGGGAGTTTGAGGCCAACCTGGCCAACATGGCAAAACCCTGTCTTTACTAAAAGTACAAAACTTAACTGGGTGTGGTGGCAGGTGCCTGTAATCCCAGCTACTCTTGAGGCTGAGGCACAAGAATCACTTGAACCTGGAAGGCGGAGGTTGCAGTGAGCTGAGATTGCACCACTACCCTCCAGCCTGGGTGACAGAGTGAGATTCTGTCTCAAAAAAAAAAAGAAAAAAAGAGCTGAATGTTAACCTATAATCATGGGTTACAAGAAGTATTGAGCTGAAACAAAGATGAGATTCATTTCCTGTTCATCAAGGAACTCAAAAGTCTAGGGAGGCAACCCTGGTTGTAAAATATTATAAAACAAAATGACAAATGTTAGTTGAGAAGATATTTGAAGATTTTTGAGGCAGAGTGGGAGGGCAAGAGGTGGAAGAGTCAGATAAGCCTTCTTAAAAAGTTGATGACTGAGGTGAGCCTTGTGGGAATTAGGGGATTTTGCCAAGTGGACCATTCTAGGTATGTGCCAAAGCCTGAAGGCCTGAAAAAACCTTACCAAGCTTACAATGGAAGATGCAATTCAGTGTGGCTGGAATCTAGGCTGCATAGGGGGTGGGAGAGTAGAGATGAGCCAAGCAGTAAGAAAGTTCCCAAGAAATCTATTTCAAAAGAAAATGAAGCCAGGAGGGGTGGCTCTCACCTGTAATCCCAGCTACTCTGGAGACTGAGATGTAGGATCACTTATGCCCAGGAGTTTGAGGTTACGATGAGATATGATTGCACCAGTGCACTCCAGCCTGGGTGACAGAGCAAGACCATCTGTGTGTGTGCGTGTGTGTATGTATGTTTACACACACACATACATACACACACACACACATAAAAGATAAAATAGAAAAGAAAATGAACCTACTGTGGTGGCTTTCCAATAGACATGTTGTTTTCATTTAGCTCTAGATATATAATAAGGTTCTTACAACATGATTCTGCAGTTGTTCATATCCTAGCAGAATTGTACTTAGCTGATCTTATTCAGCTAAGTAAATGTTATATTAGGTATATTGGATTCAGGGCACCTTTTACCTGAAAAGCTTACTTGCTCTAGGGAGCTTAACAATCAAGTAGGGAAAGACTGTGTTTGCATACTACACTGTTCTCAGAGTGTGAAACACAAATCTGGAAATGATTTTGCTAGTTTTAAATGTCACACTATTGATCTCTAGAATTAATATTTATCTGATGAAAGGGAAAAAATCTAAATAAATAATTGAAATACCAAGAAGAGGTGGAATCGGAACTTTAGGGTTTTCCATTCTCATCGTCTGTAATGCCAATAGAGACTGATAATAAACTGCATCCTTAGAATATTGCCTACAATTTATAATCTTTTCCCTTCTTACATAACTAATTTGAGAAATCTTTTTAAAAATGAATAATTGTCTATTTGATAAAATTGTAATTTCTTTAGCCCTTGATTTTTATTTTCTTTTTAGTTTTATAATATAGTCTTCATAATCTGGATTATGTTGCTATGCAAAGGATTTACTGGTCCTTTCTAATTCGTGATCTTGTATATGTGTTTATGTCAGTTTAATTACCTTTTAGGTCTCCAGCTGGACCTATGAATTAAACTGACATAACAACAGATTAGCAGAACAAAAACATACAAGAGATATAAAGGCCGTTGGCTGCAATTTGTTTGGTTGCCCAGAAGCTAAGAAAGGTGGCCATGAAGAGAAATTTAGTCTCAATAATTTGAAGTATCAATTCCTGGGTTGCTTCTACCATCTGTTGTCATTTCCTCTGGGTACAGACTATTAGACTGAAACATGAGATCCTGGTTTTTAACTGGAATTGGATTTTTTTTTTTGAGACGGGAGTTTCACTCTGTCGCACAGGCTGGAGTGCAGTGGCGTGATCTCTGCTCACTGGAAGCTCCGCCTCCCGGGTTCACGCCATTCTCCTGCCTCAGCCTCCCGAGTAGCTGGGACTACAAGCGCCCGCCACCACGCCCGGCTAATTTTTTGTATTTTTAGTAGAGACGGGGTTTCACCGTGTTAGCCAGGATGGTCTCAATCTCCTGACCTCATGATCCGCCCACCTTGGCCTCCCAAAGTGCTGGGATTACAGGCGTGAGCCACCGCGCCTGGCCTGGTATTGGATTTTTTTTGCGTCGTAAGTACATAGCATACAAGATTTCTTTTTCTTTTAGTCCTGCGTTAGATATTCCTCAGTTAACTCCATAACTTTGGGAGTTGAAAGAATCATTTTCATTCATCAGTTAGGTATTTTGAGGCAAAGTATCTGTTATTTTTATTACATTATAAATGATGAACAAGTGATAGAATTTTTTCTAAGACTGTGTGTCTAACTTTAGTCATTCATGTATCATCTTCAGATTTGTCATATCCATGTACCATTTGTTCTTTTTTATTTAAAATGTGTATATTTACTGATTTACTGTACGTTTACGTTTTCTCCCTTGCTGAATTTGATACCTCCTCTGTGCTTCTAAAATACGTATGTACCCAGTGTTCACTTTTATCAACATCATTAAAGTGCCTCTCCACTAGTATATGATGTCCTTGATGACACACTAAGTATAATGTTCCAAATATTTGCCACACATAATGCAAATAGACACTATAAATATAGCTGTGATCAAAAGTAATGTATTCCTTACCTTCATCAATTCCTGCCTTGTGGAGGAAAAAAAACCTTTAAATTCATAATATATTTACTATTTTACCGCAGCTTTATTATTTAATCCTACTCATTACTAATTATTTAATAATTATGCCACAAATTGTGATAAGCAATTTGGAGAAAGCACACAGTGCTTATGAAACAGTTTAAGAGGTGGACACAATTTAGATTGGGAAAGTGGGTGGAGTCATCCCTGAGAAAGTGATGGGTATCATTGTATTTTAGTTTTTCTCTCATCTGGCACATAATAAATAAGGCATGTTTAAGTGAGTAAACTCTAGGTAGATGAATGAGTTATTTCATAACAATTTTAGCACACAAAATTATATTCACTTCCTTCTTTTAGTATTCTAGCTAAGAATGTTGAATTATTCATAACCTTAAGTGGTTTGTTATTTTTTGGGGGGTGGGAGATTTTCCTGTTTTACTGCATTAGTTCATATTTACTACTCATAATGTTAAAAGGGTTTTTTGGTGGGAGATTTTCCTGTTTTGCTACATTAGTACATACTTATTCTACACAGAAGTTTTTTTCTGTAAAATTAACAAATATTACACTTATATAAGCCCCACTGTTCCCAAATAATACTATGTTAATCACTCCCCCAAACATATGTTGGAAAATATCATTTTCACAAAAGAAGCATGCCATTTTTAAATTGAGATTTTCTTATTGTTTGTATTGAAAGAGAATTAAGTGAATTAATTGCTCCACTTGTAGTTCATTGTGACATTTCTTTCCTTCCCTATAATAAATTGATAACTGGCACTGAAATGATGAAATCTAGGCCAGTGAGCATGAGCCAACTGTCAGCTAACTGAGTTTATAAAAGAGATGAGATCACTAAAAACCAGGGGAACCAGCTGGGGGAAAATGGGGCATGTAATTAGGAGGCGACATGACTCCTCACCCTTCTTCCAGAAGGTAAGAAAAGGATTTAAGGAAGAAAAAAGATGATTCTATTTGATCTGTCAACGCTGCTTATTTAAAAATACTACATGTTATATAGTATTTTACCCTGAATGTTAATCTTAGAGAAAAGTAATACTGGTTTTCAAAAGTGAAGTAATTTCTTTACTGATTGTGCACTTAACGGCATATTATTTTATCATCTACAGTGTGTTAGGGAAACTCTGTAGATTTTAGTATTTCATGAAATGATCTTTATTTATCCTATTAATTGATTGAAGGACTTATGAAGAAAGTAGATGATTTGTGGTATATTGATGCAGGCCAACCATCTTAAGCTGTTTAGTGTTGTTATATGGGAATACCCGAAGCTGGGTAATGTATGAAGAGGCTTATTTGGCTCACAGTTCTGCAGGCTGTACAGGAAGCACAGTGCCACCATCTGCTTGACTTCTGGTGAGGGCCTCAGGCTGCTTCCACTCATGGCAGAAGATAAAGGGTAGCTGGCATGTATAAAGATCACATGGAGAGAGAGGAAGCAAGAGAGAGAAGGGGGAAGTTTCAGGCTCTTTTTAATAACCAGTCTTGGAGGAACTAATGGAGCAAGAACCTATTCACTATGGCAAGAATTGTACCAAGCCATACGTGAGGGATCTGCACTCATGACTCAAACCCCTCCTATAGTTCCCACCTCCAACATTGGGGTCCAGATTTCAACATGATGTTTGGAGGGGACAAATATCCAAGCCTGTAGCACCAACTCTGTTACCCCAGGCCAGTCACTAAACCTCTCTAAGCCTTCATAGACATAAGAAGAGAATAGTAGTACCTACCTGAGAGAACTATAAAGTATAAAATTTCATCAAAGATCAAATCAGATAAAGTGCTTTTGTTAAATGGGAAGAAGATGCTATATTAATGCAACATTGTATTACTGTTGTTTCTTGTTGTTTTGTTGGCTTTTATGTTGTTTAACTTACTAGCTGTGGATTCTGGTATATCAACTATAACTATTAGAAAACCTGTTTTGTAGCAGACAATGTATCTCTAGGATTTAGTTTTAAATTTAGCATCACCTTTTCCCTGTTGAGATGAATAACTGCTGTGTTATCTGTAATAGACCTTAGAATGCTTTAGCCTTATGTAGAGTCCTAGGTGTTTAATATTGCCATATTTAAGATGCAATAAAATTAAAAGAACCACTTAAGTTTGGAGATGGGATTTCCACAAGGCATGAAGCAAATGTCCAAAATGAACAGAAGTCTTTTGGTTATGGTTTAGTTCAAAATTTGACACCTGCCCCCTTTACAATAATTTTATAATGCTGAATATTTTTGCACCCAGGACACCAGAATTTTTATTGTTATTGAACAAAATATCAGTGAAATACTGAATTCTATTCTTTTTCTACAGTGCCTCCAAAGCCATTACACCTGCAGAATTCACCTTCGTCCAATATACACCAAACCCCCAGGCATAAAGCTTTACCTAGTGCAAAACCAAGGATGGAGGAAATTAAACCTGCCTCTGCTTCTTGTGTCTCAAAAGAAAAACCCAGTAAGGTATCAGATCTCATCAGTCGCTTTGAAGGAGGCAGGTAAGAGCTAATTTACAATGGGAGAAGGCAGGAGAAGAAGAAAGCTGATTTTCGAAAAAATGATAGTCATAGATACATTCTAAATAAAAAGCATAATATCTTATTCCATTAGGTTTGGTAGGCCTTCAGAAAGGGTGAATTTTTAAAACGAATGACTTAATCTTACCCTAATATGAACTGTCATTTACTATGTATTAGCTAGGTACAGTACTGTAGGCCACCAGCTTTTTCATGAAATTGTGTGCTTTGGTATTTGTGTGCTTTCTCTCGTTTCCTCTGTATCTCTGTGTGTCATTCTCTATGTGTTACTCCTTGTGGGTCATTCTGTGGGATGCTCAATATCTGGGTTGGAAAGTCTGAGCGGATGCCTCTGTCTCTTCGTTTCTCACTTTGTATGTTTGTGAATGTGACCCCTGTGGGCTTGTCTCCTCCCTGGGGCCCTCTCTTCTTTCCATCCCATTTTATTTAATGTGGGTCTTCTATACCCATTCAGTCCCGGTTTCCCCTCTCCATATACTCCATCATATGCTAGGTTTTGCAAAGAGATATTATTACCAATGACAAAATGTATGCTAAATTTCAGTTTTGTATTTATTAAATATAATTTATATTCTTTAGTCCCAATGTTTGGAAAAAACAAAGGTAGGTGAAATATTATATTTCTCATTTAAAGATAAACAGAACCCACATAAGTTGCTTTTCTCCTTATGAAACTCTCAATTGTTTATTTTTTCTTAGTCTTTTGATAAAAAGAAATTTTGTCACTGACTTAAATATAATTTTAAGCAATTTTATCAGTAGGATTTTGTTACCTGTCACCAAAAGTCTATGTACAACTAAACAGAATGTGTATAACTTCAATTTCATCCTTGAAACCAAGTATTTTCATTCATTTCAGTGTATTATTTGGGACTTGTTAACCATTAGGGTTATTTTATTATTTATTTGTCGGATTTACTGTTACTTATGTAATGAAATCATAGCTTGGAAATAGTTTGATTATCTTCTGGGAATTGTGAACAAGCACAAAACCTGCAGTGTCCCTCATTTTTTAAATGGGTCTAACAGATGTTGGTTCCTCCTATCAATTTCCTGTGACAACTCAGAGGCCCCGTCTATTTTACAAAGTTACAAGTTCTGGAGAGAAGCCTGTCTTCAATTTTCATTCCTGATAAATTGTAGGAACTTTGGTCATAAATATTTCAACTTCAGCATCTCTTCCTCTGAAGTAGGATTTATAGGACCTTTGCTATCTTGAATTACAGTGATCTTTACTTAGAATGGTTTATTTCCATTTAAAACTTTTTTTTTGCTGCTCAGGGTAAATTGACTTGATAACAACAGAGTGACCCCTCATGTTTGCAAATTCCAGGGGCCATGCCTAGTGACTGCATAATAGGGGGGGCTGGAGCCCTGATCCCTGTCATAAGGCATGTCAGAGCCTGCATCCCTAGATTTCAGGGATAACTCTCTGAAGCCTGGAAAGGGTCAGTATTCCAAAGGCTGCATCCTCTCATCCTCTCCATTTTGGTTAACCCACTGCATTGTTTTAGATTCCTCTACATGAGAACTGTTTGTACTTTTTCCACTTAATGTTTTTTTAATCATTCAAGCTTCACAAATTCAATCCTGTTTTGATGCAAAGGTTGAAGGTTTAATTCATCTAAGGAAAAATGTGCTATAATTTATGATTTTTTTTTTAAGCAAGTTTGTTCCGAGTGCAAATTGGGTATAGTGTGTTTCGGCAGGTCTGGTGAAGAAATATTATTTGTGGTAGAGTCCACTGCCAATACAAAAAACAATGTTATGTTCTCAGTGAGGTATTACCACTACAGACTGGCCCCTAAAGTGTTTGTGTGGGTTAATACTGCATTGGATCTATAGGACTTAAGTAGGAGATTTGTATTTACTGTTGAGTGATATCCTTGCCATTGCAAGGGTCGTTTTCATTTTTAACCTTCCTTATGAGAGCTTAGACTAGCTTTGTAAAATAGAGGGAGGCTCTGAGTTGTCACAGGAAATTGATAGGAAGAACCAACATCTGTTAGAGTGGAGTCTGGTCAGAATGGTCATATCATACTGTTGTTAAGACCTTACCCGGCTGGGTACGGTGGCTCATGCCTATAATCCCAGCACTTTGGGAGGCCACATTGGTTGGATTGTCTGAGCTCAGTAGTTCGAGATCAGCCTGGGTAACGTGGCAGAACCCTATCTCTACAAAAAATACAAAAATTAGCCAGGTATGGTGGTGCACGCCTGTGGTCCCAGCTACTTGGGAGGCTGATGTGAAAGGATTGCTTGAGCCCCAGGAGGTCAAGGCTGCAGTGAGCCGAGATTGTGCCACTGCACTCCAGCCTGGGCGACGGAGTGGGACCCTGCCTTAAAAAAAAAAAAAAAAAACATCGTAGCACTAGTTTGTTAAGATGAGAGATTTGGAGCAAGTAGATTTTCTTTAATTTTTACTGTGGTTTCCTTCTTTCTCCTATTCCTCCTTCTTTCTCTCTTTCAGGTTAAGAGAGAGTACTCTTTTTAACCTAGGAACCACTTTAAGATTTTAGAAATAAGAATATGTTTCTACAGACCTGAACATTAGTGGGTTTTTTTTTTGTTTTTTTTTTTTTTTTTGAGACGGAGTTTTGCTCTTGATGCCCAGGCTGGAGGGCAATGGCACGATCTCAGCTCACCACGACCTCCGCCTCCCAGGTTCAAGCAATTTTCCTGCCTCAGCCTCCTGAATAGCTGGGATTACAAGGCATGCACCACCACGCCTGGCTAATTTTGTATTTTTAGTAGAGACGGGGTTTATCCATGTTGAGGCTGGGCTCGAACTCCTGACCTCAGGTGATCTGCCCGCCTTGGCCTCCCAAAGTGCTGGGATTACCGGCATGAGCTACCGTGCCCGGCCGGAACATTGGTTTTTCCCATGGACACTCCAAGGTCAACTGTTTTCTCCTTATGGTTTGGCATCCAGAAAGCAGCAGGAATCTTCCAAGTACTGGTTCGACTACTGCTTTTACTAACTCCTTACCCACGTTATCCTTCCCCGTCTCCTCTCCCTCCCTACTCATACCCTTGATATCACTTACTATGGGACATTTGCAGCTCTCATTCAAAGCCATCGTTTAGATAAGACCTGAACATGCTTAAATTTGTTTCAGAGGATCTGTTGAGGATCTTTCCACCAGGGAATCCAGAGACTGATGTGGGCAGGAGAAGGAGGACAGTTTGATTCAAATCTCTAAAGACTACTTGGGAAATTATCCAGGCCAAAGTTGTCCTCCTCAAGGGGGCAAATCTCAACTGAAGAGTGTGTAACATTTATTTGTATTGCCCACCTCCAATTTTTATATATATGACATTTTCCCCTACTCAATTTATCCTTTCTTTCCTCTGGTGTTGGACTTTACCTGTATCTTTTTTCCTCCCTCATCACTTTCTTGCTGTCTACTTTTATTCCCTGTTTCATTCTCCAGTCCAGATCAGCAGTGATTGGGAAGGGTGGGGTGGGAGCAAAGGTGACACATCTCAGCATTGTCCTTGGGACCAGGCTGCTTGCTGTTTCATTCCCCACCTCCCTTTATCCCGTTACCTGCACAGGGGAAGATAATCAGCCCTAGACTTTCTTCCTTCATTTTGCCTGCAGCCTATTCACCTGATGCTCATTCTGTCCTTCTGCTCCAGTACATCATAACTTGGGGTGAAGACCATGGGATTTAGAGTTGGATTCATGGTTTGACCTCTGGCTTTTCTGCTTGTTACATTGTGACATTGGCCACCTTAATTTCTAAGCCTAGATTTCTCTATGGGATCCCTGTCTTTGGAATTATTGTGAGGATGAAACAAGGTAATTATTGTAAGGGGCTTCTTATAGTTTGTGGTTCTTAGTAAGCACTTAATAAATGTTTCTGGCTGTTATTATTGTCACAATCATCATCATTATCATGGTTATTCAAAGTTCATCAAATATTTATTGAGTACTTCCCGTGTCAAGCGCCATGCTAAGAGGTAGGAGTAAAGCAGAGAGGAAGTCTGCAACCTCACCGAGTTTTAGTTGCTTTCTTTCTTCTCATTTAGGTCACAGGAATCTTTCAAAGAGTATAGCCCTCAGTTTTGTGCTCCATTCCCCACCCCACTCCCAGAATCCTAGATTAAAATCTGTACAAATGGCCGGGCGCGGTGGCTCATGCCTATAATCCCAGCACTTTGGGAGGCCGAGGCGGGCGGATCACGAGGTCAGGAGATCGAGACCATCCTGGCTAACACGGTGAAACCCCGTCTCTACTAAAAATACAAAAAATTAGCCGAGCATGGTGGCAGGTGCCTGTAGTCCCAGCTACTCGGGAGGCTGAGGCAGGAGAATGGTGTGAACCCAGGAGGCGTAGCTTGCAGTGAGCCGAGATTGCGCCACTGCACTCCAGCCTGGGTGACAGACTGAGACTCCGTCTCAAAAAAAAAAAAAAAAAAAAAAAAATCTGTACAAATATTTCGACAGGAATATTGTTATATGTTGGGAGTAAGTTTCATTCTCCTATTAAGACTACTGTTATGTCAAGCAGTAATAACGACTTTAAAGAAAAATAAAATCAGATGTGGAGTTAGTGATGGAGAGTGCTGTTATGATAGATGAATCTAGGAAAGCCTCTTTGGAGAGGTGATACCTGAACAGAACCCCGAATGATAAGAAGAAATACCAGTGTTTTAGGAGAGATTGTCCTAAGCAGAGAACACCAGCTGCAAAGACCCCAAGACACATACACTTGGTTATTAAGAATGGGAGCAGCAAGGAGTATAGCAAGAACACAGTGAGTTAAGGAAGAATGAAATCTAATGAGGCCATGCACTTTGGGAACTAGAGTATGTAGAATCTCATAGGCTGTCACTGGGACTTGAGTTTTCCCTTGAGTGTGTGAGGAAGCCCTCAGAGTTTGTGACTGACTTGTAGAGGTTCTAGTGGAGGGGATCAGAGTGGAAACAAAGAGACCAGTTAAAAAGGTATGGCAGCATGAATAAAAAAGTTTTGAGAGTATTCATTATGCCTTCCAAATAAAAAACTTTTTGGTTCATAATTTGTTCATAAATTAAGGACTGGCTACACTGTACTATTTAAAAATGTTAAGAAACATCAATAAGTAAAAATGTTAGGAAGAGATGATAAATACATAAGTATTATATCTAACTAAGTCTTTACTAACTAGTCACATTATTAAACAGTGCAAGGATCAAGAAAAGTTAAGCATTGAAAAATAAATAAGTTACAAATAAAATAAACAGCCCAAGGAAATGTTCCAGTCCCCATAGGTAGACTCGGGGTCATCTTCTTTATTTAAATCTTTATTTAAATGTGGATAGCATCCCAAGAGACTTGGGGCTACACTAAGAATATTCAAATCCATGTTTCTGAAACCATCAGAGATAGAAAAAAAAAAGTAGCGAATATCCCTTTTCAACTGGAATAAACTTGTCTTAATTCTAGAACTTTTCCATGCCAATGTTTTCATGCTTCCTTTGTATTTTATCTTTTAGCTCATTATCAAATTATAGTGATTTGAAGAAAGAGTCTGCTGTGAACCTAAATGCTCCTAGAACCCCAGGAAGGCATGGATTGACAACCACACCTCAACAAAAACTCCTCTCCCAGCACTTGCCACAGAGGCAGGGAAATGATACAGATAAGACTCAGGGTGCACAGACTTGTGTGGCCAACGGTGTAATGGCAGCACAAAACCAGATGGAAGGTGAGGAGGAGAAAGCTGCCACTCTTAGCCCAGATACTTCTATTCAAGCCTCTGAACTCTTGCTTGATATGCACATAGTGAATGGAGAAAGAGATGAAACTGCCACAGCTCCTGCATCACCCACAACAGATAGCTGTGATGGAAATGCTTCTGACAGTAGCTACAGGACTCCAGGCATAGGCCCAGTGCTTCCCCTAGAAGAAAGAGGGGCAGAAACAGAAACCAAGGTACAAGAGAGGGAAAATGGGGAAAGCCCTCTGGAACTGGAGCAGCTGGACCAGCACCATGAGATGAAGGTAGAGCATGAGACTAGCTCATAAGCAGGGAAAACCCTGCCTATTCGATTGTTGTCTTAAAACTCTTTATTTATTGCACCCCTGAAATGTATGAATCAGATCACCCACACTGGCAGTTAAACGATTTTCAAGCTCTGGCTGCTGATGAGCATTTCCCCTATACTCTAAGCAGATATTTCACTTTTTCTTTTCATGTAGTTTCTGTTAATATCTCTGTTGTAATTTCAGGAGTCAGAACAGTGTGGAAACTTTAATATAGGAAATCCACAAATGTATTGTTTTTACATAGAAAGAAAATGTTCCTTGTTGCTCTAGATGTTGGTGCTGTATCCCTAATACTTACGGGCCAAGCAAGAAGAAATTGTATAATCTTTGTTGTTCAGAAGTTTCTAATAGAATAAATAGGCCTGTAAGATGAACTTGCCACTAGTAAATAAATAGGCCTGTAAGATGAACTTGCCACTAGTAAATGTTACTTTTAAGGACATGAATATGGAAGTATTAAATTATTCAACAGATTATAACTCTAGGCTTTTAATTCTTTTAAGTTTTCTAATTAATACCCAATTTTATAATAAATGGTGTAGTCTTTGAGTTAGAAGGCCATTTAAAAATCATTTTAGAGCCAGGCATGGTGGCTGATTGCTGTAATCCCAATACTTTGCGGGGCCAAGGCAGGAAGAATTCCTCAGCCCAGTAATTCAAGACCAGCCTGGGCAACATGGTGAGAGCCCATATCTACAAAAATTTTAAAACTTAGCAGAGCATGGTAGTTTGCACCTGTGGTCTCAGCTACTCGGAAGGCTGAGGTGGGAGAATTTCTTGAGCCCAGGAGGTCAAGGCTGTAATGAGCCATGATTGTGCCACTGCACACCAGCCAGGGTGACAGAGCGAAACCCTGTCTCAAAAAACAAGGAAAAAAAATCTTAGTTTAGCAGTTCATTTATAGAAGAAGAAATAGTCCCAGAAAGCTTATGATTTTTTTTCAAGGTCACGCTGTTTTTTGAATAATAGCTCACAACCCTCATGCTGTGACTCCCAGGCCAGTGTTGTGTCCCTGAAGCAACACATCGCAAACTTAAATGGCTAAATGCAAGAAATGTCAATAAATGAAGCCATGGGTAATAAGCTGGTGGGATTGTTGAGTACTGGACATTTCTGTCCTTTCTAAAGAAGAAAGTGATTTGATGAACTGCCTGGATGGGGTTTCTGCTCATATGCACAATGTCAGCTAAGAAAGAGCTGATTTGCTGGTGAAACATATACTGACTCTGAAGCAGAGAAAGTTTAAAGAAGGAAGTGGGTGGGAGAAAGTGAGTCTTACTTGGTAACATTATCTGAAATAGTAAAGAAACAGGACATTGCAAAGTGAATCCCTATGCCTCAATACAATGATAGATTTTTAGTTTATTTGTTCGTGAACCATGATGGAAGGAAGAGAAGGTTAGAACCAAGAAAATCTTTTGCCACTGTTGGGATGATGCCACCAACAAGTATATATAAAATAGTAAGAGCTGTTCTTACAAAGAAAAATATTCTAATTGGTGATGATGCCTATGGTTGTTGGATGGTACTTTTTCTTCCCTTCACATATTATTATGGATGCATTTTCTTAGATGAATCTTACCTCTTTGGGAGAGATTTTATAGAATTTTCCTATTAAACTAGTGAAACATAGAATAGTACTACTGGCCTTTCTCCTGAATGGGCCTTTACACAGTGGATGGCACATGCTGTATGTGGGAAGAAAAAGCAAATTTTCTCTGCAGAGCGGTTGATGCGAACACCACATCTCTCCTGTTAAAATGGAATGTTAGGATTTCATATCTGTGCTGCGGCCGTGTGTTCACCTTCGCTGCACTGATGTTTGTTATGTTGCCTTTCCTTGTTCCTAAATGCAAACATACATCTCAGTAGTGTTAAGATGGTAAATCTTATTAGGTGTATTTTACCACAATTAAGAAAAAGAAATTAATAGAAATGTCAATAGTAATATAGTGGACCAAACAATTAGAACAAAGAAATCTCAATTCTACTTCTGGCTTGTCCATTAACTAGCAATTATTGAACAAGTCAATAATTCTTTGTGTGTTTAGTGAAAGAATCTAAACTGTATATAATCTTAAGGCCGTATCTTCATGTTGTAACCGCCTCTCCCAAAAAAAAAGAAAAATCTTAAGGCCCATTTCAGTGATTATATATTAATTCTGTTATGCTGTGATGTAGGTATATTCCCTTGTTAGCATAGCACACCAGATTATCAGCTGCTGCTTAAGCTGTCCAATGTGTTGAACTTCTAAGATATAATGGAATATTTTTAGTTTCAATATGCAGACAACTGAAAAACTTTAATCTTCCTGGAAGTGGAAATAGATACTTACTTCAGAATAGTCTTAAATATGTTTCATTTAAGCTGTGTTAGATTTGATGGGCATTTCCCAAATGCCCATAGGAGTGGGAAAATGAAGGGATAGGGAATGAAAGAAAGGAGAGCAGCCGGGTGCGGTGGCTCACACCTGTGTAATCCCAGCACTTTGGAAGGCCGAGGTGGGTGGATTGCTTGAGGCCAGGAGTTGGAGACCAACCTGAGCAACGTGGCAAAACCCCATCTCTACTAAAAATACAAAAAATTACCTGGTATGGTGTCATGCACCACCAGCTACTCAGGAGGCTGAGGTGGGAGGATCGCTTGAGCCTGGGAGGCAGAGGTTGCAGTGAGCTGAGATCCCACCACAGCACTCCAGGCTAGGTGACAGAGTGAGACCCTGTCTCAAAAATTTTATATATATATCTTAAAGGCAACTTTTCTTTACTCACTTAGAACTGAACGGTGAACTCAGAAAATTCTTTTTTGTGGCTACTCAGTTTACTATGTTCGTAATATAAGAAAGAAAAATGTGAAAAAAATTGAACTGTTCAATTAAAAAATTCAGTGTGCCAGTCTCACTCTCCTGGGCACCAGCAACATAGAAATGGACTAGACAAGCCCTATCAACAAAGCCTCAGTCCGCTGAGGGGTGAGAGACATACACAAATTGACATAATATGATACAGTAAGTGCTTTGGAAATACAGATGACTGGGCCAGGTGCAGTGGCTCACACTTGCTATCCCAGCACTTTGGGAGGCTACGGCAGAGGATCTCTCGAGCCCAGGAGTTCGAGACCAACCTGGGCAACGGGCAAAACCCCATCTCTACAAAAAATTTAAAAGTTCGCTGGGTGCGGTGGCACTTGCCTGTAGTCCCAGCTACTCGGGAGGCTTAGGTGGGAGGATTGCTTGAACCCAGAAGGTTGAGGCAGCAGTGAGCTATGATCCTGCTACTTCACTCTCACCTGGGCCACAGAGCTGAGACCTTGTATCAAAAAAAAAAAAAAAAAAGGGGAAATGCAGATGAAGGAGCAGTTGTGCCCCAGGAGTACTAGTTGAGGGCCAGGCTACTGAGAAGCAGTTGAAGTAGCCTTGAAGCAAGGATGGGAGATTGCTGGGTGAGATCAAAGATACGCTGGGATGGGGGTGAGTGAAAGTGTGAGCAATGAGTAGAGGCAAGATTGTAGATGCTGCATTTGGGGGAATATTTCTGACTGCATAATCAGAGGTCAGAATGGCTAGAGAAATTAATACAGAGGTACAAGGCTAGATTTAGAAGAGTAGGCTAAGAACAGACTGCAATGGGCTTTTGAATGCCTGTTAAGAATATACATATTATTTCCCTGAAAACATTAGAGACTTTTTTTAAAAGTTTGGAAGTTTAAAAAGTTTAAAAATCTTAAAAGGTTTTTAAAACCTTTTAAGTTGCTAAAAGTTTACAGTTTTCATTGAAAAAGAAGAAAATTGGCAAAGCACAGAAAATACACACAAAAACCACACCCATAATTCTACCAGTGAGAATTGCTTAGATATTTGATATTCTAGCTTGTTTTTCTGAGCTGTTTGAAAAAACATACTTGATCGCATAATGTATGGTCACTCTGTATCCTGTTTTGTTGGGTTATACATAGGTATTTCCCCCGTATGAATTCAAACTTTCCGTAAGCCTAATATTATCTGGCCTCAGAAACAATTAAAGCATGGAAGTGACATGATGACACATGTGTGGGTTTTTGAAAAATGAGTCAGATGAAAGGGAAAACAGATGGAGCAGGGCACGTGGTTAGGAAGCAACTGTACTAGTCCAGGTGTGAGATGAAGGGGGCCTGGATGAGGCAGAGGGTGAGAGACAAGGAAGATTCTGAGGACCTTGTGGCTAGATGTGGGTGTTAAGTCAGGTTCAACTCCTAGGCTGGATGAATTGGCAGATGGCACATGAACTACAAGAGAATGGAAGGCAGAACCTATTTTGTGGGCAAAAAATAAATTACATTTTGCAATACTGAATTGAGGGGATTCTTGGAAGCCCAGGTGTAGATGTCTTACAAAAATAGAATATTCTAGGCTGGGTGCAGTGGCTCACCCCTGTAATCCCAGCACTTTGGGAGGCCAAGGTAGGGGGATCACCTGAGGTCAGGAGTTCGAGACCAGCCTGGCCAGTATGGTGAAACCCCATCTCTACTAAAAATACAAAAATTAGCTGGGCGCGGTAGCAAGCACCTGTAGTCCCAGCTACTCAGCAGGCTGAGGCAGGCGAATTGCTTGAATTCTGGATGTGGAGGTTGCAGTGAGCCTAGGTCGCACCATTGCACTCCAGCCTGGATGACAGGGTGAGACTCTCTCAAAAAAAAAAAAAAAAAAATTCTGGAAGCATTATGATTTATTGGTTTAGGCATGAAGGCTTTGGAATGAAAATACCTGAGTTCAAATCCCAGCCCTGTCATTTACTAGCTAGGTGACCACTGACACATCACTTTTTTTGTAATTAAAAAATTTTAATAGCTATTGCTTATTTTTTATTCTGTATTTATTTATTTATTTATTTTGAGACAGGGTCTCGGTCTGTTGCCCAGGCTGCCAGGCTGGAGTGCGGTGACGCTACCTCGGCTCACTACAACCTCCATGTCCTAGGTTCAAGCAATTCTCCTGCTTCAGCCTCCTGAATACCTGGGACTACAGGCATGCACCACCACGCCTGGCTAATTTTTGTATTTTTTGTAGAGATGGGTTTTCACCATGTTGCCCAGGCTGGTCTTGAACACCTGAGCTCAAGTGATCCACCCACCTCAGCCTCCCAAAGTGCTGACAGGTGTGAGCCACCGTGCCTGGCCAGACACATCACTTTAACAAACTCTCCAGGCCATGGCTTCCTGACATGTTGAAATCATTGAGATGACAGGAAAGAAAGTAATGGTGTGGGTTTGAGAGAAGGAAGTAGAGTTGCTAATTAGGTTAGTTTTGTGCTCTTATACTAAGTTTATGGTTCCTGCAAAACACCCATTTGGAGATATTAATTAAGCAAGTGCAACTGTGGATCCAGAGCCCAGGAAAGAGGGTAAGAATGTTAAGAGGATGTGCATGAGGGTGTGATTAACGTTGCCAAAGCAGAATGTGTAGGAACAGGAAATGGGCCAAGAGTTGAGTCATGAAGCACAAACAATAGAAAAGGATGTTTAATAAATTGTCCAAGAGGAGAAAGAAGAGAGAACAGTGTTTTGGAACCACAGGGATGGAGGGGAATGGGGTGGGGGTGCAGGCATATTGGTAAGCTTTAAGGAAAAAAGCATGGTCAGCATTTAGAATATGGAACTAGGAGTTAACTTGGAGACCTAGCCTTTAGTAGGCCTTGATAGCTAACTAGCTGTATACTAGTCTATAACTTGGTGAACTTGAGTAATTGAACAAAGTTGAGCAAATGTATATTGCACATAGGCTATGGGCAAGGCACCGCAGTAAATACAAAGAAGAAACTTAACAGTTGAGATGGAGAGTTAAGACAACAGATGACCATTACTCAAGATATCCTGAAGTAAAGGGAAAAGGCCTCACTGATAAAGCTAAGGTTTACATCATGGCTATTAGTGTGAATTCACTGTTGTTAGCAGAAACGGAGAAGTCTTGGAGAATCTAGGACGGACTGAGGGACCACAGCACAGAGGTAGCTTGCAGGCTTGGTGATTGAAGTGTCGATTTGGGCAGTCCCCTGTCAAGACCAGCAGGAAGTCCTGCAGGTGCAAGACTTGGAGCTTGGAGAAGGTGGCTGTTGTGGCGACTGTGACCATGATTCTGAGAGCATCAGGCAAAGACTATAGAGCCAATCAGAAGTCTTCCCAGCATTGCTGAGTGGCCTGGAATTCAAGAAAGAAAAAAAGCAAACTTGGAATGGGAATTAGCCAGGATCAGCAAGTCAGCAGTGCCAAGAGAACAAAGGATGGGGTTTAACAGAACGTTGAGTTGAACCAGGAGAATTGGGAAAGATCAGGTGCTTAGAGGTCACAGCGTGTAGAAAGACCCAGTTTAGTTGAGTGTGAGAGAAATGGAAAGCTAAAATCTTGCTTTATATGGGGTTAAAAACAAATTAAAAAGCCAGATACCTAACCTAGTGGTCAGGAACACAGGCTCAAGAGCCAGGTCCTGTAGATTTGAATCCCACTCAGCTACTTACTAGCTCTGTGACCTTGAGCAGATTACTTCAACCTCCCTGTGCCTCAGTTTCCTCATCTGTAAAATGGAGATAACATATCTACCTTGTAACATTATGAGGTATAGATCATGTACTAGTTGTAAAGTACTTTAGAACAGTGCCTTGGCACATAAAAGCTATGTGTTTATTAATTAAACATCCTGTTTCCTCACTTGTGAATCAAGATCAATAGACTCAAAGCCTAAGATGTCATTTAATAGATCCAAATTTCAACACATTCTGCCAGGTTAATACCAGCACCTCTCTTTCAGTTCTCCCACTGTAGGATACACAGAGAAGTTTGCATACCACCTCTTTTTTAACCTAGGGTTCCTGTATTTTGTTTCTCCTGCCTGAGGACTGTTGGTTATTACCACATGATGTACTCTCATTAGTGTGTACAAGGTTCTGACTTAAGGGAATTAACATAAAGCGTTTATAAATGACTGAGATACTTTGATGACTAAGTCTTTATTTAGACAGGTTAATTCAGTTATTTAATGTGTATACATATTCAGTTTTTCTTGGTGCCTGTTCTTTAATTTCTATAAAACCCAAAGGACTCTTTAGTGTAACTTACACTACATAGATTATAAGAAGACCAAAGTTGTTCTCTCTTCACCACCACTTACTTCCTGTCTGATCTTGTGCAAGTAACCAAACTTTTCTTCTTTGTGCAACCTCTGTTTCCCCCTCCTCCCCATGTCACGAAAGAACGTAATTGAAACCTTCAGATTAAAAGCTCTCACTTTTAACTCTCCTTGAACCCAGGAGGCAGAGGTTGCAGTGAGCTGAGATTGTGCCATTAACTCTCACTCATCTGTTCTCCCCTCTTATTTCAAGTTTTGAATTGGATAGTGTGGAAGACCTAAGTTTGGGAAAATATTGGTGGTAGGTCACAAGTAGGCTTGGACTACTTCTTGAAGCTTCTTGAAGGATCATACCGAGCTGACAGCCTGTTGATGCTTATGACACTATATTATAAAGCAAGGAATGCCAGGCGCAGTGGCTCATGCCTGAAATCCCAGCACTTTGGGAGCCCGAGGCAGGTGGATCACCTGAGGTCAGGAGTTCTAGACCAGCCTGGCTAACATGGTGAAACCTCGTCTCTACTAAAAATACAAAAATTAGCTGGGTATGGTGGCAGGCGCCTATAATCCCAGCTACTCAGTGGGTGCTGAGGCAGGAGAATCACTTGAACCCGAGAGGCAGAGTTTGCAGTGAGCCGAGATCGCGCCATCGCACTCCAGCCTGGGGGACAAGAGTGAGACTTCATCTCAAAAAAAAAAAAAAAAAAAGCAAGGAATGACATATGCATATCATAAGTGGGTGTTCTCTCTCTCTCTCTTTTTAATAATGTGAGCCTGGTGATAAATTCCCTACTGTTAACAAATCGTTCTTGAGACCTCATGACCCTTTTGATGGCATTTATGACATGATCTTATTTGACCATGAAACCTGTGTTTTATTCCTCTACCTCCTGGTTTTCTTGTTCCCCAAATCCAGAGGGATTTCTCCTCATGCAAAAGGCTGTAGCAGAGCAAGAAGTTGGTTTTCACAGACCCAGGTTTGAATCCTGGCTCAGTTGCTTACTAGCTGTATGACTTTGGGCAAGTTACTTAACCTCATGATGGCACAGCTTCCTCATCTATAAAATGAGAGTGATAATACTCCTGCTTCACAGATGGATTAGGATTACAAGAGATAACTCATGTGCAGTACATAGAATAGTGCACGTAGTAAGTATTCATTAAATAGTGGTGGTTGTCACCATCTCTCACTTGTAATAGCTTCCTTGATTTCCCAGCTCCTTAGTTTTGTGATAAAGAATCTGCAGAACTTTGGAATATCACAGAACAAAGATGTCTAATACAAGTAATAGGTTAGACCAATTATGTGACATTCAAATGTCCTTGTGATCTAATTTTAATTTAACAGCCTGCAGCCCCAATGAAGGCTTCAGTGTGTGACAAGACATATAAAATGACATATCAAAGTGTTGATGCATCTGATAAATTGTGGTACAAAATCAAATATTCATTCCCTAAGTTGACTCAACTTCTTTACCAGAGAATGGGCTTTAGGGACCACAGAGATGTATGTACCTGTACAAAGGGTACACCCTCTCTTTCCATAGAAGAATATAATTAACTAACTGACAGCAGATTTGAATAGAAACTTCCCATGATTAAGAAATATTCATTCATGTCCTATAAAAACCTGATAATTTACTTAGGTCATTTACATACATTTTGTTTTGACTATAACCTCTAACAAGTAGATAGGAAAAGCTGCAAAACCTTTTAGTAGCTTTTGGTATATGTTTTTAGGAAAATTCTTCCTACCTAAAATGAAATCACATGAGATTTCATTTTAGAATCATATGAGAACATGTGCTGAAGAGTCATAAAGAATAATATTGTCTGATTCATTTTAAAATAATTGAAGATTTTGCCTTTGAAGCATCTCTCAGGAAACCATAATTGTTTTTAGCATTTATAACATTCTTCCCAGAAGATCTGCTCCCCGACTTGGTAGCTTCGAGGCACATGGCAGGGTGGATGGCACCAAGATTTTGAAGAGTGAATCGCTGGTGCCACCCAAGTGTTTCTGCCTATCCAGTTAATGAACTCTGTGAGCTGCAGTGGGGGCCCTTTGTTCTGCCTCCAGCCATATGGGAGAGTCATGCCAAAAGGTCTGAACAGAGCTGCAGGATCTGGTGACATCTGAAAATGAGGAGGCAGGACTGACACTGCAGTACATTCATGAAGCAGTGGGCTACAGTGACTAACAACCAGGCTGAACCTAAGCCCAGAGAGAAAGGAGCAGATCTCTCCCAAAGGGTACTGGAGGTGTGAAGGCAGACAGTAACAGCCTAGGAAGTGCGTTACGCAGAAAGAGGAAAGTTAATTGCATACTCTATTACTGTAAGAGGAGTGTAACTCTTGGTGCTGATAGCTTAGATATCTTCTTGTGTATTTTTATTTTGAGGCAATACTCTGGGAATCACCTTTCAATTTACGAGTATAGCATTGTGTATGTATTTGTAAGGTAAAAATTAATCTATTTATGTATTTATTTATTTTTTGAGACAGAGTCTCACTCTGTCGCCCAGGCTGCGGTGCAATGGTGTGATCTTGGCTCACTGTAGCCTCCGCTTCCTGGGTTCAAGTGATTCTCCTGCCTCAGCCTCCTGAGTAGCTGGGACTACAGGCGTGCGCCACCATTCCCAGCTAATTTTTGTATTTTCAGTAGAGATGGGATTTTAAAAGTATCTTACTTTTGATATCCCTATTTAAAATAAAGGGATATCAAAAGTAAGATTCTTTTAAAATCCCATTTTTGAAAAACTATAAATTATATTTTAACCATAAATTATGTTGAAAAGTCAAGCTTTTTTTCTTAGACTTCAATAGAAGAAAATGGGATTATATATTAAATTAATAGTGCATGATTATTACTGTTTCCCAAAGGACTGCAAGAATAAATGGCTTCATGGTAAAGTGCTAAGCACAAGTAGTGGTTATGTAACTTCGAAGTGCCCAATGTTAAGAAACAGTATTTACCTATTTAGCTTTCCTATTTAAAAAAAAATCAGGCTATAGCCCCAATGTACCAGCAATTTTAAAACTACTTTATTATTTATATGTAATTCTAATATAGTAATAAAGCCCCATGCATGCAAATAAATCATCTATTTCTCCTTAAATATACTTATAGATGAGTTTCCTTAAATAAGTTTTTAAAGTTGGAAGCCACCATATTATTACTTCAAAATGACTGTATTTTGTATACCTAATAATTACTAAAATGCTGAAAAGTCTCTCTTTAATAGAATTTATGTTGGAAAAAAATAATATATAAATTAAAGTATATAGTAGTATCACTTTTCATTTCCAGGTGGATTTTGTAAGCAGATAGTTGGTGATTTGTCAGTCTGTCTATTTACAGGCACATATCACAGTCTTGGGTTTTGTTGAAAGAAAGATGATAGTGAGAACCAAGGTATATCATGAATAGTAACTTAAAATCATGTAGTTGCCTATATGATACAGTTACTTTCTAACTCTGTGACCTTGGGTAAGTAACCTGGCCTCTTTGAGCCTCAGGATTTTGTTTTGTTGTATGTGAGCTGTCTGTAAAATAGAAATAATAATGGTATTTATTGTTGTAAGGATTCATCAGTTTATGTAAAATAATTATAACAGTGTCTGGCATACAATAATCAGTGAATAAGTGTTAGTTTTTGTTATTATGGTGGTATTATTATTGCTGTTTTAATTGACCTAAAGCAAGGCACAATTAGTCCGTGATTTACTCATCTCCATCCCAAAATCCCTAGTAACTTTTCTGCAAACCTGTATGTAAGTGAGTGATTAAACCGTATGTTGTCAGCAAACTTACTTTTTGCTTATCCTTGTGTTGGCTTTGTCAGGGTTAGGGACCTAACATGTAGAAGATCGTCTGTGTGGAGAGAGCATAGCTTTTGCTAATAACTGCTGGCATCCCCCTTGGATTTTGCAAAATCTGACCAGGATATCCACAATTGCCAAGTTCAGCTAAAGCATGCTTTGCAGTCAGCAAAGATTGTTCTGATAAGCTTCCTATTTAAGATCCTGTAGGATTGTGGAAGACCTCAGGGGTGACTTCATTGCATAGCAGTAATACACAGTAAGATCTGTTAGTTAACATACTCCTTGATTCATGAAAGATGTATTATTTTATCATGGCACAAGTTCTGCCAGGTTGCTGTCTTTAAAGATATTGTCAGAATTAGAATCAGAACATAGGATATGAGTCAGTCAAAACGATACATCACCACTATCAGAATAAAACCAAGGGCTTGAAAAGAATAGACTACTGCTACTAATAACAACATGCATGTATTTCAAATGAATTTTGCTGAATGACAGAAACAAGACTAAGAAGGCACATGCATTTACATGACATTATAGAAAGGAAAGATCACTAGGTACTAGGATCTGGTGGTAGGAGCATAGAGGGGGTTGATTACAAAAGGGCACAAAAATAGTTGAGGCATGATGAAATATTCCATATCTTGATTATGGTAGTGGTTCTATCAGAGGTCCTCAGCCCGTAGGCCACGGACTGGTACCAGCTGGTCTGTGGCCTGTTAGGGACGTGGCCTTTTGAGTGGTGGGGCAGGCGAGCAAGTAAGTGAAGCTTCATCTGTATTTACAGGCTTGCTCCCCATCACTCACGTTACCATCTGAGCTCCACCTCCTGTCAGATCAGCAGCAGCATTAGATTCTCATAGGAACTTGAACCCTATTGTGAACTGCACATGCGAGGGATCTAGGTTGCATGCTTCTTATGAGAATCTAATGACCGATGATCTGTCACTATCTCCCATCACTCCCAGATGGGACTGTCTAGTTGCAGGAAAACAAGCTCAGGTCTCCCACTGATTCAACATTATGGTGAGTTGTATAATTACTTCCTTATATATTACAATGTAATAATAATAGAAATAAAGTACACAATAAATGTAATGTGCTTAAATCATCCTGAAACCATCCCTCTCTCCCCACCCCAACCCAGTCAATGGAAAAACTGTCTTCCACAGAACCGGTCACTGGTGCCAAAAAGGTTGGGGACCTCTGGGTTACATTATCACATGCATTTGTCAAAACTCCTGGAACTGTACACCAAAAAGGGTGAATTTTACTGTTTATAAATTATGCCTCAACCATTCTGGCTTAGAAAAGCAAAATAGGCCTGGCACAGTGGCTCATGCCTGTAATCCCAGCACTTTGGGAGGCCAAAGCGGGCGGAACACAAGGTCAGGAGTTCGAGACCAGCCTGGCCAGCATGGTGAAACCCCGTCTCTACTAAAACTACAAAAAATTAGCTGGGCATGGTGGCACGCACATGTAGTGTCAGCTGCTTGGGGGGCTGAGGCAGGAGAATTGCTTGAACCCGGTAGGCAGAGGTTGCAGTGAGCCAAGATCACGCCACTGCACTTCAGCCTGGGTGACAGAGTGAGACTCCGTCTAAAAAAAAAAAAAAAAAAAAACACAGCAAAATAAAACAAAGGGCTTACAATGTTGATGCAGGGGAATATTTCCTGTGAATATGAAGGACAGCATATTCCTGTATCTTCCTCTGAAATGTTGATAGGTGTCTTATGTAATTACTATGCATTTATGTTTACTTATTACAGTTTGGAAAGTCACATTTTTATCCCACAATGTATTTAAGTTTTATCTCTTTTTCCTTATAAGTAGTAATTGCTTAAAAATTACTTAGGTTTTTAAATTTCATGGAGTATCCTGCATATGTATCATATATCAACCAGGATGCTTCTGGCCGCAAGTAACACTAAGCCCGGCCTAAACAATAATGAAGTTTATTGGCTTCATTCCTGTGGTTATGGAATGGTTGCTCATAGCACTTAAGCCTCCATATACTCTCATTCTCTGGGAGCCTGAAATGTCTTCCCATTGGGTTCTGCCTTAAGAGTAGGAAGCTTCCTATTGCCAAAGCCTTCAGTATATATTTCCTCATATCTCATTGTCTCCAGAACCAATCACTATGAACTTGGATTCTTACACTATTCAGGGCCCCACCTTTTGATCTGGAAATGAGGTCTGTTTCCCTAGAGGAACTGACTGTGTAGTAGTAATATATACACTAACCCAATCTGGATACTATTAAGAAATGAGGGGTGGGAAATATGCCAGGCTGGCAACCAACAATGCCAGTACTTTGTCCCGAATTGTATTAAGTTAAATCCAAACTTTGACGAATTGTGGAATTAGATGACTGCATAGTTCTTACTTCCATATTTCTGAGACCACAAATTATTTAAACACTGTTATATTGCTGTACCTGAGGACTTCACCTAAAAATACCTCATTTCAATGCCACTGTAAGAAACAACACGTTAACTGTACATATTGAAAGGATCTTGTGTGTAAAGTGTAAAGCATGAAGTAGATCTCATGTGGTGAACACAGTGAAGTATTCATAGAACTTAATAGCATTTTACGCAATTTAAAATGTAGTATTTATACCTAAGTTAGACACTGGCTTAAAATATACTTTGGTCTACTTTGCTTTTAGAGTTTTGCCTATACTTTACAATCTGCTACAGAGAAAGGGAGGGTATTTCAGCAAAGTACTAGATAAAAAGTTTTCAATACAAAGATTTGCATATGAAAGATAAAATGCCTTCTAATAGGACCAAGCCCAAGGGCTTTGAATAGTTGAAGAAGGCTCCATGGACAAGAATTGGAAATGCAGCAGTCAAAAGAAAAGCATCTTAGACACCTAGAGAGCTACAATAGCAAGAGCATACGCCAGGCAGAGAGGATGGAAAGAAGAAAGGTTTAGAGATAGCCAGGGACACGTTTGGATAATAATCAAACATGCATTTGAGTGATGTGTTTGGAGGGAATGGTGCCTGTGATGATAGAATGAGAAGGAAGTTTGAGGAAGTGAGTAGAGGTTTGAATAACCCTGAATGTACATAGTATGGATTTTGTCCTGTCAGTGAGAGGAAGACTACTGAAGGCTTTTTTTTCTATGAAAGTAGAATTATGTATGCAATGGAAAGTTTTGTGTTTTTTTTAAGTTTAGAATTTTCTTTTCCCTTTAAGATAAATAGTCCTGGAGAAGTACATGGAAGGGGATGGGCGCATTGGCTCATGCCTGTAATCCCAGCACTTTGCGGGGCTGAGGCGGGCGGATCACCTGAGGTTGGGAGTTCAAGACCAGCCTGACCAACATGGAGAAACCCCGTCTCTGCTAAAAATACAAAATTAGCCGTGCGTCGTGGTGCATGCCTGTAATCTCAGCTACTCGGGAGGCTGAGGCAGGAGAATCACTTGAACCCAGGAGGCAGAGGTTGCAGTGAGCCAAGATCGTGCCATTGCACTCCAGCCTGGGCAACAGGAGCAAAACTCTGTCTTAAAAAAAAAAAAAAGAAAAAGAGAAGTACATGGAAGGATATAACTTTGTTATATATTTTTCTCAGAGCAGAAATCTTCGCATATACATTAGGAAGATTTCCACAAAACAACTGACAAAATACAAAAATAAAAACATTCAGAGACAATGGCTTAATTATTTGGAAATACTGTTTATTTTTAGTATTTATAAGGATTAATTCATTCTTGACAATGCATTATAAATGTGGAACAAAGGAAAGTTTTAGAAAGATCCCTCATACAGCAATACAGAAGGTAAATTCGCGCCACAAAATATTGTAATCAGATCATTTGATAGCCATTGATTGGTCTGGGCTTGAGAAGAGATGAGCGAAACAGGGTGGCAGTGTTGAGAGCTTAAAGGATGAATGCTAAAGACATAGTTTCATAAGTAGGACTTGGTAGCAGTCAGGATGCCATGGTAGAGAAATAAGTTTAATTCAAGATTCCAAAGCCAGATAATTGTACCATTACCAGGAGGAGAAAATTAGGAGTTAATAGTAGGGTAGAGGTTTCTCAGAAAAGATGAATTTGGTCTTGTGTTGTCAGCATGTCAAAGTAGTAATAAATGTCCAGCAGTAGTTAGGTATGTGATTGCTACTCATTCATTCATTTGTTCAGCAATATTGTATTGAATACCAATGTTTTTATTGAAGCATTGTAGTAGGCACAGGAGATACAGCAGCTAACAAGAAAAAAAGTTTCTGTCATCATGAAACTGGCAGAGTTATATAAATATATTTAAGGCTTAAATAAATACATACTGAAGAAATAAAGTGGAATTAATACAAAATAAAATGGGCAGACAGAGGTGAGGGGGAGCATAAATGAAACAAGATTAACAATGAGTTGATACTTGTTGAATCTCATTGATGGGCATGTGGGGGTTCACTTTACTGTTTTCTGTATTATTTGATTGAAATTTTTCTTTCTGTTTTTTTGAGATAGGGTCTTGCTCTGTCACCCAGGCTAGAGTGCAGTGGCACAGTCATGGCTTACACAGCCTCAACCTCCTCCCATCTCTGCCTCCCAAGTAGCTGGGACTACAGATGTGCGCCACCACGCCTGTGCTCAAGTGATCCTCCCTCCTCTACCTCCCAATATGTTGGAATGACAGGCATGAGCCACTGCGGCTGGCCTAATAAAATATTTTTTAAAAATAAAAAATTAATAAATGTATAGAACTGATAATTAGACAAGATGTCTGAGTGATAACATTTCCAAAGAGTAGCCTGAGAAAGATGGAAAAATGAAGAAAGATAATGCTAGGAACTGAAAAAGATAGATTTCCAGGAAAAAGGTAGATATGATAGTGGTAACTGCTGCAGAGGTCAAAGGAGAAACTATAGTTTAAATCCAGCTGCTTGCTAATTTCTAATTTTGTTCATTTCTGGTTTGACATCTCTTCATGGCTGAAAGAACCGAGTAACTGAAAAGCTTGAGAAAACTGTTTTGATCAAATCATTTGAAGAAGCATTTTTTACTTTAGAAATATTGTCCAAGGTATCTTTCCTAATGTGTGAATATCTTTCCAATTTTTAGGAGACTAATGAGCAAAAACTTCACAAAATAGCCAATGAACTTTTGCTTACTGAAAGAGCTTATGTCAACCGACTTGACCTCTTAGATCAGGTAAGATTTTCTTTCTCAGAATTATTTTATATTTTGGCATTATATATCATTTTAACCTAGTAATTAGAGTATTTTAGAAACTGCATGAAGGAAGGGCCTGTTTTTGGCTAGTGAAAGGTACTTGCTCAAGGAAATCTCCAGCACTTTCAGCTTTGTGAGTGAATTCATTAGGTATAAGCATTTTCTAATTTGTAAAGAGTAGAGGTTTCTCTCTATGAATCACAAAATGTGTTTTATCAAGTGTCCTGTAAACTTAAACACTAGTCTGTTTCCTGACCTTTCATTGTCATCCTGGGGACCATGTTACCACTAAAATCTAAATAAGATATTGATGATTCTAATGCTAAGATGGATGTGTCATTGATTCTGTTTGCCTCATTTGCTATCTAGCATTATGTGAGTGATCTGAGCTGGTGTAGTCATAGGGCCAGAAGGGATTTTGAAAGTTCACTTATTCGACCTTGTATGAAACATTTAATATAGTACCTGGCATAAAGTTGCCCAGCTGATATTTGTTTAATGTGTGAATGTACTTTATCATATATTGTACTTGCATCATGAAACCTTGAGTATCATTTCAAATATACACTTGGAAAGTCTAAGAACATATTATGAGAATAACTTTTGAAAACTAAGGCATCTTTTTTTTTTTTTTGAGATGGAGTCTGGCCCTGTCGCCCAGGCTGTAGTGCAGTGGTGTGATCTTGGCTCACTGCGACCTCCTACTCCCAGATTCAAGCAATTCTCCTGCCTCAGCCTCCCGAATAGCTGGAATTACAGGCATGCGCCACCACGCCTGGCTAATTTTTTCTATCTTTAGTAGAGACGGGGTTTCACCATGTTGGCCAGGCTGGTCTTAAAGTCCTGACCTTGTGATCCTCCCACCTTGGCCTCTCAAAGTGCTGGGATTACAGGCGTGAGCCACCGCGCCTGGACCCTAAGGCATCTTAATCCTGTTTCAGCAATAAAGAATAGGACAAATGGTAGATTACCCATACAGCCTCCTTGTTAGAAGGGAAAGCTGCCATGTTAGAGTGTTACTTATAAGAATTGTCCCACTTCTGCCATTGGAAACTGGAATTTCATGGAAACAGGCAATCCTGTGCATACCTCCTTATCATTAGTTCCAGAAGTGAACCACTTGCCTGCTAGGGTGAGCCATGAGAAGCCATTTTAAGGCTTATGCTCTTTGAAAGAATGAGTTTATGGGTCACATATTCATTTTTGAAGGAATTTCACCATAAGCCAAAATCAAATGATGTGAAGTTTGTACCTTTGAAACAACTTTCTTCCTTATGGGAGTTACAGACCTGAAATTTTAGATATTCCCATAGTGGAGATATTTCTTTTTCTCTTATCAAGTTGTGTGGTTTTTTAAAGCCAAATAACTCGTCAGCCACTGCTGCTGACCTTTTAGAATTCTAGAGTCCTAATTACTGTAGTAACCTAACTATCGGAGCCTCTAAGGACATAATTTTTTGTTCTTTTTGCCTCTCAAGAAAATAGAGTGGAGGTGAATTTAGACAATTAACAACCATCTGGACATTATGAAGGAATAGACCTCCTTCTGCCTACATGTAACAGAATGGCAATTAAGAGGTATAGTAGCCCTAGTGAAGTATAGCTAAGACTGAAGGTTTGGGTTTTTGTTTTTTGTTTTTCTTTCTTTCTTTCTTTCTTTTTTTTTTTTTTTTTCTTCAAGGTACGTGTTACTATGTGTAGGAAGAGACTTTTCCCCCTACATATCAGTGTTTTACATTACTATGCATTATTATTTACTAAAAAGCAAGTAAGTATCTGAGAATTGAAACATTCCTTTGTCCATTCATTGGCCAGTTATTATGCACTTGTTCTGTTGTGGGAACTAAATCATGATGTTCCCCTTTCCCAAGGAGCATACAATTTTAATAGGAAAAATGAGACTTATGTCAGCAAACTACAATAAAGGGAAATATGTAATAAGTGAAGAAGTCTTTCGAAACATAAAGAGAAGTGAAAAAGTACCGCAATTACTGTGTATACATAAAGTGTTTTCACATTTCCTAACTCTGGCTTATGGATAGGAAGGGTGAATTCTATTAACCTCAACTGGAAATTTTCTGGCACAGAAAAGGTGAATTATTCGCCATAATATTCCTATGGATAGGAGCATAGCCTAGATTAGAATCAAAGCTTCCTAATTCTTATTCCTGATTCTTCTAAATCAAAGCATATACTCACTCCTAAATTTCAAAGGATTCTCTTGAACTGTAAACTTTTCCATTTGCTCAATAAAAAGTTACTAAGAGCCCACTATGTGCCTAGCACAGTGCTAGGTGGTTAACCAATAAATGTGAAGTAATGCTTACATTATTCTTTTATTCAGGTATTTTATTGCAAACTGTTGGAAGAAGCAAACCGAGGCTCGTTTCCAGCAGAGATGGTGAATAAAATCTTTTCTAATATTTCATCAATAAATGCCTTCCATAGTAAATTCCTCTTGCCAGAGCTGGAGAAACGAATGCAAGAATGGTAAGAGGAGTAGATAGAAAATGATATGTTTAAGGCAGTCATGCTGTATTTTTCAGCTTTTAAATTGAAATAGAAATGCCACACACAACTGTAACTAGACATTTATGCTAAATTTTTACATTGAAGACTACTGATAGAAGTTGTGGTACAAAGGACTTCATGTCTGCTCTCCAAACTATCATTTAGCTAGTGAAGACAAGATATCGGGTAATGTGGAGCTTCAAGAATTCCAGAGCATCTCTCTTTGCTATGGCATTCTGATAGCCCCTTTAAAAAGGTGCTGCATTGTTTTCTATCAGCCTCACAGTATGGTGAATGAGATAAAGCACAGGATGTATGTAGAATGTGATTACTTCCTCTCTAGTCCTGTCAATTCACTCATTCTATAAGAAATCTTAATGTGCTGGGCGCGGTGGCTCATGCCTGTAATCCCAGCACTTTAGGAGGCCAAGGCAGGCGGATCGCTTGAGCCCAGGAGTTCAAGACCAGCCTGGGCAACATGGTGACACACTATCTCTACAAAAAATACAAAAAAACTAGCCACTAGCCAGGCGTGGTGGCGCGTGCCTGTAGTCCCAGCTACTGAGAGGGCTGAAGCTGGAGGATTGATTGAACCTGGGAGGTCGAGGTTGCAGTGAGCTGTGATAATGCCACTGCACTACAGTCTGGGTGACAGAACAAGACCCTGTCTCAAAAAAAAAATTTTTTTTAAAGACTTGTTTTTCTATATTTGATACAGGGAAACTACTCCTAGAATTGGAGACATCCTTCAGAAATTGGCACCATTCCTTAAGATGTATGGAGAATATGTGAAAGGATTTGATAATGCAATGGAATTGGTTAAAAACATGACAGAACGTATTCCCCAGTTCAAATCAGTGGTTGAAGAAATTCAGGTAATAGGACTGTTTTGTTCAAAGCTATGAATTACTGTTTCCATACAGATTATACAGTCTTCTATATCTAAAACTGAGATCTAGAGATCTGTCTGAGATACCTAGCCAAAATTCATTCTACTCCAAATTATGCAGATCATCTCTGCAAAGCTGAAATACGTATCAGTCACATGCTGCATACTAAGCAATAACTTCTCCATTTGCTTTTGAGACCAGCAGAGGATGATTTTTATTAGGGTCTACATAAATTTACAAAATGAGTTCCCATTCGGGTCTGTGTCTCTCTCGCATTCTTTCAGAGGTTAAGTTGTTGGAAGGAATATAAAGAATGATTGCTATAAACCTTGAGATTTGGGAAACTAGTCATTCTTTTTTTGTCACTTGATATCTGTGTCCTCATTTTCTTCTGTTTCACCAAACCTGAATAACATACTTTAATAATACCATAATAATTTCCACTTGATTCTCTAGTCAAAATTGTTAATGTCATATTCTTTGATACAGTGGATATTGAAAAGGCATATTTTAGATAATCTAAGATTCTTGGCATGGGAATTCTGTTGTTCCTTGACTGTCTTCTTTTGTGTCATATGAATTTTTTTAATTGTACCATTTTAATTCCTCTAATTGTCAAATGATTTTTTGAGTTATTTTCCAGTGGTTGCTTTTAGGATTATAGTATGCATCTTAATTTTTCACAATGTACTTCAGATTATACTCACCTTAATTCTTGTAAAATGTAGACACTTTGTTCCAATATAGCTCTGTTCCCTCCTCTATGCTCTGTGCTATTAGTGTCCTGTATATTAAGTTTTTATATGTTGTGAGTCTATAATACAGTGCTACAATTGTTATGGAAGGATATGAGAAAAAAATGTATATGTAAGTCTATTGTATACTATTATATTTGCCCTTTCTGGAGTAAGTTTCTTTCAGCATATGTGGTTGTTCTGTCAGTCTTTGTCTGGGACTACACTTATTTTTTCTTGACTTTTGAATGAATGAAGAATGAAGTCCAGTTTTGCTAGATTGGGAATTCCTGGTATACGGGTTTTTCCTTTTTATTTTATTTATTTTTTTTTTGGAGACGGACTCTCGCTGCTCTGTTGCCCAGGCTGGAGTGCAGTGGCGCGATCTAGGCTCACTGCAAGCTCCGCCTCCTGGGTTTACTTAGCCATTCTCCTGCCTCAGCCTGTAGCTGGGACTACAGGCGCCCGCCACCACGCCTGGCTAATTTTTTGTATTTTTAGTAGAGATGGGGTTTCACCGTGTTAGCCGGGATGATCTCTATCTCCTGACCTTGTGATCTGCCTGCCTCGGCCTCCCAAAGTGCTGGGATTATAGGCGTGAGCCACCGCGCCTGGCCTTTGTTTCTATAATGTTTATTATTATTTTTTTTTAGAGACAGGGTCTTGCTCTTGTCACCCAGGCTAGAGTGCAGTGGCCCAGTCACAGCTCACTGCAGCCTTGAACACCTGGGCTTGAGCAATCCTCCCACCGCAGCCTCTCAGGTAGCTGGGACTACAGGCATGCGCCACCACCGTGGCTAAATTTTAGAATTTTTTTATAGAGACAAGGTCTGGCTATGTTGCCCAGGCTGGTCTTGAACACCTAGACTCAGCCTCCCAGAGTGCTGGGATTACAGACATGAGCCACTGCACTCAACCAGTATATGGAGATCCCCCCCCCAGCACTTTGAATATGTCGTTCTCCTGCTTTCCCTCCTCTGTGGTTTGAGATGAGAAGCCAGCCATTGATTGTATTGATACTCCCATGCGTGTGATGAGTCACTTTTCTCTTGCTGCTTTCAAGATGTTCTCTGTTTTTTGGCTTTCAGCAGTTTAAATATGATGTGCCTGGGTGTGGACCTTTTTGTATTTGTCCTGGTTAGGGTTGGTTGAGCTTTTTGCATTTGTAGATTGATTTTTTTTTTAATCATTTTCAGAAGTTTTCAGCCATTATTTCTTCAAATATTTTCTGTCCTTTTCACTTTCTCTTTTTTTTAATCTTTTTACTCCCATTACACAGATTTTGGTGGGTTCCTTTTGTTTTGGAAATGGTGTCTTGCTGTGTTGCCTAGGCTGGCCTTGAACTCCTGGGTTCAAATGATACTCCCAATCTTTGTTCTATTATTCAGATTGTATTATTTCTACTAGTCTTTCTTCAAGTTCCCTGATTCTTCTGTCATCTCAAATCTGCTGTTGAACCTATAGTGAATTTTTCTTTTCAATTACTGTATTTTTCACATCTACAACCACAACTTCTGGCTAGTAGAGTTATTGGCTCTCACCCCTCACTCACCTCAGGGATCTTCACTTCTACTGATGTTGTTGGGTGTGTATGTTGCCCACCACTCCAAATGAATGAGCCCTTTTCAGCCTCAGCAGAGGAGCTGCCAGTCCTCACAGCCCATGCCACCCTGATGGCCCCTTCATAGTGACTGAGCTGGGAGAGGAACAGGAGCAGCCACAGGCTAGAATGCCACAGATTCTCACCGTTCTTACCCAAAGCTCAACAATTTTTAAAGTGTAAACAGATTTCAGGTTGTTGCATGCCTTTTAATCAATTTCTAAAATGCAAATATTGTTTTGTCAATTTTATCTAGCTTTATAGCTGCTTTTTTTTTCTTTTTTTTTTTTAATGTTTGGAGGTAGAGTCTCGCTCTGTCACCCAGGCTGGAGTGCAGTGGTATGATCTCAGCTCACTGTAACCTCTGCCTCCTGGGTTCAAGCGATTCTTGTGCCTCAGCTTCCTGAGTAACTGGGATTACAGGTGCATGCCACTATACCTGGTTAATTTTTGTACTTTTAGTAGAGACGGGGTTTCGCCGTGTTGGCCAAGCTGGTCTCAAACTCCTGGCCTCAAATGATTCCCCCGTCTCGGCTTTCCAAAGTGCTAAAATTACAGGCATGAGTCACTGCACCCGGCCTATCAGCTGCTTTTAACAGGGAGGATTTGCCAGTCTCTTCATTCAGCTGTAGCCAGAAGGCCTGCCTCATCCCCTTCACTCCTTTTTTTTTTTTTTTAACATTCTTTTATTTTGTAATTAAACATTCACCTACCTTACTGAATATTGGGCTCCTGCTTTGATTTTTACTAGCTTCTTTTGCTAATTCTGAAATGTAGGCAGAGCACAAAGTTTGCCTTCTACATTCTTCTTTCTTTTCATACTTTTCAGTGATATCCTATTCCCACACACCTTTAACTTGCCAGACAGGTTCCTCTAGGGTTGCTGTTTCTAGTCTAGTTCTCTACTCCCAAACTCTAGGTACAAACAGCTGAGCATGTGAATATCTTGTCATCCAAACAAAGTCAATATTTTCTTTTCCTATTTTTAGTTCCCAAGCATTTTTCCATCTGACTTTTTAGGCCTTACATAGAGTAGATAATTATTCTGATATGTATTGGATTTATTAGGTGACACCATTATCCTGTCATTTACCAGAGCTTGACAACTTAGCTTTATCTTTAATTTGTTACATGTCTTCATTCTCCGTATGTGTTCATTTGCCTGTGAAATAATGTATTCAAATTGCTTAGCGTAGTGCTTGTTGCATAGTAAGTGCTCACTAAATGATAGTGGTGATGGTGGTGATAGTGGTAGTTATTGTCTAGTCACACTCTGAATTCTATCTGTACAATGTCTGTCTTCTCTATATTATGAAGAAATGACATGGGTTGTGAAAAGAGTGGTAGGTTGGGAATCAACTAACCTAGTTTAGAATCCTAAGTCTGCCGCTTATAGTCACTTGACCTTAGGAAATGCTCCTAAATTATCTGAGCCACAGTTTCTTCATGTAAAATATTTGGGGTCAGTAATACTTTCCTTGATGTACGTAATAGATTTTGGGAAAATCCAATGAGATATTTAAATTTATATAATTAATATCTTAAACTTTATTAAGGAAAGCTATTCTCTCAGCTTCTATGCCAATTTCAGGCCCTTATTATTTTCTTCCTGGTCTATAATAACAACTTCCAAACTAGTTTCCCCCTGTCCCCCTAAAGCCACACTGCAGTAGATTAATCTAATAGAGCTCAGATCTAATGATACAACTGTCATGCACAAAAATCTACATTAGATGAGAAAAATCTAAACTCACCTTGACATTATTACCCATATTACCATTACTTTACGTCTTCTATTTTCCTCTACTTATTTTTTTTTTTTTTTTGCCAAGAAAACCTCTCTGTCCCTTTCATTTAACATACTTCATGCTTCATTACCGTGGGCCTGTTCTCTCAGGTTTCTCCTCCTGGGCTCGCTCCCTAGTCTGTCTTTTTCTTCAGAGCCTGTACTCATCAGAGGTTGCATTAAATGTTCCCTTCTCTGTGAAGCCTTTAGTCACTTGTTTGCTTCAAATGCAAACACCATGTCTTAATATAGCTTTGATGCTTTGCAGTACCCTGATCATGGTGTGAGTTCAGTATATATTTTAATGGGATTTCTGCTTTGTTTAACGGGAACAAGAACATTTCTTATTTTTTCCTCTCTTTTGTTAACAGTGTCTTGGAAGCAAGTGATACAGTCTTAATTTTGCCCTAAGAAATGGAGCTCTATTTACAGAATTTGGTTTCTAATGAAAAAGAATGCTTTGAACTGATGAAAAATTAAAATTTTCTGACCGATAAGATGCCCAGACCTTGTTATTCTTCTATATGGAGTCTTTTTTAAGTTCAAAGGCAATGACATTTATCATAGCCTTATTATCAAATAGTTTCTGCTGAGTCCAAAGTCATTTAATACAGTTGTGCTTAGCAAACCTCATTAAATAGGCACATCTTTTGAAAAATCTATATAGAATGATTTAATAATGTGACTTCACAAACCCTTGTAGTGACTAATTGAAGTGGTTGTCAGCAATCTGGAATTTTCTTGCTTAAAATTCTGCTTGATTTTTTTTCCCCCTTTCTGTTCTTACACTGGATTGGTAGTTCTCAACTTCAGTGTTATAGAAATATCAGGTGTTTTTAAATGCATATTCTCTAGCTGGGCATGGTGGCACGTGCCTATAGCTACTTGGAAGGCTGAGGTGGGAGGACCACTTGGGCCCAGGAGGCAGAGGTTGCAGTGAGATCACACCACTGTGTGCCTGGGCAACATAGTGAGACGCCGTCTCAAAAAAAGAAGAAAAAAATGCATATTCTCCATCTCCTTCCCCAAAGATTGTGATGTTACAGATTGAGGTGGTGTTCAGAAATCTGTTTTGTTGTTGTTGTTGTTGTTGTTGTTTTTTGAGACGGAGTCTCACTCTGTCACCCAGGCTAAGTGGCACGATCTTGGCTCACTGAAACCTCCACCTCCCAGGTTCAAGCAATTCTCCTGCCTCAGGCTCAGCCTCCGCATAGCTGGGACTACAGGCACGTGCCACCACGCCTGGCTAATTTTTGTATTTTTAGTAGAGGCGGGGTTTTGCCATGTTGGCTGGGCTGGTCTCAAACCCTGATCTCAGGTGATCCACCTGTCTCAGCCTCCCACAGTGCTGGGATTACAGGTGTGAGACACTGTGCCTGGCCAGAAATCTGCATTTCATGCAGGTGATGGACAGTCACACTTTGTCGAAAAATATTGCCCTTGACGAAAGTTCTGTTTTACAGTGAGTTTTTAGACTTGATAACCTAATTTTTAAATGTTTCTTAGAAAACCTTTCTCATTACAGAAACAGAAAATCTGTGGGAGCTTAACTTTGCAGCATCACATGCTAGAACCTGTTCAGCGGATTCCCCGGTATGAGATGCTCCTTAAGGACTATCTAAGGAAATTGCCTCCTGATTCCCTGGACTGGAATGATGCTAAAAGTAAATGCTTTTTTTTTGTTTTCTCCCTATTTTGGAATAATAAGTGGCCAAGCAGCCTTATGGTTTCAAAGAGAAATACATCTCACAGCTACTTTACTCAAATGTTGCTGTTAGAAGATAATTTCATTGGAAATTGTTATCATCACTTCAGTTAGGCAAGTCACTTTTGAGCCAAAATGACAAGTTTAGAGCAATGCAAATCACATTAATTTTGCTGGTTCCATGTTATTCACTGGCTCTGAAATATAAAATTATAGTCTTAAAGACATCTAGAATAGCAATACACAATTTCCTTGTCAGAGGAAGAATATAGCCATTCAGAATTACAAGTGCTGCTGTTTAATTAGATAGGTTGGTGCATACCAAGAAAGCTAAGGTGACATTCACTATGTAAAAATAACCTAAGCAGAGTTGGCTGCACCTGCCCTAACATGCTACCATAACAGGAAATGGTGCTTTTTATGGTCCAATAACATTTTCTCCAAGAAAAATTTATTTAAATTCTGTTAGATGTCTTATTTTTTCATTAGATTATAATGAAAGGGGTTTTTTTTTAAAGGCTTATGAGTTTCAATAATACTTTACCTTTTTCTGCACTTTTACAAATCAACTGTAAAGGCATGAATGAAAATTTAAGAAATAACAGTGGCTTGATATTCAACAAGCAGTGGTTGTACTTGTGTACAACCTTAAAACATTGCTACTTTCCCTTGTAATTTCTTGTTTTCTGTCATAAGTGAACCTGGATGAGAGATGAAGTACATAAAACATTTTTTGTCTTGGATCCTTAACCTTTTCTTTTTAAATTATTATTGTTGTTATTATTACTATTATTATTTTGACACAGAGTCTCACCCTGTTGCCCAGGCCGGAGTGCAGTGGCGCGATCTTAGCTCACTGCAACCTCCACCTCCCGAGTTCAAGCCATTCAGCTAATTTTTGTGATTTTAGTAGAGACGGGTTTTCACCATGTTGGCCAGGCTGGTCTTAAACTCCTGACCTCAGATGATCCACCCACCTCAGCTTCCCAAAGTGCTGGGATTACAGGTGTGAGCCACCGCTTCTGGCCCTGATCCTTAGCCTTTTCTAGAACACAAGCTGTCTCAGATATGTTTCTCCCACCATTTGAGTGACTCTGACCACAGAAACTTCTCTTCTCCATTCACTCCTTCCGTAGTGTAGAATGAACTCGACTTGCCATCTCCTCAAACCAACTACTTCCTATGAATTCTGCCCTGTCTCCATTTTCCATCCATCTCACCTGACTGCTTGATTTGAGTGGCAGATCTAGTGGTGGGGGTGGAGGTGGAAACACCACTGCTTTTCCTCAAATTCATCTCTAGAGCAGTGGCTTTATCCCATCTTATTTTGTCTTCCTTTATCCTGGATCCTGTATCAAGTGCACAGCATCACCCACATCAGAATAGTTCTTTAAAATGTAAATTAAAATTCAGTTTATTCTATACTCAGACTTTGGTATCCCCTTAGATGCCCATGTCAAAAATGAGAAAGTTGGTGACATGGTATGGCATTTTATTGCTTTTTGTTTGTTTTCCATTGCTACTTTCACTCAAATTCCAAGGAAATCACAGAAGAAGGGCTTTTGGTGACCTAAAAGTAGAAATGAAAGCAACAAAATGCATTCTGTCCAGCAGTACACCGAAGACAAAAAATGTAGTTGAAAAGTCTCAGGGTTGTTGTGGTAACAGAATTAAGCAGGCCAGTATTCACAAAACAGAAAAGAAAGGAAGAAAACAGGACATGATTTAGGATTGAGAGGTTTTTCCTGGGGTTAGTCCAGCAAGAAGTCTCGGCATCCACAGCACTTCACCAGCAGCCTCTGGAGCTCCTACGATGTCCACACCAAAGAGTTCCCATTCCCACCGGCCCCAGGAACAAAATCCTCCAACACTGGCCTCAGAAGATTCCCTTTCACCCGACCCAGGCTGGAACTGTGAATGTATTTTCCCAAAGAAAGTAGGTTATGCTTAGTGGTTAATTTGCTCATACAACTAGTAAAATACTTACTACTCATGAAATATTTTAGAACTTTTGAGTCAGAAACCTGGGTTTAAATCTGACCCTTCAATAGCATAGCTGTGTGACCTCAGCCAAGTTGTATTACTTCCCCATTTCATTCATCTGCCAAATGGAGCTAAAATACTTAACGGTTTAAGGCTGTGTAAGAATTGATATTGTAATAAAGTACCTGGTATGGAGTTAGTATACACTGTAAGTTTCAAAGTCTGAGTATAGAAGAAACTGAATTTTTGTTTACACTTTGGAGAACTATTCTGATTTGGGCAATTCTGTGCACTCAATACAGGATCCAGGAGAGAGGGAGACAAAATAAGTTGGGCTGGGGCCACAGCTCAAGAGATGAACTAAGGAAAAGCAGTGATGTTTCTATCTCTGCTTATTAATTTTGATGGTTCATTGGGGATTAATTAAACCTGTGAGCCTAATCATCATGTATGACTTTTCATAAGGAAATACGAAGTTTCAAGTAATCTGCTTACAAATGAACTTTAGAAAGTATATACCGTTTATAAATGGAAAATGCCACTATTTTTGTTGTATCTTTGGTCTCAGACTTCTTAACGTAGTAAGATACTCAGCTATATAGAAGCACAGGAAGGACAAAGCATATTAATTTACTTTTCTTTTTTTCCCATTTAGAATCACTTGAAATTATATCTACAGCAGCAAGCCATTCTAATAGTGCAATAAGGAAAATGGTAAGTGGTTTTCGGAGGAGACAGGAACCTCTGATTAGACAATTATCAATAATACTGCCTCAATTGACTATGTAGATTTGGACCAAAGTGAATTGAAATAGATGAACCAAAAAGAATGTTTACGAAATGTTTAATGTTATCTGGAATAATTCTCTGAACTTGCTAATAAGTGATGGAATTCATATTAAAATGTATGCTTACTCCTAATCCCTTCTAAATTTAGATTTTAGTTAAGGTCATAGTATTATTAAAGCTACTAGGTTGAAACCTGCCTGTACGTGATCTTGCTGTTTTAATTTCCTAGGAGAACCTAAAGAAACTCTTAGAGATTTATGAAATGTTGGGAGAAGAAGAAGACATTGTAAACCCTTCAAATGAACTAATAAAAGAAGGACAGATCCTCAAACTAGCTGCTCGGAACACTTCAGCACAAGAACGCTACCTTTTCTTAGTGAGTATTATAGTGTTGGCAAGTCATATAAGAATTATATATAAAAATATGGCTGGGCACGGTGGCTCATGCCTGTAATCCCAGCACTTTGGGAGGCCGAGGCGAGTGGATCTCCTGAGGTCAGGAGTTTGAGACCAGTCTACTAAAAATACAAAAAGTAGCTGAGTGTGGTGGCGGGTGCCTGTAATCCCAACTACTCAAGAGGATGAGGCAGGAAAATTGCTTGAACCTGGGAAGTGGAGGTTGTAGTGAGCTGAGATGGTGCCACTGCACTCCAGTCTGAATGACAGAGCGAGACTCCATCTAAAAAAAAGGAATAATACATAAAAATAGTTGTATACACCTTGGAAAAGTAGAATGTTTCCTTATTCACCAAAGCAATTACATCTAACCTGGTTTAGTCAACATTCCATTTAGGGAATATTCCATTTAGGGATTCAATTTAGGGAAATATTCTAGGTAACGTATTTTTCTGTATACTTGGTATGGATGGCAGGCAGTAGTGGCCCATCTGGAGCAGTTGCTGCAGTGATGCTGCTTGCAGCGGGGGAGGCATGGCCAGGGCAGCTACCCGGCTGCAGCTGCCGGCTCAGGCATTCCTGTGCTCTCAGGGGCCCGGGAAGCCACCTGTTCCCCTGCAGGCTCAGAAATGCCTGCTCCCACTGCCTGGCCTCTCCCCGCTCCCAATGCCTGTTCCGATATCGGAGCAAATTTGGGGCCAAGCCTAGGTGCTGTTGCAAACCGGCAGGGTGTGCACATACTTGGGGCAGCGCTGATATGCCAGCCCCCTGGTGTCTTAGCCCCTTCCAGACTTTGGTGCCAGTGAGCATGGGAGGGAAGCCAAGGGGTTGCTGAGGGTGGCTTGGTGTGGGCCTGCATGTTCCCCAGTGCCAGCAGTGGAAGCCGCTTGCGGTACGCTTGGTCCAGCCACAGCTTTGCAGGGAGCCGGCGCCCATGCTGGTGCCTGGAAATGCTCCCATTGCTGTAGCCAGCATGCCTGGCTGTGTGCATGACCCAGACCCTGTGCTCGCTCATTCATGTACCCCTTGCTGCTCCAGGCTCACCTTTGGCAGGCCTGGGATCTGGGCTGGTAGCACAAACCAAGCGCAGCCTGCCAGGCCGAATGGGCAGAATGAGCCCAGCAGGCCCAAGCAGAACTCAGGCAAAGGAGCCACTGGCCACAAAGGTTTCCAGCTGACAAAGCAACACCCCAAGGATCCTTTGACAGTATAATTTACTTCAGTAGCACATACTGACAACAATTTAACTTTACACACGTGGGATATGATACTTTCGGAAATCCTCCGTTTGCTTGTTTCAGATTTTCTCTTTCATTTCATTCTCAGGTAATTGGGTACCATTTCCTGGATATTTTGTTGGTGTATCATTTCCTGACATCAATTCTCTTCCTAATCCTCTGTAGTCACTATTTTTAATCTTTCCAGGCTAAAAATATATATAGGCCTGGTTGTAAGTCTTGTGTCTAAAATATCTATGGGAAAAGTACATGAGTTCTCTACATAGTTCTTTCTCACTGCAGTCAGTCCTTGACCCTTTCCTTCACTTCCTGGAAATGACAGTCTGGGGCTTATCTCAAATATAAGAGCACTTCCTGGGGCATCCAGACAATTTTTTTTTTTGGATTCTGTCCACCTGACCTTTACTCTTTGTTATCCTAATGAATTTCAATTCCTTTCTATATCTAATAAGATGATAATAAGAATCATAATAATATGCATTGACAAAGAATAAGCTAACATAATAATAATAATAATAATAATAATAATAATAGCTTAATAAACGTTAGCTTTCATTCTGATTGTTATTAAAGAGAAACAGACACATGGGGGAAAAGGCTGCCTGGTGACTGGCATACAGTACATTCTTAGGATGTTATTCATGTCTGACTTTTCTGCTGTGAGGCAGTCATCTCACCCACCATAGCGTGAGTTGTCATGGGGGCTTAGAGGCTTCTGTGTCTGTTTCCAGTCTCCACTGAAAGGAAAACTTAGGAACTAATTGTCATGCAGAGGGGTGTTCAGTACAAGGGGTCTTGAAAAAGTTCATGGAAAATGCATATTATGAAAAAACTATGTGTAGATTTCAAAGCTTTTTTGCAACAAAATAAACCCATAGTAACTTGTTATAACATGTCTGAACAGTATCTGATTTGGGGCACTAAGAAGGGTAAGACATCAGTTTGAGGCCAGGCACAGTGGCTCATACCTCTAATACCAGCACTTTGGGAAGTTGAGACAGGAAGATGGCTTGAGCTTAGGAGTTCAAGACCAGCCTGGGTAACATACAGAGACCTCCCTGTCTCTACAAAAAATTTAAAAATTAGCTGGGCATGGTAGCTTGCACCTGTACTCCTAGCTACTTGAGAGGAGGAGGATCTTAGCTACTGAGGCAGGAGGATCTCTTGAGCCAAAGAGTTCCAAGGCTGCACTGAGGTATGACCATGCCACCCAGCCTGGGTGACAGAGTGAGACCCTGTCTCAGAAAAATAAATAAATAAAAAATAAAGACATCAGGTTGAAAAGAGCCCCTATCAAAGCAACATAAATTCTGTTAAAATTGAACCAAGAACAAACATCAAACTTACGGTGAAGTTTGGATGCAAAAATGATAAAATCATTGACACTTCATGAAAAGTTAATGGAGACAATGCCACAAAGAAATCAGCAGTTTACAAATGGGTAACTGATTTTAAGAAGGGATAAGACATTGTTGAAGATGAAACCTGCAGCAGCAGACCATCCACATCCTTTTGCTAGGAAAAAGTTCATCTTTTTCCTGCCCTAATTGAAGAGGACTGACAATGAACAGCAGAAGCAGTAGCCAATACCACAGACATCTCAGTGGGGTTCATCTTGCACAAGTCTGACCGAAAAATTAAAGTTTAGCAACTTTCCACTCAATGGGTACCAAAAATGTTGCACCCAGATCAGCTGCAGACAAGAGCAGAACTTTTGGTGGAAATCTTAAATAAGTGGCATCAAGCTTCTAAAGCATTTCTACAATAAATTGTAACAGGAGATGAAACATGGCTTTCCCAGTACAATCCTGAAGACAAAACACAATCAGCAATGGCTACCAACGGGTAGAAGTGGTCCAGTCAAAGCAAAAGAGGTCCAGTCAAGAGCAAAGGTCATGGCAGGGGTTTTTTGGGATGCTCAAGGCAATATGCCTGCTGACTTTCTCGAGGGCCAAAGAACAATAACATCTGCTTATTATGAGATGACTTGGAGAAAACTAGCAAAAGATTTTAGCAGAAAAACACCCAGGAAAGCTTCTCCAAAGAGTCCTTCTAAACCATGACAATGTTCTTGCTCATTATTCTCATCAAACAAGGGCAATTTTTCGAGAGTTTTGACAGAGAATCATTAAGCGTACACCTTACAGTCCTCTGACTTCTTTTTGTTTCCTAATCTTAAAGAATCTGTAAAGGACACCCATTTTCTTCAGTTAATAGTGTAAAAACTACTGCATTGCCATGGTAAAATTCTCAAGACCCTCAATTCTTTAGGATGGACTAAATGGCTGCTATCATTGATTACAAAATTGAACTTGGTAGAGCTTAGGTTGAAATAAATTTTTTTCTTTTAATTCCATTTTCCCACAAACTTTTAAAAGTCTTTTTGTGTCAGTCATGTTTTTAAAAGAATTTGGTTGCTATATGACCCACTAGTTCTACTCCAAGTTTTTATAACTCAAGAAAATTGAAAACATGTGTCTGCACAAAAACTTGCACATCTTTGTCCATAACAGCATTATTCACAATAGCCAAAAAATTTGAGACAACCTAAATGTCCATTAACTGAATAGGTAAACAAAATGTGGTATGTTCATGCAATGAAATAGTATATGTCGAGAAAAAGGAATAAAAACTTATATATGCTACATGGATTAACCTTAAAATGTTGTGTCAAGTGAAAGATGCCGGTTACAACAGACCATATACAGTATGGTTCTATTTATATGAAATGTCCAGAAAAAGCAAATGCATAGAGAGAGGATGTAATTAGTGGTTCCCTAAGACTAGCAAGGAATGGAAAATGGATATGAGGTTTCCTTTTAGAGACATAAAATGTTCTGGAATTGGTGATAGTTGCACAATTTACAACTATCCTAAAAACCATGATTTGTACGTTTTAAAAGAGTAAATTTTATGGTATGTGAATATCTTCATAATTTAAAAATGTGTATTTTTACCAGATTAACTATAAAAGTTCTCATTTGTGCTAAACACAAGTATTTCTTTCACGGGTAATATAGAGAGCTAAATAGAAAACAAGGATGTGTCATGTTAGGGTTCAGAGTCTTCTTCAGAGGTCTATTATAAAAGATCAGATGACTGCCATCGGAAGGGCAGATCGGGGTGGGGTGGGGGTGTGGCATATGAAGCGGGAGAGCAGTGGGGAAGCACCAGCGTCAGGAGGCAGAGGAGCAAGCAGAAAACGTGGGCAAGAGCCTTTATTGTGGTTTCTGCAGGAAGGAATGGGCAAGACAGAGCACCAGGATTAGGATTGGCTAGTTGGAATAATTTCTTTAGGGGTTAGGGGCTGTTGTCCTGGCCCTGAGGTGATTGGGGCAGGAGAATAGTGTCCCAGAGAGTAAGTGTTTAATACAGGAGGTGACTGCGGGTGTGAGTTCTGAATTGGTTGGTTTCCACATGAAAGGCATGTTACTCTCTCTAGGAATCGGGTAATCCTGGGAGGGGCAGTCGTGTCAGTGTCAACAAGGCCTTAAGATGCCTAAAATCAAAAATACTTAATAAAAAGACGTGCTTAATACATCATTCTAGGCAACATAACCAGGAGCCAATGTCTTTCCTCTGTCTTTGCCTTTCAGTTGCTAGGATCATTTTCCTTTCTCCTCTTCCTCATTAATGTGACAGCCTCTGCAGTTAAACTCTGAGCTCTGGGTCTAACCAATTGCCTCGGCCTAATTTTCACTTCTGGGAGTTGTTTTGGAAAGAGGTTTCTGTTGAATATCTTGAGGCAGAGCTGAATTAAACAGCTCTTTGGAGGACAGGTGGCAAAGAACCTTGGGGAAAGTGGCAGTCAGTGACTGAGGAAAAGACCCCTCCTGTTCCAGTTACTTTAAGCCATCAAACATATGCCGTTGCCTCCCAGGAGAATGAGGTCACATGGCAGGAATTTTAGGAGAGCCACATTTATTCTTTGAAGACCATCTTAGAAACATTTCCAGTGTCATGTTGGTTCTTTTCATCCACCCTCTCCAGTGCTGTGCTTGTCACAGAATCTTGCCTTGCCAGTGCACATTTATTCCCATGGAGCCTCTTGTTCTTTCACTTGTAGAAACTTCAGAAGAACCATTTTTATTTTCTTTTCTCTCTAGAAAGGTAATGAGGGCTAGTTTTCTGTTTCCTACACTTGAGATAATACATTTGTCTGGAAAACCAAACTGTATTTAGAATCTGCTATCTGCTTTTAAATGATCTTCATGTGTTTGCATATTTTCATGCCTCCATACCATACTTTTTCATTGTTTTTTATGTTAATGTAGGATGCTGTTTAATGTAAGCCATTTCATGTTGCTATTACAGAACACCTGAGACTGGCTAATTTATAAAGAACAGGGGTTTATTTTCTGCAGTTCTGGAGGCTGGGAAGTCCAAGATTGGGGGGCTTGGCATCTGGTGAGGGCCTTCTTACTGCATCATAACATGCAGAAGGCAGGCATCACATGGTGAGAGAGAGAGAGAGCAAGAAATCCACCTCATGACCTCAAGCCCTTTTATAATCAGCATTAATCCATTCCTGGATTAATTCATAGATTATTGGGGTCTTCATGACCCGAACACTTACCATTAAGCCCCATCTCCCAACACTTCTGCATTAGGGATTAAGTTTCCAACACACACTTTTTACACATTCAAACCATGGCAGGTACTCTTGAAATAAACTGTCTGACATCCAAAAGTTAAAAAATAAAATAAAATCACCAAATTATCCCACAAAACAACCAAGACTTTTTATTCTTGGCTCTTTGGAGTTTTCTGTTCCTTATTTCCTTGGAATTTGATAAATGCAGATAATTTTTCCCTTATTTAATCTTTGAACACAGAACGAGCACTAGAAATTTTCTCCACCAATATCCTATTACCTTTGAAAACAAACATTAATGAAATTGTCACTGGTGAGAAAACAAATTGAATTATTTCAGTCAAATATATTTTTAGAGGCTTGAAATAAATACTTGAACAGTAGAGATCAAGAAAGACCCTCCCTGTGTTTTTAATAATATTGAGGCTTGTAGTTTTTAATCACAACCTAGGACTTCTAGAAATTGCCTCGCTAGTCTGAGATTGCTTCACCAATCACTACTTCTAAGCTATGGGCATGAAATAAAAGGGAATCTCCTACCCTGAAAGGGAAAGTCAATGTTCTTCATGCCATAGTTGCTATAACTTCTTTTTTCAGTATCAGGGGAAACCCAAAGAGAAGTAATTATTTGTGAAAGGTGGTGGTGGCTTTTGCTACAGGAGCAAGGTTCATGGAGGGAACAGGGCTAGCTGCTTGGTTTCTTCCTATATATGACATAATCTTCTTTGTAAGCAACGTTTTCTATCGTGCGGGAGCTCCCACCTTCACCTATGCGAAGAGGAAAAGGATATTTATTGACTAGCATCATATTGTGATCAGAACTATTTTAAGATTCATATAGGATTTTTGACAGTTTAGAATGTGAAGTCCCATTTAGGGAGAATATAATAGAGGGGATGTAGTCCTGAAAGCATGAAAGGGAAGGAGAAACATACACATTTATAAGATAATCTGTCATGTGAGCGTAACTACAAATGGCAAATGCTAAGAACCTTCATATTCATGGACTTATTTCTATAAAACAGCATGAGTGCTGAACTTATAAAGCCAACTTGAGGACAAGTATCGGATAACTCACAAATTTTATGCCATACCATTACATTTGTCACTCAGTTTGCAGGAACAATTTGGTTATTGTTGGTGGCTGGAATGTGTGACCTCTGTCCCTTGTGCTGGTGGCTCTGCAGCTCCTGCAACATTCACAGCTTCAACCAAATATCCTGAGAAGTCCTTGATAGAAGAGGGAAAGAAGTGTTAACAGGAAAACTTAGCAAGCAAGCTGTGGCCTTAATCAGACAATGATATGGATGGTGATAAAAACCTTTTGGAGCTTTTTTTCACATGTTCTAATGAGATTTGAACTAATAAATAGGCTATTTTTTAAAAGCTTAACATTAAACAGTCTGGTTTTAAAAAAAAATTGCTGACCAGATGCTATGTCTCACACTATAATCCCAGCACTTCGGGAGGCTGAGGTGGGAGTATTATTTGAGACCAGGAGTTAAAGACCAGGCTGGGCAACATAGCTAGACCCTGTGTCTACAAAAAAAATTTTTTAATTGAGGCCGGGCATGGTGGTTCACGCCTGTAATCCCAGGACTTTGGGAGGCCAAGGCAGGAGGATTGCTTGAGTTCAGGAGTTCAAGACCAGCCTGGGCAACATAGCAAGACCTCATCTCTACTAAGAAAAACTAGCTGGGTATGGTGGTGTGTTTCTATAGTCCCACCTACTCAGAAGGCTGAAGCAGAAGGATGACTTGAACCCAGAAGTTAAAGACTGCAGTGAGTCCTGTAGCCTGGGTGATAGAGTGAGACCCTCTCTCAGATCTAATAATAATTGCTAAATATTACTGTCTTCTAACACCTTGTTTTAGACTTGCCCTCTAAGATACATCAATGAGAAATTCTTGTGTTTAAGAACTTACAAAGTTAAGAAATTAAGCTCCTGGTATATCAAAGGTCCTTAGTAATTTGTTGTGAATTTATTGAACTAATTTACTTAGTGCAGTAGTACAAAATTATTAATTTACATAAATATCAATAAAATATGTATAAGCCATGAATGGGAAATATATTTTTCAAAATGTAGGAATATGATTTTTTATACAAGGATAAACCTCAGTGTTTTAGTAAATAATTTTTCTCATGCAGGAAGTACTGTGTTGTCTAGAAATTACTTAGAATTTTTGTCTAGGGCTACCTTTAAAATTGATCTGTTTCCAGCCAGGTGCAGTGGCTCACACCTGTAATCCCAGCACTTTGGGAGGCTGAGGCGGGCGGATCACGAGGTCAGGAGATCGAGACCATCCTGGCTAACACAGTGAAACCCTGTCTCTACTAAAAATACAAAAAAAAATTAGCCAGACGTGCTGGCGGGTGCCTGTAGTCCCAGCTACCCGGGAGGCTGAGGCAGGAGAATGGCGTGAACCCGGGAGGCAGAGCTTACAATGAGCCAAGGTCACACTATTACACTCCAGCCTGGGCAACAGAGTGAGACTCTGTCTCAAAAAAAAAACCTGATCAGTTTCCCCTATTTCTTTTCTTTACTGATATATGTTCTCCTTCCTTGCAGTTCAACAACATGTTGCTGTACTGTGTGCCCAAATTCAGCTTGGTAGGCTCTAAATTCACAGTTCGAACCAGGGTTGGCATTGATGGAATGAAAATTGTAGAGACTCAAAATGAAGAATATCCACATACTTTCCAGGTGTCTGGGAAAGAGAGAACACTGGAACTGCAGGCCAGGTAAGGGAACCATTTCTATCACACTGCTTTCCAAAATCAGGCAACAGAATGAATCATTAGAATAGAATGGCTCTGAGGGTTTTTCTCAAGTGAATGCTGCAGATCTCTGGAACTCTGGTTGGATGTAAATGCAGAGCTGTAGGTTCTTGAAAAGCAGGAGTCATGTCTCCCCTCTCTTGATTCCTCCATAGTGCCTAGGACAGTGGTTTGTAGACAATAAGCATTCAGTAAATTGATTAACTCTTCAGAAATACAGGGTACTCAGAGGATGAAATTATTGCCATTAAGTCTTGACTTACAGTAAAAGGTTCTCTCCTAATCCTTTGTTCATTCTTCCTTTTGGTCCACAAATGTTTATTGATGCTTATTATTCCATGCTAATCTCTGAGTCCTTCAGATACTCTACATTTTAGGGCCTTAGGGGCACTCAAATGAAAAGAAATGTTCATAAGAGGCAGGGTGGTAAGGGTAAAACTACTGCCACCATAGTTGCAGGATACATGAAGGGAGCCATTAGGGGCTCAGGTGGCCTCTGGCAACCAGGACTTCTAGAAGGTATGGCTCTTCTTATATTTTTATTTATTGATTGGGAGAGAAAGGTTTGGAGTTCTGGCTAACATTCCCCTAGCCATAACCATTTTTTTTCTTTCTTTCTTTTTTTTTTTTTTTTTGAGATGGAGTTTCGCTCTCATTGGCCAGACTGGAGGGCAATGGCGCGATCTCGGCTCACTGCAGCCTCCGCCTCCCAGGTTCAAGCTATTCTCCTGGCTCAGCCTCCTGAGTAGCTGGGATTACAGGCGCCTGCCACCACACCTGGCTAATTTTTGTTGTTTTTTTTTCTTTTTTTTTTTTTGAGACGGAGTCTCGCTCTGTCTCCCAGGCTGGAGTGCAGTGCCCTGATCTCGGCTCACTGCAAGCTCCGCCTCCCGGGTTCACGCCATTCTCCTACCTCAGCCTCCCGAGCTAATTTTTGTATTTTTAATAGAGACAGGGTTTCCCCATGTTGACCAGGCTGGTCTCGAACTCCTGACCTCAGGTGATCCGCCCGCCTCAGCCTGTCAAAGTGCTGGGATTACAGGCATGAGCCACCACACCTGGCCCATAACCATTTTTAAAGGATAAAAATCCATGAGAACGACTGCAGTTGATCATAGCTACCTCATGCATGAACCCCTGGAATACAGAGTGCTGTCAGGTTTTGAAATACCTGCTTTAGAAAACAGTCATCCAAGCTGGGCTTGGTGGCTCACACCTGTAATCCCAACACTTTGGGAGGCTGAGGTAGGAGGATCACTTGAGATTAGGAGTTCTAGACCAGCCTGGCCAACATGGCAAAACCCCCGTCTTTGCTAAAACTACAAAAATTAGCCAGGCATGATCCTGTTACTGCACTCCAGCCTGGGCAACAGAGCGAGACTCTGTCTCAAAAAATAATAATAATAATAATAAGTCATCCATTTATTGTTCTAATGCATGGCCTGGTAAAAATTTGGATGCTTCAGGAGGTCACAGAGCAGAGGGTGAAGAACCAATCCTAGCTGTAGTGGTGTCAATATCCCAGAATCCACGGAGACTCAGAATGTTTTTCTGCTCCTTTCCATCATTAGCTTATGTTTCTGGCTGCTCAGGTGAATTTACCCTGGATATTCGTACTTAGTAACTTCCTAAAAGCTGAAATTTCAGATTTTAAAAAGAGAATAAATCATTTTAACAGGAATCTGTGCCCAGGGAGTCCAAGAATTGGTGAATTTACAGTTTTGGAATGTGGGCAGGCTGGGAAAGTTTGAAGAAACAGCCAGTTATTTGCTTTTCCACAGAGAATATATACTGAACTTCCTTTTCCTTAGGGAGCAGGTAGCATTTGAAACTTGCCTTTGAGTGTCATTGTTTCCCTACCTCATGGTTGGTTTGGGCCCTAGCCCCTCAAACCCAGGGGCAGAAAATATGATGCTCTGCTGAAGGCTCTTGACTGAGTCCTCACTCAGTGGTTGATTTACTGAGCTACTGGCCCTGGCAACAGGGAACACTTTTTTTTTTTTTTTTTTTTGGAGACAGAGTCTTGCTCTGTTGCCCAGGCTGGAGTGCAATGGCATGATCTTGGCCCACTGCAACCTCCATACCCTGGGTTCAAGCGATTTTCGTGCCTCAGCCTCCCGAGTAGCTGAGACTATAGGTGCCTGCCACCAAGCCCGACTAACTTTTGTATTTTTAGTGTAGATGGGGTTTCGCCATTTTGGCCAGGCTAGTCTTAAACTGACCTCAGGTGATCCACCCGCCTTGGCCTTCCAAAGTGCTGGGATTACAGGCATGAGCCACTGCGTCCAGCCTCATCAGCAGTTCTGATCATCATAGTTTTCATTGCAGAAAGAATGAAGGCGTTGCTAACTCTGAAACTTCAGCACACTTCCATCTGCAAACCCAAGAGATGTGTCTAACTACAGGGTAGATATTTCTAAGGTTTCTTAGTTTGCCTGAATGGATACTTTCAGTCCTCCTTTAGCCAGTTGGGCTATTTTCTCATCAAGATGGGGCTAATTGGTGAGGAATTTTCTTAAGTACAGGCAATCATCACTTTATAACATTCCAACACACAGTACTGGATACCTTCCAATTCTTGTTGGAAACATGGTTATTCTGTCTAAAATTTCTTATTTACCTAATCTCATTGCTCTAGTTATATTTATGCTTACATGGTGATATTGAAGATCTGAATTAAGTGATTACTTTCGGTATGATCTATCATGCTCTTTTTTGAGGCAGAGTTTTGCTCTTGTTACCCAGGCTGGAGTGCAATAGCACGATCTTGGCTCACTGCAACCTTCTCCTCCCAGGTTTGAGCAATTCTCCTGCCTCAGCTTCCCAGAGTAGCTGGGATTATGGGCACATGCTGCCACACCCAGCTAATTTTTTATTTTTAATAGAGATGAGGTTTCACCATGTTGGCCAGGCTGGTCTCAAACTCCTGACCTCAGGTGATCCACCCACCTCGGCCTCCCAAAGTGCTGGGATTACAGGCCTAAGCCACTGCACCCAGCCTATCATGCTGTTTTAAGAATGGGACAAACTGAAGTTCCAAGAAAGTCAGAGTGCCATAGGAATTATGTGGAATCAAAAATTGGGTATATATTTGGAGATACTGAAAGATCTTTTATATTTTTGATTCTGAAGCTAACTGGGAAAAAAGGATCCCACTTTTCTTGACAGTATGAGTCAGCCTCAAGACTGAAGTACATTTGTGCTTCTTCTTCTACTTTCAAAAAGATAAAAAGTATTCTGTTTTATATACACAATACTATTATGGTTGTCTATTGCTAAGTGGAAATAAAAATATAAAGGGGAAAAAAATCTACCATAACTAAAAACTAAAACAAAAAGCTATAAAGACTTGTTGGGTTTCTCTGCATTTGAAAGGCTAAAAGCAGCTAGCAGATAACTGTGCTTCCAGGGCAACAGAGCTGTGGTGGCAAGGCAGAGCAATAAGGAGAGTTTTTTAATTTTTAAATTTTTTTTTATTTTATTTTGCGAAGCAAGATTGAAGCCCCCAGGTGAACAATAAGCAGAAGCTTCCACTTGGCAGACACAGATTCCAGCAGCATTCCTGGCACATCATGGTGTTCAATAATCAATTTGCTGGAAAGATAGATCGTGACACAGAAACAATCCTTCAGCCAGTCTCATGCATGTTTCATACCTGTGGGAATCAGGCAGGTGACCTTCAGGCTGGAACTCAACTTAGCCCCTCTACCAAGCACATACAGACAGACAGAGCACACTCTGATCCTCTTCAGAATTTTTCAATTTGGAGCTCTTACCCAGTTCAGAGTCCATTAAAGAGGATTTTTCAAATGTGGTATGTGACAGAAGCCAGCAACGTAACCTACCTGCAAGAAAGAGGAAATAAAGTTTGCCTTATAGGAAAAAGGAAACCTGACTACAGTCAAAGAAATTTGTTTTCTAAGGATAATTACTAAGCACTGAGGTCTATCAATCTGTAAAACCTCCTTCCTACAGGCATTTACAATTTTCATATGCTTTTCTTTATCTAAAACGGGGTTAGGTTTGTGTTGCCTAAAGCCTTCTAAGAACTGGAAAATAAATTGTTTATCAAAGGAAATGTTAAATAGCTCCCTAAGGCTTTAGGGAGATATTTTAGATTCTCAAAGATAATTATTATCTCTTCTAAGATGGGCTGTGAATAGTAGCCTTTAGTAGCCTTCATGTGTTTTAGAAAACTGGAAGATTAGCTGTTGTATATTCAGTGCAATGCTATAGATACAGTTACCTGATATATCTAACTGAATGATGGTTATTAAACAGTATATAAATGGAAGCTAAACCTAACTAACCCCATCAAATTTTATGTGTACCAAAGTCAGTGGATAGTCTGAACCTCTACTTAAGAAGAATTTTATTTGTTTAATTGCCAGAGATTAATTTTTATTATAATTCCTTCCATAACATACCTGAATTTTCCAGAAAGTTGGAACAACAGGAAAGCATAATTTTATTCACCCAGTGTGACTCATTAATGTTATTTACGTTCACTTTAATTTTGTTTTATTTTAGTTCTGCGCAAGACAAAGAAGAATGGATCAAGGTAAGCCTCATTTCTGTTTCCTTTTCTTTCTTTTTTTTTTTTGAGGCAGAGTCTCACTCTCACCCAGTCTGGAGTGCAGTGGTGTAATCATGTCTCACTGCAGCCTCTGCCTGGGCTCAAGCAAGCCTTGCATCTCAGCCTCTCGAGTAGCTGGGACTATAGGCGTGCACCACCATGTCTGGTTAATTTTTTTTTGTATTTCTTAGAGACAAGGTTTTGCCATGCTGCCCAGGCTGATCTCGAACTCCTGAGCTCAAGCGATCTGCCTGCCTCGGTCTCCCAAAGTGCTGGGATTACAGGTGTGAGCCACCACGCCCAGCTTATTTTCACTTTTGTTTTTTAGTAACATCTCTGTGTATACAAATATGCATATATTGTTGTGTGTGTTTTAATATATAGTAATCAGAACAGGTTCACTTAATTTTCAAAGTGATTCCTATCATAGATATTTGTTTGTTAAAGTATATTCACTGGTTTATATGAGAAACTTTAATGTGTGCTTTGAATTTTACTTATACTTTAGGCCCTTCAAGAAACCATCGATGCTTTTCATCAAAGGCATGAAACCTTCAGAAATGCAATTGCAAAGGATAATGACATTCACTCAGAGGTTTCTGTGAGTTGAATTAAATTCTTAACTTCAAACTCTTTCATATCTTTGCAGGTGTAGAAGATCTGTCTAATCATTTTGTTTTCCAACCTTTTCCCTTTACAATGTCAGAACTGGCTGGTTAGACAGAATCTCATTCTTTCTTAGATGAACACAATAGTGAGTGACTTTTCATTCTACTTGAACTTCTTTGAATTTTTCTTATTCTTTTTTTTTTTTTTTTTCTTTAAACAGGGTCTTGCTCTGTCACCCAAGCTGGAGTGCAGTGACACAGTCTTGGCTCACTGCAAACTCCGCCTCCCGGGTTCAAGCGATTTTCCTGCCTTAGCCTCCCGAGTAGCTGGGATTATACGTGCATGCCACCATGCCCAGCTAATTTTTGTATTTTTAGTAGAGAGAGGGTTTCACCATGTTGGCCAGACTGGTCTTGAACTACTGACTTCAGGTGATCTGCCCGCCTCAGCTTCCCAAAGTGCTGGGATTATAGTTCAGAACATGGTTTGAGCAATGTAGTTAAAGTTCTTTCAAAAAATAATAATAAAAGGGAATTATAGTTTTTTTCTATTAAAATTGAATCTTTCTTCCCTTTTTAGACTGCTGAGCTAGGGAAAAGAGCCCCAAGATGGATCCGAGATAATGAAGTGACAATGTGTATGAAATGTAAAGAACCTTTCAATGCACTGACACGAAGGAGGCATCATTGTCGAGCATGTGGATATGTAAGTGAGATTTCTTGATCATTAAGGTTGCTAGTAACTATATAAGTGATGTAAAGTCATCAACTAGGGACACACAAAAAAATGACTTTCAACAAATCACTTAATAAATTTATTTTGGTGCCAATTATGTGCAGAGGACTGTGCTGAGCCCTGGAGAAAAAACGTTAGACAAAATGTTCCCTGGCTTTACAGAGCTTACATTGTAATGGAGAAGACAGACAAATAAGAATTTCAAATTACTATAGATGAAATAAAAAAGCAATTGAGAAGTTAAAAATGGACAGTATTAGTAACAGAGGAAGATTTGAAACCAATTTTGGTTAGAAAAAGAGACCTATCTGAGGGGTTGGTATTTAAGTTGATGCTTAAAAGATTGAGAAAGGGGCTGGGCGCAGTGGCTTACGCCTGTAATCCCAGCACTTTGGGAGGCCGAGGCAGGCAGATCACCTGAGGTCAGGAGTTTGAGACCAGCCTGACCAACATGGTGAAATCCCGTCTTTACTAAAAATATAAAATTAGCCAGGCGTGGCGGCGCATGCCTGTAATCCCAGCTACTTGGGAGGCTGAGGCAGGAGAATCACTTGAACCCAGAAGGCGGAGGTTGCAGTGAGCTGAGATCGCACCATTGCACTCCAGCCCGGGCAGCAAGAGTGAAACTCCATCTCAGAAAAAAAAAAGGGGGGGGGGGGTTGAGAAAGAGCTAATAATCAATAGAGACAGGGAAAAACTTCAGACAGTGAAAGTCTATATGCAAAGACCCTGAGGTAAGAAGGAACTTGGTCTATTCATGAGACTGCCAAAGGTCATGAGGCTGGAGTATGATGAGTAAGAGGAGGAACGTTAGATAAATAATGGCCAAGGGATATCTATGAGAAATAATAATAGATGGAACCCACAGTACAAGTAGATGTTCTGGCTTTGATGGGGAGAGGAAAGCTTCCTCCATTATATCAGAGAGGAAAAAGAAAAAGATGGGTATAAATGTGGGTAAGTTGGCGTTTTTGTTGTTCTGGTGGTGAGAAATGAGGGAGTTTAGGTGCAATATCTATTTATTTTTTGTTTTGTTTTGTTTTTTGTTTTTGAGACGGAGTTTTGCTCTTGTTGCCCAGGCTGGAGTGCAATGATGCGATCTCGGTTCACCACAACCTCCGCCTCCCGGGTTCAAGCGATTCTCCTGCCTCAGCCTCCCTAGCAGCTAGAATTACAGGCGTGTGCCACCACACCTGGCTGATTTCTGTATTTTTAAGTAGGGATGGGGTTTCTCCATGTTGGTCAGGCTGGTCTTGAACTCCCGACCTCAGGTGATCCGCCCGCCTCGGCCTCCCAAAGTGCTGGGTTACAGGCGTGAGCCACCACGTCCGGCTAAATACATTTTTTTTTCTTTTTTTTTGAGACAGAGTCTCACCCTATCACCCAGGCTGGAGTGCAATATTGTGATCTTGGCTCACTGCAACCTCCACCTCCTGGGTTCAAGTGATTCTCCTGCCTCAGCCTCCCAAGTAGCTGGGATTACGGGCATGCACCACCACGCCTGGCTAATTTTTTGTATCTTTAGTACAGACGGGGTTTCACCATGTTGGCCAGGCTGGTCTCGAACTCCTGACTTTGTGACCTGCCCACCTCGGCCTCCCAAAGTGCTGGGATTACAGGCGTGAGCCACTGCACCTGGCCCCATTTTGATGCAATATCTGTATGTTCACTGAAGAATGAAGTAGAGTCATCAGTTGAAAGTTAAGGGGAAGGAGGAGGAGATGGGGAGATTCAAGAAAGAGGACTAAGTGTGAAGATTTTCTCTGGGCAGAGAAAAGTGAGCCTAGTAGAGAAACAAAGGTGGACTTGGGCACCTGTTAGAAATTTACAGTTATAAATTTAAAGGGACACTAGTCAGCTTAATGGCAATGATTTTTCTCTAACAAGATATAGCAACTCAGGCCAGTGAAGGCAGATAGCAGGGTTTATCCAGAGTAGTATAATGAGAAAAACACTGGAAGAGAAGGGAAGTATTTACATCAGAGAGTTAATAATGAATAAAAGAAGTCTCAATTGGGTAAAAAGAGCAGGAAAGCTAGGAAACAGGCTGATGGTTAATGAGAAAGTGGCGGGGTCAGTGGACAGAAGAATTTTGGTAAGTTCAGAGATGTATGTTAGCGGACATCTTGGGGGCAGTGAATTAGAAATAAGAGAGATGTTGGTGAAAAAAATGGGATATGTGAACCTGGCATGCCAGATATGGTTCACCCTCTGATGGTGACACAGTCCCGGGGGTGACCATGAGATTGGACAGCTAAGGTAGACTGCACGGTGCTGGCAGCAGAGATATAAGGCGGTAGAGTTGGGCTTGTCATGTGAATGTTGAAGTCCACAGACATTGTGGTAGAGCAGAGAACTATGATCCGTTAGCGAGAAATTCCTGAGTGAATGGGTATGTAGCAGATGATAAGGAGATGCTAACTCAGTAGGGGAGATGGGTAGAGCCAGATGATGATGGGCCTCAGAGCTGCCAGGGGTTTTTGAAGGCAAGAAAAGAGTCAGGGAATACAAGCCTCAATTCTCAGCCCTGAGGTCTCAGAGGTGACAGAAGGTGAAGTGGGAAAAAAAAAAAAAAAAGCCTCCACTAGAGAAAAGAGCCTGAGGATATGGAAGAGTTTGATTCTAGAGTGAAAGGTCCAAAGGTCCCAGTGGAAGGGCATGGAGGGGAAAGTGGGAGATGGCGACTGAACTAGATTAAATTATGTACAGAGGCCAGGCGCAGTGGCTCACACCTGTAATCCCAGCACTTTGGGAGGCCGAGGCGGGCGGATCACGAGGTCAGGAGATCGAGACCATCCTGGCTAACACGGTGAAACCCCGTCTCTACTAAAATAAAAAAAAAAATACAAAAAATTAGCCAGGTGTGGTGGCGGGCACCTGTAGTCCCAGCTACTCAGGAGGCTGAGGCAGGAGAATGGCGTGAACCTGGGAGGCAGAGCTTGCAGTGAGCTGAGATGGTGCCACTGCACTCCAGCCTGGGCGACAGAGCCAGACTCCGTCTCAAAAAAAAAAAAAAAATACAAAATTAGCCGGGCGTGGTGGTGCATGCCTGTAATTCCAGCTGAGGCAGGAGAATCACTTGAACTGGGGAGGCGGAGGTTGTGATGAGCCAAGATTGCGCCATTGCACTCCAGCCTGGGCGACAGAGCGAGACCGTCTAAAAAAAAAATTATGTACAGAGCAATATGTTTGGGGATGAGGCTGAGAAAATAACCAGAGAGCTGGGCCTTTTCCTGGGATCTGAGATAAACAGGAAAGTGGGGCATGACATGGAGTGAATTCTACTGGTGTTTGAGATAAGGGTAGGCACCCAGACTTATTGCTGTGATCCCAAATGTTTCCTTGGTGGCATGGCAGCCTAAAGAATGGTGCTTCCTGAGTATCTAAAGAACCATGCTTCACCCTGAAGATACACATGTTATATATTGGTGGACACAAGCTGCTTGGTATTGTAGTAAGCACTGCAAGACAGGACTGGCAGAAAACTGAGGCTGGAATGGTGTAGGTAGGAATCAGGTCATTGAGAGCCAGAGATGCCATGGTAAGATGCTTAGATTTGATCACACCTTAAAGGGAATTGGTTCAATGAAGAAAGAGTTGAGGAAGACAGGGAGTAAGTAGTCAGGAATGACTTTAATGTTAAGATTTGGGTGACTGGGTAAATGGTAGTGTGCTGTTAATTGACATAAGAAATAGAAAAATGAAGCAAGTTGAAATGAAGGGGAGAGGAGCAGAAATAAAAATAACAGCAGTTACCATTTATGATGTACCAGTGCCAGGCATTGTTTGAAGTGTGTTGTGTATACTGTTTCTTATAGTTTCTCAATTCCCCTGTGAGGAAGGTTCTATTTTCTCCATTATATAATTCAGAAATGGACTCTTAGAAAAGTTATGATATGTTATTTCTGTTATTTGTTTTTCTTTTTTCTTACTGTCTCCCTGTGGGATTCAATTCAGATATATATAACATCACCTCATTCCATCTTCCATGTCTCTCCTGTTTTTATCTCTGTGTCTCTCTCTATAGCATTTTATTCATCTCTATCTCCCATTTTGTTCACTTACTGTTCAGTTGTAGCAAATCTGCTGTTTTGTTCATTTTTAATTTTTAATTATTTCCAAAAGTTTTTCCTTCCAAATCTGCCTGATCATTTTTGATAGTTTTTGTTATTTGCCACTTTATGTTTTCAAACATTTCTTATGTAATTTTCAAATTTGTATCTAATAATGTCTGTAGCTGAAGACATTTCAAAGATTCCAAATCTGTTGTTTCTACTAAATTCTAGTTCCTGGAGGCTTGCTTTCTGCTGTAATTGGTCTCTTCTCATTGTGAGCTCATATTTGGTTGATAGTTCATTATCTTCCTTTCATAAGTTTTGGCGTAATGACCGAGTCTCAGGTCAGCTCTCCCGTGTCCTCCAGGCCCCATGGGCTGTCTCCTAATTCCAGCACTGTCCATCCCAAGCTTTGTTTGCTCTATTCATTCACCATTACAATTTCAGCTTACTGTGTGTGTGTTATTTTGTTTGTTCATTGGGTTTGGGGGCCTTGGAAAATTCTCTTACTTTAACGTAAAGAAGCAAAGCATTACAATTATTTGCTGTATTTTGTCCAGGATCCAGTTGTATTATAGCAAAATTCTTCTCAGAGTATCTACCTAGACTGTCATACTGACAGCAGCAAGAGTCAAAAACATATTTAATTGTGGTTATGTATTTCGTTATAAGTGTTTACATAGTCTTTCTATATCTTAATGCTATATAAACTTCAGCTGGGCATGGTAGCTCACACCTATAATCCCAGCACTTTCGGAGGGAGGTTGAGGCAGGAGGATTGCTTGAGGCCAGGAATTTGAGACAAGCCTGGGCAACATGGTGAAACTCTGTCTCTACCAAAAATATAAAAATTGGCTGGTGCAGTGGCTCATGCCTGTAATCCCAGCACTTTAGGAGGCCGAGGCAGGTGGATCACAAGGTCAGGAGATCAAGACCATCCTGCCCAATGTGGTGAAACCCCGTCTCTACTAAAAATACAAAAATTAGCTGGGTGTGGTGGCATGTGCATGTAATCCCAGCTACTCGGGAGGCTGAGGCAGGAGAATGGCTTTAACCTAGGAGGTGGAGATTGCAGTGAGCCGAGATCGCGCCACTGCACTCCAGCCTGGCAACAGAGTGAGACTATGTCAAAAAAAAAAAAAAAAAAAAAAATTAGCCTGGTGTGGTGGCACACACCCGTAGTCCCAGCTACTCAGGAGGCTGAGGTGGGAGGACGGCTTGAGCTCAGGAGGTCAAGGCTGCAGTAAGCCGAGATCACACCACTGCATTCCAGCCTGGGTGACAGACCCCAGGTCTTGACCCCATCTCAAAAAAATAAAAAAAAATTATATAAACTTCTATAAAAACATAATTTTTCTGGTTTTTGTGTTTCTTTGATACTTTATAAATTCCCCTGTTGTTTATGCAGTTTCAAGTTCCTTATCCAAAAATATGTTTCTGATTGTAAGTTAATAACTATATTGCTAATATTTAAATGTATTGATGCTACATATAAACATAGTTTGATCATGATTTGGTCAGGCATTGAGCTGAGTTTCATATGGAAAGTGAGGAACAAACTATGGAATGAAGCTGGAGAGAGGCAGTGGCAGTTTTTGGAGGGCCTTGTAAACCAAGTTAAAGATCATAGCCTTTCTCCTAAAAGGAATGGGAGACACAGAGAACAGTAGGTGTTCACAGTGTCATGAGTGAATATATTATTTGTGTGCTTAAGTGCAACAATTCATATTGATAGTTGTTTTAGCTTATTCTTCCTATTTTCCTCAGACTTATTTTTGACTCAGTACAGTACTTTTGTGATCAAAATTAAATTGAGAGCAAACAGCTTTTTTTTTTTTTTTTTTTTTGAGGCGGAGTCTCACTCTGTCACCCGGGCTGGAGTGCACTGGCGCGATCTTGGCTCACTGCAACCTCCGCCTGCTGGGTTCAAGCAATTCTTCTGCCTCAGCCTTCCAAGTAGCTGGGACTACAGGCGGGCTTCACCATGCCCGGCTAATTTTTTGTATTTTTAGTAGAGACGGGGTTTCACCATGCTGGCCAGGCTGGTCTTGAACTCCTGACCTCGTGATCTGCCTGCTTTGGCCTCCCAAAGTGCTGCGATTACAAGCATGAGCCACCATGTCTGGCCCAAACAGCTTTTTTATCAGGGTAAGACTTTTAAAAATCTGTCACTGAGTTTGATTGAAATGATTTTTGATGTTGGCATGCTTGCCTTCAGTAAGCAAAGAAAAAATGTGTTTGCATGTGCATTGTCAAAATACTGTGCTATGATTTGAAAATAAACAAAATGGATGGTAATGAGTTTGCAGTTACAGGTATGTCTAATTCTGAATCCCAGAGTAATTTCATTGTAATTATGAGCAAACAGTAGACCATTTTTATCATGAATTTTAAATGCTATAAATCTACACCAAAAATTTGACTAATATATTTTCTTTAATATAATTTATCTACTATAAATTGAGGGGGAAATACACTTCAAGAAGATAATGTGTTAAACTAGAAGATTTTAAACAATTATTCTATAATAGAGAAAAGTTATCACTAAGAAGTAATACACATTTGCATCATATTCATTCATTCAAAGACAGTCTCTCCTGGAGCTTACAGCCCTGTAAGGGAGATAAACAATCAAATAATAATACAGGAATAAAATTAAAAGCTGTAATCAGTGCTATGAAAGAAAATGCAGAGAACACTGACAGGAGACATGCTGTGTCCTGGGGTTTGGAGGAGTCCTCCTTGAGGAACTGGAGTTTGAGCCAACATCTGAAGGGTGAGCGCTAAGTTAACTCAGTGAAGCAGAGAGGAGAGAGGCAGGGAGCATGGCCTTTGGGAACTATAAGAAGCCAGTGTCACTGAAGACAGAGTCCAGAAAGAGGGCAAATTATGCAGGACTTTGTAGGCCATGATTAAGAGTTGGTTCTTTAGCCAAGAGCAAAGGAAAGTCTGAAAGATTTTAAATAGAGGAGGAATAAATCAGAGTAGCTTTATTTTTATTTTTATTTTTATTTATTTATTTATTTATTTTTGAGACAGGGTCTTGCTTTGTCACCCAGGCTGGAGTGCACTAGCACTCCATCTAGGCTGGTCTGGAACTCCTGGACTCAGGCATCTGCCCTTCTCGGCCTCCCAAAGTGCTGAGATTATAGGTGTGAGCCACCACACCCAGTCAGATTAGCATTTTTAAGAGGGTGTCACTCCACTGTTTGGAAGATACAGCTTGGAGGAGGTTTAAGAGTGGAGGCCTGTAAACCAGTAAGAATGCTACAAGGACCAGTCACAAGCCTAGAAAAGAAGCCAAACTGAAACGCCATGGACTTGGGTGCTTATAAGGAAGTTGTGGAAAAATAGGTTTAAGAAATATTTAGGAAGTAAAATCAGCGGGACTTTGTAAAATGGAAAATCTTTGGGTAAGATCGAAAGAGGTTCTGGGGATGACTCCTATGTGTCTGACACAGGACCAGTTGTATGACTGCCCCATTTCCTGCAATAGGACTGTGAGAGGGGACCGGGTTGGGAGGAGGGGTGGGATGGGCTAAGAGAGACCAGGGAAGTTCGTGAGCAGTTTGGAAAGGATGTTGACGAACATCCAGAAGTATGAAGAGTCAAAGTCTTTGAAGGTCTTCTACCTTTAGAGGCCAGGAAAAGGATGAGTGAGCAGAGCTGGTCACAAACAGGGTTGAAACACCTTGATATGTACTTCTAGTGTTTATAGGGATGTTCCTTTTCTAACAAAAATCTGCCTTCTATGCTTAACATTTTCTCATTTATTATTACCTATAACTGATTACTGCTTAAATCATATCCTTTAAATATGATTACTGTTCATTTTTCTTTTAAATTTAAGGTGGTTTGTTGGAAATGCTCCGACTACAAAGCTCAACTTGAATATGATGGTGGTAAATTGAGCAAAGTTTGTAAAGACTGTTATCAAATCATAAGTGGATTCACAGACAGTGAAGAAAAGAAAAGAAAAGGAATTTTAGAGGTAAGAAATATTAAATATTGGATATCTTTTAGATTTTTTTTTTTCCCAACGGACTCTCGCTCTGTCACCCAGGCTGAAGTGCAGTGGCGCGATCTCAGCGCACTGCAACCTCAGCCTCCCAAGTTGCTGGAATTACAGGCCCACGCCACCATGCCCGGCTAATTTTTGTATTTTTAGTAGGGATGGGGTTTCCCCATGTTGGCCAGCTGGTCTCAAACTCCTGACCTCAGGTGATCTGCCCACCTCGGCCTCCCAAAGTGCTGGGATTACAGGCATGAGCCAACGCACCCCAGCCTAGATTTTTACAGAAGAAATAAAATCCTCTTAGCTATGAGGAATACAAATAATATATCTTTGTTATTTCTTTGAGTGTTTAACAATTTGTATAATGAGCAAGATTTATGCTTTTGTTCTATTTTGCTGACTTTTGGGATTCTGCTTGGTTGCATAGAAAAGGGGGGCTGCTGTTTAAATCAACATTCATTTAAGAATGAAATACATTGATTTCGTGGCAGTAGCTATAGCCAAATATTTCAGTATTAATTGGCATCTCTTCTTATACCCAAATTATTGTAGTATGTTTTCTATAAAGGAAAGCTTTTACTCTCAATTTCATCATATTGGCTTTACAAACCACTTTAGATAAAAGTGCTATTACCTGACAGACTCTTCCAACTTTTTATAGTAAAATATCTAGTTTATTATAGTCATTTAATTGCCAGTGATGGTAATCTGATAACTACATTAAATATTATTGAAATGTCTCCCAAGTTAATTTGACTAATGTTCTGGAAAAAATTCAGACGCCCCCCACCCCAAGCCTGAGAACTATAACACAGCTTATCTGAAATGAGTTTTACATCTAGAGATATTAACAATATAAGGGACAGGTTATATAATAAGGCCTTTGTGGCAGTAGGTTCAAGGTAGCCTGGAAAGTCTACAGAAGAATAGGCTCAGGATCAAAATGCTATGTATCTAAAATCATAGACATAACTTGGTTTATTAAGAATCTCTAAAGAGGCTGGGTGCAGTGGCTCATGCCTGTAATCCCAGCACTTTGGGAAGTCAAGGCAGTTGGATCACGAGGTCAAGAGATCAAGACCATCCTGGCCAAATGGTGAAACCCCATCTCTGCTAAAAATACAAAAATTAGCTGGGTGTGGTGGCACACACCTGTAGTCCCAGCTACTTGGGAGGCTGAGGCAGGAGAATCACTTGAACCCGGGAGGTGGAGATTGCAGTGAGCCAAGATTGCGCCACTGCACTCCAGCCTGGTGACAGAGCTAGACTCTGTCTCAAAAAAAAAGAATCTCTAAAGAATCAGTAAGTATTTATTGAGCATTTACATTGTGTAAGCATACAAGTATACCTGTACACTTACAAGTGTACAAAGGTCACTTCTGTTCATTGATAAAGGGTTACAAACTTCAAGGTCCATTTGAGGCTAAGTGTAGCCCCACACACTAAAATCATTCTTCCAGGGTATAGATGTTACTCGTATGGCCTACCAAATTGGGGCTTTCTCAGGCAGTAAGGATGGAAAGACATGCTTCATTGGACATCAGGAACAGAGCCTCAAGACTTAATAGCGACAACTGATGAGACTGGCACAATATAATGAGTCGGGGAACTTGGTTTTAGGGTCAGCTTCAGGCCGTATCTCTGAAAAATCCCTAGCTAGTATTTTAGAGAACCTTATACTGAGGAAAAATTAATCAATTACTTATTAGGTCAACTCATATAATGAAATAAATATATAGTATGAAGTCCATACATAGGAGACAAGTATGTACATGCACACATTAACTTAAATGCATATTCGAGACTGATTTTGTACCAACTAGTATGTTATATGCCCTAGAACAGTGATCAACACACTTTCCTGTAAAGAGTCAGAGAGAAAATATTTTAGTCTTTGCAGACCAAGAGGCCAAACCAAGAATATTACATACATATTTGTAAAAAGAGAGAAAACAAATTTCCACAATTTTTTTTTACAAAATTAAAATTATATTTATTTAGGCTTTTTAATAATATGGATCAGCTGGGCGCAGTGGCTCATGCCTGTAATCCCAGCACTTTGGGAGGCTGAGGCGGGCGGATCACAAGGTCAGGAGTTCGAGACCAGCCTGGTCAACATGGTGAAACCCCGTCTTTACTAAAAGTACAAAAATTAGCCCGCATAGTGGTGCGCGCCTGTAATCCCAGCTACTCGGGAGGCTGAGGCAGGAGAATCACTTGAACCTGGGAGATGGAGGTTGCAGTGAGCTGAGATCGTGCCATTGTACTCCAGCCTGGGTGACAGGGCGAGACTCTGTCTCTAATAATAATAATAATAAGGATCTACTAATAAGAATGGAATTCTTTGGGGGAGGATAACCTTTCCCTTAATTGGAATCTGAAGTTAGCGTTCCCTATCATCAAATTAATTGTAAGTGGTCGCGTAAAAAAACTCCCTGGCTCATGGGCCATACAAAAACAACTGGTAGGCTGGATTTGGCTTGTGAGTTATCGTCTGCTAACCAGTGCTGCTTTAAAAATTGTCTGTGGCCAGGTGCGGTGTGTCTCACGCCTATAATCCTAGCACCAAGGCTGAGGTGGGTGGATCACCCGAGGACAGGAGTTCGAGACCAGCCTGACCAACATGGTGAAACCCCATTCTACTAAAAATACAAAAATTAGCCGGGCCTGGTGGCGTATGCCTGTAATCCCAGCTACTTGGGAGGCTGAGGCAGGAGAATCGCTTGAACCTAGGCGGCGGAGGTGTCAGTGAGCCAAGATTGAACCATTGCACTCCAGCCTGGGCAACAAGAGCTAAACTCCGTCTCAAAGAAAAAAAAAATTGTCTGTGATGAAGCATCAGTTTTTTTTTCCTGAACTATCACAGATCAGTGTTTTTGTAAAATACACTATAATGCACTTGGTTATCATCACAAATTCAAATTGTTATAAAAGTTTAATACTTACTCCTACTTTGTGTGCTTACCAGAAACTGGTAACAAAACCATTTGCAGACCTGGAGACCAACATGGATAACACTGAGTAGCACTACCTGAAGGGTTTTGGAGACAGAAAATAGAAGCAAACCAGTTAGTTTCCATAAGGCATATAATAAAAACTACCATTTAGTTAAATGGTTTTGTTCCTTTTTTCAGTATTTTTTTTCTTTTTTTTTTTTTTAGACAGAGTCTCGCTCTGTCACCCAGGCTGGAGTGCAGTGGTGCGATCTCAGCTCACTGCAATCTCTGCCTCCCTGGTCCAAGCAATTCTTATGCCTCAGCCTCCTGAGTAGCTGGGATTACAAGCATGTACCACCACACCTAGCTAATTTTTTTCTTCTATTTTTTTTTTTTTTTTTAGTAGAGGCAGGGTTTCACTGTGTTGGCCAGGCTTGTCTCAAACTCCTGGCCTCAAGTGATCTACCTGCCTCTGCCTCCCAAAGTGCTGGGATTACACGTGTGAGCCACCGCACCCAGCCTTTTAGCCAACAATTTTTATATTAGGAGGCAAAATAGAAAAATTAAATGGCTCTATGTATTAGTCTGTACTCACACTGCTATAAAGACATACCCAAGACTGGGTTATTTATAAATAAAGGAGGCTTGGCCGGGCACAGTGGCTCACGCCTGTAATCCCAGCACTTTGGGAGGCCAAGGCAGGCAGATCACGAGGTCAGGAGATCGAGACCATCCTGGCTAACACAGTTAAACCCCATCTCTACTAAAAGTACAAAAAATTAGCCAAGCGTGGTGGTGAGTACCTGTAGTCCCAGTTACTCAGGAGGCTGAGGCAGGAGAATGGTGAGAACCTGGGAGGTGGAGCTTGCAGTGAGCTGAGATCGCGCCATTGCACTCCAGCCTGGGCGACAGAGCGAGACTCCATCTCTATGAATGAATGAATGAATGAATGAATGAATGAATAAATAAATAAATAAATAAATAAATAAATAAGGCTTAATTGACTCACAGTTCCGCATGGCTGGGGAGGCCTCAGAAAATGTACAATCATGGCAGAAGGGGAAGAGGCACATCTTACATGGTGGCAAGCGAGAGTGAGCAAGTGTATGAAGGAAGAACTGTCAGACACTTACAAAACCATCAGATCTCATGAGAACTCACGATCACGAGAACAGCATGGGGGACACTGCACCCGTGATCCAGTTACCTCCTATCAGGTCTCTCCCTCGACACATGGGGATCGTGGGGATTACAATTGAAGATGAGATTTGGGTGGGGACACAAGGCCTAACCATATCACTCTACAAAAATTGATTGCACTGAAAAAATCTTTAATTAGGTGTACTCAAACAAAGATTGCTGGTTACTATTTGCCTTTTTGCTATTATATTCTTTCTTAATTGAAGTAGGTATAGCATTGTTGTTAAAAGTTCAGGCTCTGTTCTGGGCACGGTGACTTACCCCTGTAATCCCAGCACTTTGGGAGGCCAAGGTGGGAGGATTGCTTGAGGCCAGGAGTTCAAGACCAGTGTGGGCAATGTAGTGAGACCCTGTTTCTACAAAAAATTTAAAAATTCTCTCCCAGCTACTTGAGAGGCTGAGGCAGAGGATCGAAGTTCAGACTCTGGATTCAGACTCTCTGGGTTCAAATTCCAGCATGCCAATGTGTGATCTTGGGAAAGCTATTTAAACTCTGAGCCTCAGAAAAAATGAAAATACTACCTTCTCAGTGTTGGTGTGAGGATTAAATGAAATAAGACATGTATTGAGCTAAGGAAAGTGCCTACATAGTAAGCAATCAATAAACACTTAACTCTTTAAATTCAAGGTCTAGTTATATAAAGAGCTAAAATTGGCTTAAATATTTTCCATGTTAAAATGTTTAAACAATAATTGCAAATGAATCTTTTTTGGACAGTTCAGGGAAACATTTTATATAAACACATTGTACTTTGTGAATATTTCTCTATCTGATTTGTTGTGTGTTCATTCTCTCTTTCCATTATATTTTTCTAGATTGAATCAGCAGAAGTATCTGGAAACAGTGTGGTGTGCAGCTTTCTTCAGTATATGGAGAAGTCAAAACCTTGGCAGAAAGCTTGGTGTGTGATCCCCAAGCAAGACCCTCTTGTGCTGTACATGTATGGTGCCCCCCAGGTATCTAAACCACATCTGTCTGAAGGGACAGATGCCCTTGGGGGCAAGGGGAAGTGAGTGGACAGCGGACTCAAAATCTGTAGAACAAGAGTTCAGGCAGTTTCACTGTTTCATTAAAATTGAAAAATAATGAGTAAAGTTCAAGTTTGTTGTTTAAGCTGATTGATTCATTTTATAGCCTATATTTTCTTCAGTCTGTGGATCATCTGTCCCCTTTCTTGTCTCATTCAATGGGTTTGAGAAAAGATGAGTTGAATTAGGAATGAGCATGAGGAGAAGGGGAAGCAAACGGGAGAAACAAGCCTTTTTAATGATAGGAAACATTAAGAAAAGACTCTTTAATTTTGTTTTTTGTTTGTTTGTTTGTTGTGTTGTTGTTTTCTTTGTGACAGAGTTTTGCTCATGTCACCCAGGCTATAGTGCAATGGCGCAATCTTGGCTCACTGCAACCTCCACCTCCTGGGTTCAAGTGATTCATCTGCCTCAGCCTCCCGAGTAGCTGGGATTACATGTACCCAACACCACATCTGGCTAATTTTTATATTTTTAGTAGAGACAGGGTTTCACCATTTTGATCAGGCTGGTCTTGAACTCCTGACCTCAGGTGATCCGCCCACCTCGGCCTCCCAAAGTGCTGGTAATACAGGCGTGAGCCACTGCGCCCAGCCAATTTTGTTTTTTATTTTATTTTTTCTTTTTGCTTAATGGATAGATATCTGAAAAAGGAGTTTGAGAGGAAGGGGAGCTTAAAATCAGTCTTGCATTATCATTCAGTAACAATTTTTTTGAGAACCCCACGTATATGGATCTGAGATAAATCTATGGGAACAATGATATGCAGGTTTAGCTTTTAACAAGAGCAGCACCAGGTCCTATGATTGTACAACACTTAAACCAGTTATGCATTTACTCTGAAATATAAAAATTTTACATATACCTGTTGTATTTCAGTCTATAAATTAAGGGCTGCTAAAATTATTTTATTTTGAAAATAGACTGAAAATGACAGGCTATATAGTTTACTCTCCTTTATTGCTTTTCCTATAAGCTTTCTATGTCCATAAATAAGTTGATGGAATAAGTGAATCACCAGATAAAACTGCCTTTAGTAATGAGATTATCATTAATGTTTGCTGGTTTAATACAGTATGATGGCGATTTTTCTTCCCCTTTTCACTGAATGAAGAGTTGAAAGGGCTCTTTTCACAGAGAGGAGGGTGTAGTGTCTCTGAGTCCTAGCTGATTTGGGTGTCAGCTCTCATTCATTCAGCTAACATTATCAGTGGCCTCACATACAGGCTCTGTACTAAGCAATGGGATTGCCCTCTGTGCCCTTGGAGAACTCACCGTTTAAGTCTGTTTGGGACAGTGGTAGGAAGAGAGGTTTAGTAGGAGCAAGGGACACACTTAACAAGCGAATACATCACCTGCTTTTAATGTCTGATGTCTTTTCTTTAGGACGTCAGAGCCCAGGCCACCATTCCACTTCTGGGCTATGTGGTGGATGAAATGCCAAGGAGTGCAGACCTGCCACACAGTTTCAAACTGACCCAGTCTAAGTCTGTGCACAGCTTTGCTGCAGACAGTGAGGAACTGAAGCAGAAGTGGCTGAAAGTCATCCTTTTAGCTGTCACAGGTGAGACACCAGGTGGTCCAAATGAGCATGCAGCCACCTTGGATGATCATCCTGAACCTAAGAAAAAATCAGAATGCTGAACTCCTCCAGGACCAGCCACGGTGTGGAGGTCTCAGGACTTACAGCTCAAGACATTCCCAGCTCTTCTTACACATCTGCTAGCACTTTATGTTGAAAAAGATAGGCTCATAAATGCATCTTTTGAGGACTATTTTCCTATGTTTATGTACTCTTAGTGAAATTAGTGTGCAGAGTCATTCTACCGATAAAGTTTTGAAATAATGTGAAAACTGGAGCATTTTTTGAGCTATTCCTTGAATATGTGCTTTTTTGTCTTGAAGAAATGGTGTATCAATTGATTCTGTCACCGTCAGGTTAGAATGAGCACTTCCATTTAAGAAATCCTTTCATGTCTTCTTCTCTTTCACATGTAGGACCTGGAACAGTTTGAAAGATATACCTCCATGTTGCCAAAATAGATCCATGGTGAAAAATACAGGGACAGTTGAGGCTATTGTATTAACTTATTTAATTTAGTTTATAAATCTCTAGCTGCATAAATGATGTCTGTTCTTTTAAAACAAAAGAAAAAGGACAAATTGTTGGTGTTCAGATTTCCGATTTATGAAGAAAAGATAACTTGTTTTTGTAGAAATACGCCTAAGAATGTCTTAAGTGTATAGCAATTATGTATATATAGTATTAAATATATATATTATACATGCTTTTCTCTTTAGGTTCACATTCATCTCTAATTTATTTTTTAAATATAAAGCATGGTTTATCGTGGAATTGAGCAATGTTCTAAACTGAAGAAATGTTTTGGTGATTTATGTTTTGCTGATTGGCATTTGAGGGTATTGATATTTTTATAATAAGCGGTAATTTATGTGGCATGGGATATATTTGTGAATTCCAACACTACTTTTAAAGTACCATTTTTTGTTTCTGTGCCTATTTAAAACAGTGCCTCTCTTAGAAGGTGCTATTAATATAAGATGAGGGTTCAGTTAATGCTTCAGTCTTGATTATTCTAAGATTAAAGTGCATTTTGGTCACTGGGACAGTCAAAGTCATACAGGTTATTTTACCGTTTACAATCCTATAATTATTGCAGTAGTTAACATCAGCATGTACAAAAATTTTCACCAAAACCCAAACTTTATGAGACACCTGACCTTTTACAGAACTAGGATATGTGGAAACCACATTTATCGTAATGTTTTTCTTTTCCGTAAGATAATCGAGCATGGTTAAATAAGGTCTCTATATAATGAACACTTAAGATAACTGTATGGGCCTTTTCCTTTGTCAGAATGAAACAAAATCCACATGTGATAACCTATGTTTGGGGTGGGGGCTGGTCACATGATTCCTTGTCATGAAGGCTGCTCTTCACTCTTTTGTACTTGTGATTAAAGTCTCACACTAAGTTTACTATTTAACTTAATCCTTTTTCTCAAATTAAACCTTTTTTTATACTGTCATACCCCAAACATTGTCACTTTTTAATGTACCAGTCTGCTAGAAATCTACAAGAATGATCCCACTATCTTTAGTATGTAAGGATTACACCTTAGATATAGAATAGAATTTGAGACTGCCACACATTTATTCAGGCCTTGTTACTTTAAGAAATATCTTATTTTTTCCACCCCAAAGGAGCAAGTGAACCAATTATTGCTGACATAATTAGGTTCCCTTCCTCCATAAAAGGATTATCAGCCATGATCATTAACATTAAACCAAATACATGGAGCCAAAAAGAGATAAAAGTAGCTTCTTAGGCCCTATTAAATCAGGGAAAGACTAGAAGAAAATTTACATTGCTTCTGTTTTTTAATGGCCAATGGGGTATGTGTGTGATGTATACTCAGAGTGGTTTTTTGGAAAATTAAACTGTAGCTATAGATGATGCTTTGGTTTTCTTAATCTCAAGAAAAGAGAAGCAATGGAAATACAGAATGATTGACTGGGGAAGAGGACTTTTGTAAGTGTAACTAGAACAATGGTAATGTATGGGCCAATGGGAAGATTTATGAGTCAGATTATTTTTGAAAACTATTTTTAAAAGCAAGAAGACTACACTTTCCCTAACAAAACAGAAGTAACATGGACACACTTAACTTTTGGCTCAATAAATATCAATGTTATTTAACTTAGATCATTGAAAGAATACTCATGTAAAGATAATGTTTATTATCATGCTCTTAACAGTCATTATCTTTAATTTTTTAAATGAGAAGCATTAATACTAGAAGAGAATTTCTGGTTATCCGGTCACCATATTCACTTTCCACCCCACATTCTTCAGCTAAACACAAAGAGAAGCAGTGAAACAGCCTTACCCGCTTCTCTCTTATTAAAGAATCACTGATGTTTTTACTTAATGAAAGGTAAAGTTAATACTCTTAGCCATTTATTAAACAATTCAACCAAGAGACCTCAAAGTGTGATTGATGATAAGAATAATCAATGCCTTTTCCCTTCCAACATACTTGAGCAGTCATGACAACCTAAAAATATCATTGGTTGCTTTCCCATTAAAACCAACGTTCCCTGTGGGTCTTAATTCTTTATTTTCACTCATTTGGTGCTTTCCAAGTCATCTTTTCTTTAAAGTGCCCTTCCTCCAAACTTTAAAAAGTACTTCCTTGACAAAATTTCTATGCATTGTAAAACATTTCAATATTTTAAGCTTAAATTTTGCTTTTGCTGAAAGCCTACCATTTGGCGTGTTAAGTATGAAATATAGTGCAGACTTTTATCTTGGTTTTAAGTGGGGCTCAATAAAAAACACCAGCCACTTTTGTAATAATGGCATCACAGTGTCATCATGTATGCAAGCAATAAAACTCTTTAGGGTATGGTTTTATACTGAAAATTTAATATGAAAGCCCCTTCCCACAAGAATATAGATAATTATTAACTTTCTAGATGTGATACGGTAATTCGAATTGCAGAGTGTAAGGAAGGGAAATGGGAAGGGGCATCATTCCTTGGATTTTAAATAACTATCAAGAACATTTTTACTTTAACAAAGAAAATGGATAGAAAAAGCACATTTTGTTTTCCATGAAGTTTAATTTGACATCAGGTTTGTGTACTTATCTTCACTAGGTGACTTAACTTACCCCAATTTTTTTTTAAATTATTAAACTTTTTACAGAAACCTTTTAAATGTACCCTTTCCCCATATATATATACACACACGTTTGGATTTTTTTTTAAGAACACTTGTCTAGTTATAAATATATAAAGAAAATGATAAAGTTTGTGGTACTGCAGGGTTGTTAAAGATTCTTTGATGCCTTCTAAAAACTTTTATCAAAAATACTTTTGAGTTCACAATTCTGTTTTACTTTTCCTTGTCCTTTTTGGAAACAGGGTGGTTGCTTTTATTTGTTTTCTGGTTATATTCAAAGCCTTAAGTTCTTAATCTGAGCATATTGTCTGTGATAAATTTCTGATGATCTTTCTGGACTAGATACAACCTGAGTCGCAAGCACCAACTGGAGCAAGTAAACTTCTAGGGAACAAGCGTCTTGGGTTTTATAGGTATCTTTGCTATAATGCAGAATAGATTAATGAAGATTTCCTATATCATATGATATTTGTGTTAGTGGGTCTAAGATTAAGCACATGATATTTATAAGCTAAAATTAACTCAAAAGTCAAGAATGTCTTAATGTTTTCATTCTTAAATTTTGTATTCTCCAAGAATGTATTAGTATATGAACTGTGGCCAACCAGTTCCTATTCTTCAGACTGTATTGACATCTGTAGTGGATCATGTTGCTTCTTCATTCTTACCAATTTTATTAGAATCAAACTTCTTGTTATTTTCATACTATTATCTACTATAGATTCTCAGCTTTAGAAAATGACTATGATACATAAAGACCACTAGGTCAACTTAAAAAACCCTTTCTGTGAATTTATACATGTATGTATATATGTAAAAACACTGTTGATTTGCAATTCTGTCTTTCCATAGAAATGAACTTTTTCTATCGAAATTGTTTAACTTAAATAACATAAATTATTTCATGGATCTTTATGTATAATTCATCCTTATATATACCCCTTAATCACGTAGTCATGAGAAGATAACTTTGCTTTCTTTACAGAAAGGGCAGAGAGGAATAAGATAAGAAACTGAAACAAGCAAGAATGAAGAGAGATGTGGGGGAGAGACTGCTGGTCTCCAGACCACAGCAATGTGTTTTAAGATAAGATGAAATATTTTAACTGCAGAAGGGATATAAAATATAAATCTATGTAATTACATGCTGATGGGATCCATTGCACCCATGTTTTTGACCTTGGCCTGTAAATGTTAGACTATGATATCTTGTTATTCTTTTTCTCCTTTGGGCTTTTAAAAAATAATTTCATTCTCAGATCATTTTCTGTACTGTTTGTTTACTGAGGCAAAAAAAAGAAATCTGAAGTCAATCATGGTCTTCTACTTTCTGGACTGAGCATTTGGCAGAATGCAGTATCTTTTCCTGTGTTTTGACATGAAATAGCACATGGCTTCTACAAGATAGTTTTAACTTGTTGGGGTCACCGGGAGTTATATGATGGTCAACCCCTTTTCCTAAAATTCATTGTGGTAGTTTTAGTGGAAACGTAAATCAAGAAATCTCATATCATACTTTAATAAATAAATACCAAATACATAGTGAAATATAGGTTTGGGAAGAAACTAGTCTGTGGGGACCATTATAAGAGAATCACATTATATATTACACAGTATATGGATATTGGAATGTATCACTTGTGCGGGGTTCTCTTCATTAGCAAAACAGTCATGTCTGTCTGTATATAAGACTTTTTTTTTTTTTTAACCAAACTAGCATTTCATTTTGTGAGTGACAATTGACATTTTAAAATAAGCATAGGCCGGGCATAGTGGCTCATGCCTGTAATCCCAGCCCTTGGGAGGCCGAGGTGGGCAGATCACTTCAGGTCAGGAGTTTGAGACCAGCCTGGCCAACATGGTGAAACCCTGTCTCTACTAAATAAAAATAAAACAAAATAAGTGTATCTGGGCCAGGCACGGTGGCCCATGCCTGTAATCCCAGCACTTTGGGAGGCCGAGGAGTTCGAGACCAGCCTGGCCAACATGGCAAAACCCTGTCTCTACAAAAATTAGCCAGGTGTGGTGGCACATGCCTGTAATCCCAGCTACTCCGGAGGTTGAGGCAGGAGAATTGCTTGAACCCGGGAGACAGAGGTTGCAGTGAGCCGAGATTGCACCACTGCACTCCAGCCTGGGTGACAGAGCAAGACTTCGACTCAAAAAATAAAATAAGCGTATCTGGATTTTTCTTTTGAATTCTTGACTGATAAGTTTGAGAATGTATGTTTTTGGAATTTTACAGTTGACTCAAGTGTGAAAGTATACACAAGTAATTTTTCTTTTCTAGCTATGTGAATGTAAAATACTTGCAGATAATGTATATGTTGTGTAATATATGTATATTTGGTCATAAAAGCAGATAATTGGAAACATTGTAAAATTAAGCACTTTAATTCCTATTAAATATTAAACATTTGTATCTTGTAAATAAACACATCCTTAAATTAATTCCAAAGCTTTACATGTTATTTCAGCTCATGTTCAGTTCACAGTGATTTCAGTTCTGCTCAGGAAAGTTACTCCAGTAAGGTACTGATACTCCTACCTCCAACCTACCCTCTGCCAAAAAAAAAAAAAAAAAAAAGTGTAAGTCTTTCAAGAATAAAGCTTATGACAGACTCAAGGTTCTCCAAGTATAGAAACAGTGGCTTCTCTTTGTTATAACTCCAAGTCTAGATCTCCAACAACCGACAAAACAGTGCTGCTCCATACCCAGGGAAACGATTGTTTTGCTCCATAGTTTGTGGTGTTTGCCTACATTCTAGAGGCTTATCCAGTCGGCCCACAGTGTCCATGGGAGACTGGTTCCAGGACCACTCACAGGTACCCAAATCTGCTCATAACTCAAGTCCCTGAGCTCTCTGGAACCCACAGATACTGAGTCAAACCTCCGTATTGGTGGGTTTTGCATCCTGATGGAATACCGTGTTTTCATCCACATTTGGTTGTAAATGTGGAATCCATCAGTGCAGAGGGCTATTTATTGAAAAAAAGTCCACATATAAGGACCTGTGCTCAATCCTGTGTTGTTCAAGGGTCAACTGTATAGTGAAATAAGCACGAAAAGAGAACTCAAAAGAACTGTTGAGGCCGGGTGTGGTGGCTCACACCTGTAATCCCAGCACTTTAGGAGGCCGAGGTAGGCAGATCATGAGGTCAGGAGATTGAGACCATCCTGGCTAACACAGTGAAACCCCGTCTCTACTAAAAATACAAAAAATTAGCCGGGTGTGGTAGCGGGTGCCTGTAGTCCCAGCTACCCGAGTGGCTGAGACAGGAGAATGGCATGAACCCGGGAGGCAGAGGTTGCAGTGAACTGAGATGGTGCCACTGCACTCCAGCCTGGGTGACAGAGTGAGACTCCGTCTCAAAAAAAAAAAAAAGTCTTAGTCCTTGTCTTACTGGTCATATGACCTTAGACAATTTACCTGAATCCCAATAATGAATTCCTGTGGTCACTACAAGAAACATCGCACTCGGTGACTATGAAATGCTATACAAATAATATGTCATGGAACACTTCGGAGTTTCATACAGCTACTCAATTGGCTTTAGCCTTTTTAAAGCCCTGAAAAGGAATCCTAATGACTTTCACTGTGATTTCATAACTAAAACATTTCCAGAGATAACCCTTCGCAGAAGCCTATTAGCTTTTTTAGGACACAAAGAACTAATCAACAATTTTAAAATTGATGCTTTAAAGCAATTGGCATCAGCTGAAGGATTCTGTAAAATAAACATTGCCCTTGGCTCACCAAGGGACCCAAATGTGATTTGGGTCCACATTACATCAGAGTGGCATAATTCAAGGCTTCTCAAACTCTAATGTACACAGGAATCACCTGGGGATCTTGTTAAACTGCAGACTGACATAGTGGCCTGCGATGCAGTTCTAGCAAGCTCCCGAGGGGTGCTGCTGCTCCTCAAACCATCACTGGAGTACCAAGCTTATAGTGGGAAGGACTTAGTGTCCGAGACCATTGACTAGAAATTCCTGGCTCTACCACTTACGTTTGAGCCTTGAAGACTTGTGAGACTTACATGAGACAATCATATATTGTCTGGCCCATATGAGATATTCAGTTCATAATTGTTAATAGAGATCATTTTTGTTAATTCAAAAATTTGCAGCCCTGACTGCACATGTGAATCACTTGCAGAGTAGTTAGAGCCATTCCCTGGTCCCCATCCCCATCCCCCTCAAAAATTCTATTTATTTGTCTGCATTGGCCTCCGAGTAATAGTCGGTTCAAAAATTCCCCAGGTGATTCTGATGTAAAGCTTCATTTCAGAAGCACTGATAGAATGTTTATTCAGTGCTTAGTTCTGTGCTAAGTACTGTATTTACATTATCACATAAAAGCCTCACAATAACATTCTAAGATTCAGATAAGAAAACAGATTTGGCCAGGCGTGGTGGCTCATGCCTGTAATCCCAGCACTTTGGGAGTCGGAGGTAGGTGGATCACTTGAGGTCAGGAGTTCAAAAACAGCCCGACCAACATGGTGAAACCCTGTCTCTACTAAAAATACAAAATTAGCTGGGCATGGTTGCGCACGCCTGTAATCCCAACTATTTGGGAGGCTGAGGCAGGAGAATTGTTTGAACCCGGGAGGTGGAGGTTGCAGTGAGCTGAGATAGCGCCATCGCACTCCAGTCTGGGCAACAAGGGTGAAACTCTGTCCCTACCTCCCCCCCTCCAAAAAAAGAAAGAAAACAGATTTTAAAAAGCGAATAATTTGTCCCTCAGCTCTTGATGTCCTCTCTTCTACCCTTATACCCATTTTAAATCCGATGTTCAGTCACTGATCACTCCCTCGCATTCACTCACTTACTTCGCCACATCTAGCTTTGTCTTGCTTGGCAAAACCAAATCCCCAGTTTACTCAGTTCTGTTTTCATACTTGTACCCATGTGGCTGAACAAAGCAGATTGGTTTCACCTAAAATTCATTACTAGGTCATCACTACTTCCTCCTGAGACCTCCACTGTATCCCCAATCCTCCATCCCAATAGATGACCTTCCTTCCCACTTTAGTAAAATACAAGCAGTCAGCAGGGGACAGCCTCCCACAACCATATCTAAGCCACCTATTACCACTTGAGACCATATACTCTCTCTCCCTGCCTATCCACGTCCTATCCTAATTGGGTCCCTCACCCGTGCACAGTATCCAATTTCCCATTCGCCTGCCATTCTCCCTTTCTCATGTAATGTCAGATTTCTTCTTGAATCTTATTAGCGAAAACCTGCTATAATTCTTCCCAACGTAAGCCTCTTCACTCCCCTTTTCCTCCCATTAGCAGCAACACTCCTTGAAAGAGTTTTCTATACTTACTGTCTCCAATTCCTCTCTTCCCGTTCTTTACTGAACGGATTCCAGTCAGCGTTTTGCACCCACCATTTCACTGAAACTGCTCTTATATCAAGGTTACCAATAACTTGTATGCTGCTAAATTCAATAGTCACGTTCTCAGTCCTCATCTTAGTAGCATTTGACATACTTGATCATGCTCTCCTTAATTCACTTTCTTCCCTTGGCTTGTAGAACCCCAAACCCTTGGATTTTTTTTCTATTTATGTATTTACTTTAGAGCTGGGGAGGTCTCTCCATGCAGACCAGACTGGTCTTGAACTCCTGGACTCAAGCGATCCTCCCATCTCAGCCTCCCAAAGTGCTGGGATTACAGGTGTGAGCCATAGCGCCCAGCCCCAAACCCCGGATTTTCTTCTCTTGAACTCTTTCTTGGTCTTCTTTACTGTTTTTCACACCTTTCAGGGGTGTCTCAGGCCTAAGTATGGTGTGACTTATCTCCTTTATCTGCACTCATTCCACTAGTATTCACACATACTTTCATACTTTCATGCTGTCAACTCCGAACTTTATTTTATGTATTTTTTGAGACGGAGTCTTGCTCTGTCGTCAGGGTGGAGTACAGTAGTGTGATCTTGGCTCACTGCAACCTCTGTCTCCAGGTTCAAGCGATTCTCCTGACTCAGCCTCCTGAGTAGCTAGGACCACAGGCACATGCCACCAAGCCCAGCTAATTTTGGTATTTTTAGTAGAAACGGGGTTTCACCATGTTGGCCAGAATGGTCTCGATCTCTTGACCTCGTGATCCACCTGCCTCGGCCTCCTAAAGTGCTGGGATTACAGGTGTGAGCCACCGCTCCTGGCCCCAATTTTATTTTTACTTATTTATTTTTGAGACAGAGCCTTGCTTTGTTGCTGAGGCTAGAATCAGTGGCATGATCACAGCTCACTGCAACCTCTGCCTCCCAGGCTCAAGCAATCCTCCCCGACTCCAGCCTGAGTGACAGAGCAAGACCCTGTGTCAAAAAGAAAAGAAAAAAAAAAAAAGGAAAAAGAGAAAAAACAGGACTTCAAAATATAATGGTGAAAATCTTAGTCAACCTTGGCACAGTGGATTCTTGTTTTTAAAAAATCAGTCTCAGAGCTAGGCATCATGCCTGTAATTCACCTGGGAGGCTGAGACAGGAAGATCACTTGAACCCAGAGTTCGAGACCAGCTTGGGCAACATAGCAAGACCTGCAGCTTAAAAAAAATAAAATTAGGTTGGGCGTGGTGGCTCACGCCTGTAATCCCAGCACTTTGGGAGGCCGAGGCAGGCGGATCACGAGGTCAGGAGATCAAGACCATCCTGGCTAACACGGTGAAACCCCGTCTCTACTAAAAATACAAAAAAATTAGCCGGGTGTGGTGGCGGGCACCTGCAGTCCCAGCTACACAGAAGGCTGAGGCAGGAGAATGGCGTGAACCTGGAAGGTGCAGCTTGCAGTGAGCTGCAATCACGCCGCTGCACTCCAGCCTGGGTGACAGAGCGAGACTCCATCTCAATAATAATAATAATAATTTAAAAAAGAAAAAATAAAAAAAATTTTACAAGAAAAAAATATATATAGAGAGAGAGAGAGACATACAGTCTCAGCCCACTACCACCACCATTATCACAGCACCTGGACTGTGAGGAGATTAGAGGCAGCTGATGACTGTCCCAGAAGGAGCCGAAAGTGCTGAAGGACAGACATCCTGAGGAAATGGGGCTGGCAGAGTGGACCTGGCAAATGGTTTGGATAATGAGCGCCTAGGCTACCATCACTTTCTTACAGAGGAAGTGATTCATGCACTGTTTTGTCCTGCAGGTAAGTAAAAACAGAAAACCAGTTTGCTTACTCTCTTAGTAAAGGAAACGCTCTGCTTTTATAGAATAAGATTAGGGCCTCATAGCCCACTGTGGCATTTTCACAAAAATTGCTATTTTTAGATGATCACTTAAATATGTCATTATCATACACTGAACAAAAATAATTACTGTGCAAAAAATTAACTTAAAAAATTGTTTCCACATAGAATCATGTTATGTTTAAAAGTGGGAAAAATGTATGTCATCTGAAAGATCATCTTGTGGTTTTTTTCACTATCTGCTGAATTTGTGTGTATGTCTATGTATGTGCTTGAAGACTGGAGAACAGGAAGGCACAGAATGAATACAGGGTAAATGAACCAAAGGATCCAGGCCCACAGTTATAAAAAAATAGGAGGAAGAACTCTCAATAAAAAAGAATTATTTGCCACTTTGAGAGGACAAGGTGGGAGAATCACTTGAGGCCAGGAGTTAGAGACCAGACTGGGCAAGATAGTGAGGACCCCCCTATCTTTAAAAAAAATAGTAATAATTAGGTGGGCATGGTGGCATGTGCCTGTAGTCCCAGCTACTGAGAAGGCTGGGGCAGGAGGATCGCTTGAGCCCAGGAGTTTGAGGTTGCAGTGAGCTATGATTGCACCATTGTATTCCAGCCTGGGTGACAGAGTGAAATCCTGTCTCAAAAAAAAAAAAGAAAGAAAGAAAGAAATGAAAAATTATTTGCTAAAAAAAGTCATGATGCTTTCCTGAGTATACCTTTTTGCAGAGTTTTAACTTTTGAACCATCTCAGTGTTTTATAAACAGACACACACACACACACACCCCTAATGGTGAACACTCCCCTCCCCCATGGAGTACAAATATAAACAAGTGAACATATCCATATATCAAATGGTACCAAATGTAAAACATAACCACACTGAAGAGAAAAAAGAACTAACTCAAACTTTTGCATACAGTATGTGGACTCAGAATGCAAGCAAGTATTGAACTCTAGATCACTGGCTTGTTTTTCCCAAGCCAGTGTAGAGCTTAGTAGTTCTAACATGTGTTTATTTGTTTTGCTGAGTTCTAGAACTCAGTGAATGTGATAGTTCATATTGAGTGTCAACTTGATTGGATTGAAGAATGCAAAGTATTGCAAAGCATTGTTCCTGGGTGTGTCCGTGAGGGTGCTGCGAAAGGAGAGTAACATTTGCGCCAGTGGACTGGGAGAGGCAGACCCACCCTCAATCTGGGTGGGCACCACCTAATCAGCTGCCAGCGCAGCTAGAATAAAGCAGGCAGAAGATGGAAGAGCAGACTTGCTGAGTCTTCTGGCCTTTGTCTTTCTCCCGTGCTAGATGCTTCCTGCCCTTGAACAACAGACTCCAAGTTTTTCAGCTTTTGGACTCTTGGACTACACCAGTGGTTTGCCAGGGGTTCTCAGGCCTTTGGCCACAGACTGAAGGCTGCACTGTCGGCTTCCCCACTTCTGAGGTTTTAGGACTCAGACTGGCTTCCTTACCCCTCAGCTTGCAGACGGCCTATTGTGGGACCTCACCTTGTGATCGTGTGCATCAATACTCCTTAATAAACTCCCCTTCATATATACATCTATCCTATTAGCTCTGTCCCTCTAGAGAACCCTGACAAATCCAGTAAATAAATATGCTGAGGATAATGGGAGCCAAGTTTCCTACTGTCAGAGAAAGCAGATATAGATGTGGAAGGGGGGACATAATAAATCCTATGTTATTGGAATGGAAAATAGGTATTAATGGTTTAGATAAGTATAAATATAGATATAGTACATATAATACCTATGTGGGGGGTTATATAAATGTACATATACACATATTTTCTAGCTGTCTGCTGTGAGGGTCTAGAAGCAATACCCCAATTTTGTTTTTGTATTTTGTTTTCTAAACACCATTTTCCACTAAAAAGAACCAGCATTCCTTGAAGAAATGGTTGATTCAAGGGCTTGGGCAGGAAAAATTCACAATAAGCCTGGAATATTATATTGTACCAGAAAGTAAGAAAGGGCCCAAAGAATGATGGGGACATGTCAGAAGAACTAGGAGGCAGCTTGAAGGGTCTCCCACTGGCAAAATCTGGGACAGTTAAACATAAAAATTAACAAAAAAAATTTAAAATGATGGCAATGGATTATAAAATCCATTGAATAAAGGAGGAACACAGGAATCCAAACATATGAAAGAATGAATAAATAAATGATAAGAAAAAGTGCTTATAGTAGGATGTCAGCAAGTAAGTGTAGAAGAAATGATAAAATGAAAACATTAGCAATTGACAAAACAAAGGAATCATTCAGAATCCTCAGTGGACATTGATGGGTAAAAAATTATTGACCAGGATAACTACATAATCTCAAAATATGTCTCCATAAAATTGCTTTTTTGTTTTGTTTTGAGATGGAGTCTTGCTCTGTCCCCAGGCTGGAGTGCAGTGGCAGGATCTCAGCTCACTGCCACCTCCACCTCCGGAGTTCAAGCAATTCTTGTGCCTCAGCCTCCCAAGTAGTTGGGACTACAGGCGTGAGCCACCACGTCCAGCTAATTTTTGTGTTTTTAGTAGAGACGTGGTTTCACCATCTTGGCCAGATTGTTCTGGAACTCCTGGCCTCAAGTGATCCACCCACCTCAGCCTCCCAAAGTGCTGGGATTACATGCTGAGCCACCGCGCCTGGCCCATAAAATTCTTATTAATTACAAAAATAAAAATAGTAACTTTGCAGTAGAAAAACTTGGTGGACAGCATCTTAACCAAGTTAACATTACCAGTAAGGACAAACTGGTCTCATGTATCTCTTGATATGAAGCACTGAGAGGACACATCACATCTGTTGTTTTCCTGCTAAAAGTGAAATCTATCTGAGTATTTGGGGCTACATGACAAACTAAATAAATTTTTAAAAGTGTAATCTAATCATGAGGAAATAACAGACAAACCCAAACTCAGGAACATTCTATAGAATACCTGGCCTATATTTGGCAGGGCACGGTGGCTTACACCTGTAATCCCAGTACTTCGGAAGGCCGAGGCAGGCGGATCAGGAGGTCAGGAGATCAAGATTATCCTGGCTAACACGGTGAAACCCCGTTTCTACTAAAAATACAAAAAAATTAGCCGGGCATGGTGGCAGGCGCCTGTAGTCCCAGCTACTCGGGAGGCTGAGGCAGAATGACATGAACCTGGGAGGTGGAGCTGGCAATGAGCCAAGATCGTGCCACTGCACTCCAGCCTGGGTGACAGAGCGAGACTCTGTCTCAAAAACAAAAACAAAAAATTACCTGGCCTGTATTCTTCAAAAATGTTAAATTCAGCTGGGTGCAGTGACTCACGCCTGTAATCCCAGCACTTTGAGAGGCCGAGACGGGTGGATCACAAGGTCAGGAGTTCGAGACCAGCCTGACCAATATGGTGAAAGCCCGTCTCCACTAAAAATACAAAAATTAGCTGGGCTTGGTGGCGGGCACCTGTAGTCCCAGCTACTCGGGAGCTGAGGCATGAAAATCACTTGGGAAGCGGAGGTTGCGGTGAGCCAAGATCATGCCATTACACTCCAGCCTGGGTGACAGAGTGAGACTCCGTCTCAAAAAAAAAAAAAAAGTTAAGCTCATGAAAGACAAAGACGGACTAAAGAACTGTTCCAGGTTAAAGGATAGAAAGACATGATAAGTAAATGCAATGTGCACTGGACTTAGGCCACAATTTCTTCTTTCTTTTTTTTGGCTATAAAGGATATTATTGAGATAACTGTTAAATGAATAACATCTGTAGATTAGATCATCGTACTGTAGCTGCTAATTTTTCTGTTTTGATCATTGCACTGTGGTTATGTAAGAAAATATCCATGTCCTTGAAAATATACACTGAAGTATTTGAGGAAAAAGACACATCGTGTCTGTAACTTATACTCAAATGGTTCAGAGATGAGAGAGAGGGAGAAAGAATGATAAAGCAGAAGCAATGTGATAAAAATGTTAAAAGAATCTAGGTGAAGGGTAAACTAGAGTTCTTTTAAAATACTTATAACTTTTCTGTAAGTCTGAATATATTTCAAATAAATTGAAGTTTTTGAAGAAATGTAAATTAAAATGAGATATTACTACACACCTGTTAGAATGGTCAACATCGAGACACTGACCACAAATGCTGACAAGGATGTGGAGCAACTGGAACTCTCGCTCATGGTAGGTGGGAAGGCAAAAGGGTACAGCCACTTTATAGTTTGACAGTTTTTCTTGCAAAACTAAACTTATACGAACCAGCAGCACACTCCTTGGTATTTACCTAAATGAGTTGAAAACTTATGCCCACACACAAACCTGCTATAGAGCAGTTTTATTCACAATTGCCAACACTTGGAAACAACCAAGACGTCCTTCAGTAGGTGAACAGATCGACAAATGTGACAAATCCAGACAATGGAGTATTATGCAGCACTAAAAAGAAATCAGCTATCAGGCTATGAAAAGACATAGAGGGACCTTAAGGGCATTCACCAAATGAAAGAAGTCAACTAAAAAGGCTACATATTGGCTGGGTGCAGTGGCTCTTATGCCTGTAATCCAAGCACTTTCGGAGGCAGAGGCAGGCAGATCACTTGAGGCCAGGAGTTCGAGACCAACCTGGCCAACATGGTGAAACCCCATCTCTACTACAAACACAAAAATTAGCTGGGTGTGGTGACGAGCGCCTGTAGTCCCAGCTACTTGGGAGGCTGAGGCATGAGAATCGCCTGAACTCAGGAGGTGGAGGTTGCATTGAGCCAAGATCGCGCCATTGCACTCCAGCCTGGGGACACAGCAAGACTCCATCTCAAAAAGAAAAAAATATATATATATATGGAGACATATTTTGAGATTATGTAGATATCCTAGTCAAGAATTTTTTACCCATCAATGTCCATTGATGATTCTGAATGATTCCTTTGTTTTGTCAATTGCTGATGTTTTCATTTCATCATTTCTTCTACACTTATTTGTTGGCATCCTACTATAAGCATTTTTTCTTATCATTTATTTATTTATTTATTTATTTATTTATTTATTCATTCATTCATTCATTCATTCATATGTTTGGATTCCTGTGTTCCTATTTTATTCAATGGATTGTATAATCCATTGCCATCATTTTAAATTTTATGTTAATTTTTATGTTTAACTGTCCCAGATTTTGCCAGTGGGAGACCCTTCGAGCTGCCTCCTGGTTCTTCTGACATGTCACTTGAGCCTAAGAGTTTGAGACCAGTCTGGGCAACATAATGATACCCCATCTCTAAAAACAAAAACAAAAACAAAAACAAAACTACATATCATATGATTCCAACTATGTATATGACATTCTGAAAAAGGTAAAACTTTGACACATTAAAAAGATCAGTGGTGGGTCACGCTTGTAATTCCAGCACTTTGGGAGGCCAAGGTGGGCAGATCACTTGAACCCAGGAGTTTGAGACCAGTCTGGGCAATATAGTGAGATCCTGTCTCTACAAAAGATACAAAATTAGCCAGGCATGGTGGCAGGTAGTCCTAGCTACTCAGGATGCTGAAGTACAGGAATCACTTGAACCCTGGAGGCAGAGGTTTCAGTGAGAGGAGATCACACCACTGCACTCCATCCTGGGTGACAGAATGAGACTCTGTCTCAAAAAAAAAAGAAAAAAAAAGAAAAAAAGAAAAGAAAAACAAAACAAAACAAAACCCATGTATGAGATTAGAGCCCCAAGTCCAGAGAGGAGCAGTTTCTCAAACTCTTGCTTCAAACAGCCAAAGTAAAGATTAATGTCTATTAAATTAAAAAAAAAAAAAAAAGCCCGGCACGGTGGCTCATGCCTGTAATCCCAGCACTTTGGGAGGCTGAGGCGGGAGGATCACGAGGTCAGGAGTTCAAGACCAGCCTGGCCAACATGGTGAAACCCATCTCTACTGAAAATACAAAAATTAGCCAGGCATGGTGGCGGGCACCTGTAATCCCAGCTACTCGGGAGGCTGAGGCAGGAGAATCGCTTGAACCCGGGAGGCCGAGGCTTCAGTGAGCCGAGATCACTCCACTGCACTCCAGCCTGGGCAACAGAGCAAGACTCTGTCTCAAAAAAAATAAAATAAAATGAAAGCCTAGCTGTTTTTTTTCTTAATTTTTCTTCTCTGTGTTTTCCATTTTTTCCATCTAAAAATTTAAAGTTTAAGAAGAAATACATTGTTATTAAGGAACCACCAATATCCACTTTATCCATCTAACAAAATGATAGCACCAGCCCACTAGTAGCAGTTGGCCACCTAGGATAGTTTGCCAGTAGTGGTAACCAAGGGCCAGGTCCACCCTTCCTCTCAGCTTTGGTGTATTATCTGGCAGTGGAGCGGGGCTCCACACAGAAGAGAGATCCCCAGCTCCCACACTTCGCATTACTATTTGTTACCTGAGCCCCAGTTATACTGTGTGTGTTGCTTAGGTCTTTGGGCTCAACAGATTCCTTGGACAACATAACAACCAAACACAACACATAATTCCTTCAGCTTCTGCCAACAACTCACTGTTTATGGGGCTGTGATGTGGGCCATGGGGCCAGCCTGAGATCAGGAACAGATGGGACATGCAGCCTCCCAGGTAAAGTAATATCTAGGCACCCTTTAAAATCAATATTCTTGAAATAGTTGCTCAACATGTATTTATTTTATTGGGTTTTTTGTTTGTTTTTGAGACAGGGTCTCTGTCACCCAGTGGCACAAACGGCTCACTGTAGCCTCAACCTTCTGGGCTCAAGTGATCCTCCTACCTTGGCCTCCCAAAGTGCTGGGATTACAGGCATGAGCCACTGCACCTGGCCTCAACATGTATTTAGAGCGCGGAGGAATGAACAAAATAGTCAGACTTCTGGGGGAGAGCTGGCAACCTTTCCATTGTATCTGCGCTCTTCAGTTTTGGGGAGAGAGTTGTGTATATTTACTACTCATCAAGTAAAAGGACGTGGAATCAGCTGGAGCTGGTTTCACTGGAAAGCTGTTTAGGGATCATTTATTGTTGCTCAAGAGCGCCCTCTAAGGATTTCAAACTATGCTAAGTGACTAACCACATTCTTGCTCTGCAGGAGTTCCGGCTAACACAACTTTCTCCGTATCACTATGGTTTCAGAGACGCCTAAGTGCTCATTGATACTTTAGCATCCCTTACAGGATGGCAACACTGGCAGCTCCCCGGCCAGCCCCTCTTATCCTGCTCTGCTGGGAAGAACAGTCTACAATGCGGCCACCCCATGGTCAAGTTGCCCTTGCTCCTTGATTCTGTTATTCTCCTTTCCTTAAAAAAAAAAAAAAAATCAAAGCAAATTTCTCCAACCTTATCCACAATAGAACTCACGACCGAATCCAAGGGATAGACTGTCACAGCTCAATCTTGAGCTGGGATCCCCCATATATAGGTGTTATATAGGTGTCTCTCTCTCTCTTTTTTTTTTTTTTTTTTTTTTTTTTGAGACAGAGTCTGGCTCTGTCGCCAAGGCTGGAGTGCAGTGGCGCGATCTTGGCCCACTGTAAGCTCCGCCTCCCGGGTTCAAGCGATTCTCCTGCCTCAGCCTCCCGAGTAGCTGAGACTACAGGCGCCCTCCACCGCGCCCCGCTAATTTTTGTATTTTTAGTAGAGACGGGGTTTCACCGTTTTAGCCAGGATGGTCTCGATCTGATCTCGTGATCTGCCCGCCTCGGCCTCCCAAAGTGCTGGGATTACAGGCGTGAGCCACCGCGCCCGGCTAGGTGTCTCTTTATAAAATAGAGATCTGGCCCGGCGCGGTGGCTCATGCCTGTAATCTCAGCACTTTGGGAGGCCTAAGGCAGGTGGATCATGAGGTCAGGAGTTCAAGACCAGCCTGGCCAAGATGGTGAAACCCCGTCTCTATTAAAAATACATAAAATTAGCCGGGCGTGGTGGCGGGCGCCTGTAATCCCAGCTACTCGGGAGGCTGAGGCAGAGAACTGCTTAAACCTGAAGGGGCGGAGGTGGCAGTGAACCGAGATCGCGCCATTGTACTCCCGCCTGGACGACAAAGCAAGACTCCGTCTCAAAAAAATAAAATAGAGATCCAGGCCGGGCGCCATAGCTCACGCCTGTAATCCCAGCACTTTGGGACGCCAAGGCGGGTGGATCACCTGAGGTCAGGAGTTCAAGACCAGCCTGGCCAACAAGGTGAAACCCTGTCTCTACTAAAAATATAAAAATTAGCCAGGCATGGTGGTGGGCACCTGTAATCCCAGCTACTCCAGAGGCTGAGGCACAAGAATCACTTGAACCTGGGAGGCAGAGGCTGCAGTGAACCGAGATTGTGCCACTGCCCTGCCTGGGCAACAAAGAGAGACTCCGTCTCAAAAAATAATAATAATAAAATAAAATAGAGATCCACTGTTTGTAGTCTGAGGTCCTATTAGTTTTATTTAAATTGTACCCTAAGCACTTCCCCTCCTTCCAAAACAGTTTTCACAGCAACAGCCAAAACCTGAGGGTTTAGTATGTGCTAGCCACTATTCTATGAACTTTATAGAAATAATTTCATTCATATTCCATCACAGTTTTTCAGTGTAAGCACTGTAAATAATGCATCAAGAAACATCTTTGACTTGTTACTGAGAGTTCCATCTGTGATAAAGGGCAGATGTCATAGAAAACCCATTTGGCAGGTGATTCAACTCGAAGGAGAGGGTGGGAGGAAGCAACATCTGAGAATCATGTGAGCTGTGTTTCGGAAATCTGTCCCACATCCTGCTGCCCTGTGGATTTGATGTGCCTGAGGCTGCATGCTGGCAGGTGGGCTTGGGTGTATAATTTTCTCCCAAGTGATTCTCACTCATTCCATTTTTTTGCCTGTCCCTCATCCCCATTTTTTAAAATTATTTATTTATTTATTTATTATTGAGATGAGTCTTGCTGTGTCACCAAGGCTGAGTGGCATGATCTCAGCTCACTGCAACCTCTGCCTCCCGGATTCAAGCAATTCTCCTGCCTCAGCCTCCCAAGTAGCTGCAACTACAGGGCTGTGCCACCATGCCCTGCTAATTTTTGTCTTTTTAGTAGAGACAGGGTTTCGCCATGTTAGCCGGGCTGGTCTCGAACTACTGACCTCAGGTGATCCACCCACCTTGGCCTCCCAAAGTGCTGGGATTACAGGTGTGAGCCACCACACCCGGCCCCTGGTCCCCATTTTTATGAACCATTGTGATAAAGTTGAGGAAAGGCCATTAGTCTTAAGGGTTGCACTCAGGCGCAGTACCACAGCCCTGTGCAGCCAAGACATCAGTGCTCTGCCTGCTCCCTGTGACAGCACACCCTCCTGCTGTCCACCCAGCTCCACAGGCTTCACTGAGAGGCTCTCAGGTAAGCCTCAGCCTGTTGTGGGCTGTCTAGACTGAAAGCAAAGATAGCTATCTGGCTGGAAAAGAGAAAGGAATTAAGAGATCCATAAAAAGGCTTTCTAAAACAGCCAAATGTTTATAAAGGAGAAAGGAAATTGGGAGCTGGCCAGGTCGTATTCCCATTCTTTGCCTTCTCACACGACAGAGCAGTGTGGTTCCCAACCTGGTTTCCTACCTCCCCTTTCTTCCCCACCTGGGGACATGTGGCAAAGTCTGGAGACATTTTTGTTTGACACAAACAGAGTGGTGATGGGGAGGTAGTGTTACTAGCATCCTGTGGGTAGAGGCCAGGGAAGCTGCTAAACATCCCAGGAGGCACAGTACAGCCCCCCAAACAATGATCTGGCCCAAAATGTCAATGGTGCCGAGGTTGGGAAGCCCCGCTCCAGAGCCTCCACTTCTCTGGCTACCCATTCCCCCACTCCCGCCACTCCTCAGACAGGGATGGAGGAAAGCCAAGATTGTCAGCTGTGATTTTCTCTGCAACCCTGTCTTCTTTTCTCCTGTCCCCCTGTCCAGTGCTCTGCTTCCCTTAGGTCCAAGTGGAACGATGATGGCATCTGACCAGAAAGTTTCCTGGGCCCTGAGTAACTGCCTTAGATTCTTAGTATGTAGTGGGTGAATCTTTAGTAATAAAGTCCCTGGAGCAAAGTGATGCCTTATCTCTAGTATGAAATCTGGGAACTCATGGAGAGATAAAAATAGCCTCAATACCAGTGGACGGGGAACATGGTGCGTGATCTGCAGTTTGAAAATCCCTGTCCTTAAGTGGCCTTGCACCATGATTGCTAAACTTTTCCAGAGCCATCTCTATTTCTCTAGTGTAATTTAACATCTTTTTTTGGGGGGGGCAGGGGTGAGTCAAGTTTATTCTTTTTTTTTTTTTTTGAGACGGAGTCTCACTCTGCCACCCAGGCTGGAGTGCAGTGGCGCGATCTCGGCCCACTGCAACCTCCGTCTCCCAGGTTCAAGCAATTCTCCAGCCTCAGCCTCCTGAGTAGCTGGGAATATAGGCACCCGCCACCGTGCCCGGCTAATTTTTGTATTTTTAGTAGAGACCGGGTTTTGCCACGCTGGCCAGGCTGGTCTCAAACTCCTGACCTCAGGTGATCCGCCCGCCTCGGCCTCCCAAAGTGCTGGGATTACAGGCATGAGCCACCGCGCCCAGTCAAGTTTATTATTCTTAACTTGACCCTATCTTTCCCACTTTTGACTCCAACACTGCTCAGAGCTGCCACACCTACCCCCATAACAGTTGTGCCACTGGGAAGTGAAGAGGGTATATCACAAAGTCAGAAGCTTTGGGAAAAACTAAGATTAGGTTGTACATCCTTCAAACAAGAAGACAAACTACAAGAAGGGCTCAATCACTGCACGCAGTGAGTGTGAGGAGGGCAATGTTCCCTTGATAGTGGCCAAATGTGTGAGTTCCTGGCTTCCTGGGCTCTGTCATGGCTCAAGGTTGGTAAGAAGGCCAGTGATATTATAAGCAGGCTTCAATTTCTACAGGGTTGTGGGGCGTCATCCACCATATGAAGGGGCTGCAGCAGGTCAGAGATGTGCAATGCCCATCCAGATTGAGGTCCTGACGCCCTTGCCAGAGCTTGGGTTCAGACAGCTTTGGCCTCATCTTCCAGCTCATCTAGGAAATGCTCCTGGGACACCACGTAGAAGGTGTAACTATAAATAGCTCACACCAGGGCCTGATGCCTGGGCCGCTGTAGGAGTGACCTCGGCCACTGGGCAAGCTGCACCTGCCACATGAATTGCAATTGTGCAGAGTCAGTTTGCCCTGAGTAAGCTCAACGCACTGAGCAAATGGAGCCTTTCCTCTGTTAGCATCAGGAGGGACCAGCTCCTGATGCCATCGTGCTGCTCCTCCTCCCTTCGCTGTCTAACAACTCCTTAAGGTATTTCCTCAGCTTTGCCATTCCCTTGGGCCATGATTAAGAGCCTCCAGACCAGGCGCGGTGGCTCACGCCTGTAATTCCAGCACTTTGGGAGGCTGAGGCAGGCGGATCATGAAGTCAGGAGTTCGAGACCAGCCTGACCAACATGGTGAAACCCCGTCTCTACTAAAAATAAAAAACTTAGCCGGGCGTGGTGGCACATGCCTGTAATCCCAGGTACTCAGGAGGCTGAGGCAGGAGAATCATTTGAACCTGGGAGGCGGAGGTTGCAGTGAGCCGAGATGGCACCACTGCACTCTAGCCTGGGTGACAGAGCGAGATTCCATCTCAAAAAAAAAAAAAAAGAGCCTCCAGTAACCCAGTAACCACTCCCCATCCCCACAACATGTCATTATGATTAGTGTTCTTATTGAACTTGTAAATACAACAGGGAAATATAACTGATGTTAGTTGCTATTTGATAACTAAAGAAACTAAGAAAATGTGTGCCTTAAAGAAAGTAGTCCCCTGTGGGGTGTTTTGGTTTTGTTTTGTGTAAATGATTGAGTGATTAACATTCAAATCTGAATATATTTTATCACTATTTCATTACATCTCATATTCCTTGTGAGCTGTTGGGTAAGGCTGACCCTGTAGAAGGGACTTTAAAAGATTTAACAGTGAAAAAAGGACACAAGTGTTCTGACTTCAAAACCTCTCTTCAATACTCCTATACTGGAGTTTCAACACACCTCATCTGTGCAGTGGTGAGCTGGGAAGGAAAGAGGGAAGTAGCTGATGCGTGCTCCATTCAAAGAGCCAAACAAGGTGCTAAGTGCTTCCATCTACCATGTTTTGGGAACTATGCTAAGCATCTGTTTACTCCTTGCAATCCAGTAAGGTAGGATGAGGAAATTTAGGCTCAGAAACTTAGAATTCCTCAGGGACGTATTAAGTAAGGGGTGGCAGAGGCAGATTTTAAGCCCAGACGTACCTTAGCTTCAAGGCCCACACTGGATAGTAACAGCTACTATTATTGGGCACATTTCATTATGTTGGCACTCTGTCAAGCCTTTTATTTATTTATTTATATTTTATTTTATTTTATTTTGAGACGGAGTCCCGCTCTTTCATGAGGCTGGAGTGCAGTGGTGCTGTCTCAGCTCACTGCAACCTCCACCTCCTGGGTTCAAGTGATTCTCTTGCCTCGGCCTCCCAAGTAGCTGGAACTACAGGCATGCATCACCACGCCCAGCTAATTTTTGTGTTTTTGGTAGAGATGGGGTTTCACCATGTTGGCCAGGATGGTCTCGATCTCTTGACCTCGTGATCTGCCCACCTCGGCCTGGGATTACAGGCGTGAGTCACCGTGCCCGGCCATACCTAAGTTAATGGTAGTTACCTCTAGGGAAAAAGGTTTGATGAGGTGTCAGAAGAGTTTAGGTGACTTTTATAGTGTGTATATATATATATTTATTTATTTATTTGTTTGTTTATTTATTTATTTTTTTAAACAGGATTTCGCTCTGTTGCCCAAGCTCGAGTGCAGTGGCGTAATCACAGCTCACTGCAGCCTCAACCTCCTGGGCTCAGGTGATTCTCCCACCTCAGCCTCTTGAGTAGCTGGGATTATAGGCATGTACCACCATGCCCAGTTAATTTTAAAATTATTAATAGAGATGGGGTACCATTATGTTTCCCAGACTGGTCTTTAACTCCTGGGCTCAAGCAATCCTCCCATGTCTACCTCCCAAAGTGCTGAGATTACAGGTTGTAAACCACTGTGCCCAGCCAGGTGACTTTTATCTCCCCTTCATTTTATAATTTACCTTTATACAATTCATTTTGTGTGCTTGTTTGTTTTTGAGGCAGAGTCTCTGTCGCCCAGGCTGGAGTGCAGTGGCGTGATCTCGACTTACTGCAACCTCTGCCTCCCTGGTTCAAGCGATTCTCCTGCCTCAGCCTCCCGAGTAGCTGGGATTACAGGCGTGCACCACCACACCTGGCTAATTTTGTATTTTTAGTAGAGACCAGGTTTTGCCATGTTGGTCAAGCTGGTCTCGAGCTCCTGACCTCAGGTGATCTGCCCGCCTTGGCCTCCCAAAGTGCTGGGATTATAGGCGTGAGCCACTGCGCCCGGCCCTATACGATACATTTTAATTTTTAAATTCATTTCCACCGTTTCTTTGAAGTGAAAAAAATCTACAAACTGGCTGCAGAGAGGCTTCCGGCTTGACGACACATTCTCATTTGGGTGTGTTCTAAAGGTCATCTAAAGGTAACTGCTTGTCAACATGCTAATGTTTTATAATAAGACTTGGAAAGTGAGATGTGAAATCTACAACACACAGTTGGCAAGGTGGGTGGGAGGGAGGGCAGGAAAGTGGCTTTTGGAGAACCTGAATAGTTTAGCAGGCCAGAGGTGTATGCCTCAGGCAGCTCTGAATTGCTAATCCTGGGAGCTGATAATCTCAGTAAGGGGAGGCCTGGGGAAGTCGGAATCTGTGGGTGAAACTCAAAGATGCTTCTAGGTTCTTTGGGTCGATGTCAGATCTTGGGATGACCTACCAAAGAGTGCAGCTGGGTTTCAGACATGACAGAAAATAATTTTGAAAGCCTAATTAGTAACTTACCAAATTTAAACAAATTCTGCTCAAAGTCACATTTTAAAATGTATGAGTTGGTTTTGTTTTTTTTTTTCTGTTTTTTTTGTTTTGTTTTTGAGACGGAGTCTTGCTGTTGCCCATGCTGGAGTGCAGTGGCGCGATCTCTGCTCACTGCAACCTCCGCCTCCTGGGTTCAAGTGATTCTCATGCCTCAGCCTCCCGCATAGCTGGGACTACAGGTGTGCGCCATTGCATCCGGCTAATTTTTGGATTTTTGGGAGAGATGGCGTTTTGCCATGATGGCTAGGCTGGTCTCGAATTCCTGGCCTCAAGTCATCTGCCCATAAGTGCTGAGATTACAGGTGTGAGCCACTGAGCCCAGTGTTTTTTTGTTGTTGTTGTTGTTTTGTTGTTGTTGTTGTTGTTTTGAGATGGAGTTTCACTCTTGTTGCCCAGGCTGGAGTGCAATGGCACGATCTCTGTTCACTGCAACCTCCATCTCCTGGGTTCAAGCAATTCCCCTGCCTCAGACTCCCAAGTAGCTGGGATTACAGGCGCCCACCACTACACCCAGCTAATTTTTGTATTTTTTTTTTGGTAGAGATGGGGTTTCACCATTTTGGCCAGGCTGGTCTTGAACTCCTGAACTCAGGTAATCCACCTGTCTTGGCCTCCCAAAGTGCTGGGATTATAGGTGTGAGCCACTGTGCCCGGCCTGTGTTTTTTTTTTTTTTTTTTTCATCCAGAGATGCAAGGAACTGCTAAATCAGGGAGGTTTTGTCAAATTGAGCATGAATAGAACTGAGTTCTGGTTCTCTCTCTGCTGTAACTGGAGCTGAGATGTTGAGCCCAACATTTAACCTCTCTGAGCCCTGGTTTCCTCATTTGTAAAATACTACAGTTGGACTAAAATTTAAGATGATGAAAATTACTAATGTTCCTTTAGGCTCTAATACCATGCAATTCCTAGTGTTCTTATTTTCTTATTCATGGTTCCCCTGACTCTCTTTGCCTTTGGAAAGCCTATATTTGGTATATGTGAGTATGTGTATATATGTGTGTGTGCGTGTGTGTATATATGTATATATATATATGTGAGTATAATTGATTGTATGTATAAATATACATAGTCACTTAGATTTTTCTAAATTTTTCTAAATTTCCTTCAAGTGCTTAAGACTGATGCTGCAGACCAAGTCTTCTCTTAATTCCTGTTCATCAGGAGGTCCTGATGTCTCAACCAAAGCTCCTAGGCATTAGTGGATCCCATGTGCATAAATAAGGTAGCTAGAGGGTTCAGCACAAGTACTAATGTTACCGATGAAGGGTGTCCAGGTTTTTGGCGTCTTGAACAAAGAATTAGACAAAACACACGAAGGAAAGAATGAAGCAACAAAAGCAGAGATTTATTGAAAATGAAAGTATACTCCACAGAGTGGGAGCCTCCAGAGTATAGGGGCTCAAGGGCCCCCTTACAGAATTTTCTGGCTTTTAAATCCTTCTAGAGGTTTCCCATTGGTTACTTTGTATACACCCTATGTAAATGAAGTGGTGGGCTGGGCGCGGTGGCTCACACCTATAATCCTAGCACTTTGGGAGGCTGAGGCAGGCAGATTGCCTGAGCTCAGGAGACCAGCCTGGGAAACACAGTGAAACCCCGTCTCTACTAAAATAAAAAAAAAATTAGCCGGGCGTGGCAGCGTGTGCCTGTGGTCTCAGCTACTCCGCGGCGGGGCGAGGGGGGACCAGGGGGCGGGAGGGGGGACCTGAGGCAGAAGAACTGCTTGAACCCGGGAGGCAGAGGTTGCCGTGAGCCGAAATCACGCCACTGCACTCCAGCCTGGGCGACAGAGCGAGACTCGTCTCCAAAAAATAAAATAAAAATAAAGTAAATGAGGTAGTGGCCTGCAATAAGTCTGATTGGTTGTTTTCCAAAACCAATCAGAGGCTGAAGTGAAGTTACAAAGTTACACTCCTATGCAAACTTCTGATTGGTTGCAGAAAGCAACCAATTTAAAACCATACTTTCAATTTTCCATCTGCCACGCAGAAAAAAGGGGGAGGGCAGTTGTAAAGGGAAAGCAGAAAAAAGGGGGAGAGAAGTTGCAAAGGGAGTAGCCTCTGGTCCTTTTGTTACTTAGGTGTGGAAAGTTGGCGTTTTCCTTTTGATTTAGTTCTAGGAAGCCGGCTTGAATTGGCCTTAGGTCCCCTGCCTCCAGACCCTATTGTCCTGTCTCACTAATAAACATAGTAAAATCTCCTTTTCTAAGATTCAAAGTTTTTATTCAGGCAAATAGGCTGGCTGATTTCAGATAAGGTCTTCTAAGCATTGCGCTTAGGCACTGAGAAGGCATTTGTAGGGTTTGTGTCTGCCCTGGTCCAGTGTTCACTCTTGGAGACTGATTTCTAACCCCCAACGCACATGCCCTGTATTATGTACCAGATTTGGTCCTATAACTTCACTTCCATACAGCTAGGAATAATATTATCAAAATTAAAGGACAAAAGGGATATTGACAGAAAATATTTGCAACGTATATAACAAAGCATATTTACCACAATAAATACAAGAAACTCATACAAATGAGTGTTTTGAAATATCATTGTAACGGAAAAAAGTAGGCGAAGAATATAAATAGGCAATTCATAGAAAAATAAATACTGGGCCAGGTGTGGTGGCTAATGCCTATAATCCCAGCACTTTAGGAGGCCAAGGTGGGTGGATCACATGAGGCCAGGAGTTCAAGACCAGCCTGGGCAACATGGTGAAGCCATATCTCTACCAAAAAAAATTAGCTGAGCGTGGTGGCGCACACCTGTAGTCCCAGCTACTCAGTTGGCTGAGGTGGGAGGATCACTTGAGCCCAGGAGGGTGAGGCTGCAGTGAGCGCAGTGAGCCGAGATTGTGCCCATGCCCTCCAGCCTGGACACACTAAGACCCTATCAAAAAAAAAAAAAAAAAAGAAAAATACTAAAAAATATACTAAATATACTAAAGAATTCTCCAATCATGAAATACAAATATACTAAAAAATATACTAAATATACTAAAGAATTCTCCAATCATGAAATACAAGTAAGAACAATGATTCCTGTTTTCGGGAAAATAATTGTTTTTTAAAACATTTCTTTTTTTTTTTTTTTTTTTTTTTTTTTTTGAGACAGAGTCTCGCTCTATCGCCCAGGCTGGAGTGCAGTGGCGCGATCTCGGCTCACTACAAGCTCCACCTCCCGAGTTCACGCCATTCTCCTGCCTGAGCTTCCCGAGTAGCTGGGACTGCAGGCGCCCGCCCCCACGCTCGGCTAATTTTTTTTGTATTTTTAGTAGAGACGGGGTTTCACCGTGTTAGCCAGGATGGTCTCGATCTCCTGACCTCGTGATCCGCCCGCCTCAGCCTCCCAAAGTGCTGGGATAACAGGCGTGAGCCACCGTGCCCGGCCTAAAACATTTCTTTAACTTTTTAAACTGTAAATTAGCAAAACTAAAAATAGTGAAACTACTCTAGGGTGAGTGTGGGTAAACATATACTCCTGTATACTTTTGCTGTAATGTAAACTGGCACAATTTTTTGGAGGGCAAACTGGCAATACCTATTCAGATTTTAAAGATGCATACCTTTTGACTCAGCAATTTCACTTCTGGGAATCTACCCTACTGAAATACTAACATTAAGTATGAAAATATACATCTACAAGGATATTTTCTGCAACATTTTCCATAATAAAAATTCAAAGCTATCTATAATCTACCAAGAGAAAAACTGTGAAATTATTATAATCCTTACAAGAGAATACTAGGCAGCTCTTGCAAAGAATATTTTGGGATTTTTATGTACTGATATAGAAGCTATCAATAATGCAGTGATAAGTGGCAGGGAAAAAGCTTATGGGAGAAGGAGATTTTTTTCACTAAAAGTTAAATCAAAGAGAACTATATGTGTGTATGCTCTAATTTATACGTTCGTCCGAACCAGTGAATAGTATGAAGAACAAAAAGATGTTTACAGTGGTTCCCATCTGGGGAGCATGATCAGAGGTGAGGAGCTTTTTATAGATTACATTACTCATTTAATGATATTGCTAGGGACTGAGTTGTGTCTTCCCTACCCTACCCCCGCAAAATTCATATGTCGAAGAAGCCCTAACTCCCAAAGTGACTATATTTGGAGACATGGCTTTTATAGACTTAATTAAGGTTAAACGAAGTCATAAGGGTGGGGTCCTGATCTGGTAGAACTGGTGTCCTTATAAGAAGCAGAAGAGGCTGGTCGCAGTGGCTCACGCCTGTAATCCCAGCACTTTGGGAGGCCGAGGCAGGTGGATCACGAGGTCAGGAGATTGAGACCATCCTGGCTAACACGGTGAAACCCCCTCTCTACTAAAAAAATACAAAAAAATTAGCTGGGCGTGGTGGCGGGCGCCTGTAGTCCCAGCTACTTGGGAGGCTGAGGCAGGAGAATGGCATGAACCTGGAAGGTGGAGCTTGCAGTGAGCTGAGATCACGCCACTGCATTCCAGCCCGGGCAACAGAACGAGACTCTGTCTCAAAAAAAAAAAAAAAAATAAGAAGGAAATCTGGATATGGAGATGATGTGAACACACACAGGAAGAAGAGGCCGGGCACGGTGGCTCATGCCTGTAATTCCAGTGCTTTGGGAGGCCAAGGCAGGCAGATCACGAGGTCAGGAGTTTGAGACCATCTTGGCCAAAGTGGTGAAACCCCGTCTCTACTAAAAAAATACAAACATTAGCTGGATTTGGTGGTGGGTGCCTGTAATTCCAGCTACTCAGGAGGCTGAGGCAGGAGAATTGTTTGAACCTGGGAGGTGGAGGTTGCAGTGAGCCGAGATCACGCCATAGCACTCCAGCCTGGGTGACAAGAGTGAAACTCTGTCTCAAACACACACACACACACACACACATACACACACACACACACACACACACACAGAAGATGCCATGTGAAGATATGGAGTTATGCTGGAGTTATGCTGCTACAAGCCATTAAATGCTTGGAGTCACCAAGTGCTAACTGCTAGGAGAGAGGCATGACAGATTCTCCCTTACAGCCCTCAGTAGTGTTGGATGTAAAAATGTTCTAGGAATAAATGCTTGGTGCAGTGAAGTAAAACTAGCACTTAGGCAAAAGTTTAATTATCTCAGCAAGGCAATTTACTTCTGCAGAAGGGTGCTACCTGCATCAATCAAGATCGTAAGGGCACAGAGAACAAAGGAGACCAGGGTTTTTTTCTATCTTTAATGCAATCTTTACTTCTGTGTCCCTACCCCATGGGCTGGGGTTGGACTGCACAATCTGAGCTGACTTGATTGGCTACTTGTATATATATTTTTAAATACAGAAGGGGAGGGGGACATGAGGTACAGAGGTGGAGTGTGTGAGACGTGCAGTTTTGGGGGAACATTAGATGGGTGCAGGTAACCAAGGGAACAGATGTGAGTTATTGATTAGAGCTGATACGAAAGGGGTAGGCTGTTTTACAGTAACTAGGGGCAAGGAAGAACAGGAAAGTTGAGTTTGAGAACAAAAGACAAGGAAGTTAGTAGTCTAAATTTTTGAAGAGAAACTCAGAGAAATTCATTGTGTCTTACAGTAGGAACCAATCCTTAGGAACCTTGGTCTTGGACTTCTAGCTTCCAGAACTGTGAGACAATACATATCTGCTGTTCTAAACCAACCAGTCAGTGGTACTTTGTTACAGCAGCCCCAGGAAACAAATATATTCCACCACCAAGTTTATGCAGAAAGAGATTCATTCATTCATTCATTCGACAGTCTTGCTCGGTTGCCCAGGCTGCAGTGCAGTGGTGCAGTCTCGGCTCACTACAACCTCTGCCTCCTGGGTTCAAGCAATTGCCCCACCTCAGCCTCTCGAGTAGCTGGAGCTACAGCCGTGCATCTCCATGCCCAGCTAATTTTTGTATTTTTAGTAGGGATGGGGTTTTGCCATGTTGCCAGGCTGGTCTTGAACTCCTGGCCTCAAGTGATCTGCCTGCTTCGGCCTCCCAAAGTGCTGGGATTACAGGTGTGAGCCACCACACCCGGCCCGAAAGATATTTAATATGGGAAATTAGATGCTTATAAATCTGTTAGAGTGCCTGGGAAAAACAGGTGTTAGCTAGACATCCAGGAATTACTTCCCGAACAATGTCACAAAATCAGTACACCAGAAGTTACTGTATATTTATCATAAGCGACAGCTGGCTCTCGGGATCTTTTTATCTCGACTGTTATCTGAGAATCAGGAAAATATCATCAGAACCATTAAGTCCAGAACCATGTCATGCTTCCCATGATCTTGCATCCCAGAGTAGATGTCCCTTTTGTTTGTCATAGTGTACTAGGGAGCCTTTAGATCTGCAAAGGTAGCAGCTAACCAAGGGCTAAAAGTGAAATTTCTCTTCACCATCAAATATGAGCAAATTGAGTTTGTGTGAGGGAGACAAAAAACAGAAAAACAGTGAAGGGAGATATGAAAAGCTTCTAAGAATGTCAAACAACATTTGAGAACCTGGAGTAGAGTTGTAAAGAGGCTAATGAGAAGGCTTGAGAAATGGGGCAGGCGAAGTAGTTTAAATGCAGGGACGTCTAACATATAATTTTCAGTTGTCACTGCTGTAATTTAAAATCACTATTGCTGGGCATGGTGGCTCATGTCTGTAATCCCAGCACTTTCAGAGGCCAAGATGGGCGGATCACCTGAGGTCAGGAGTTTGAGGCCAGCCTGGCCAACATGGCGAAACCCTGTCTCTACTGAAAATACAGCTGGGCACAGTGGCTCACGCCTGTAATCCCAGCACTTTGGATGTCTAGCTAACACCTCAGGGCGGATCATCTGAGGTCAGGAGTTCGAGACCAGCCTGACCAACATGGAGAAACCCCGTTTCTACTAAAAAAATACAAAATTAGCCGGGCGTGGTGGTGCATACCTGTAATCCCAACTACTCGGGAGGCTGAGGCAGGAGAATCACTTGAACCCGGGAGGCAGAGGTTGTGGTGAGCAGAGATCACGCCATTGCACTCCAGCCTGGGCAACAAGAGCGAAACTCTGTCTCTCAAAAAAATAAATAAACAAAATACAAAAATTAGCTAGCGAGTGGCCCACGCCTATTGTAATCCCAGCTACTTGGGAGGCTGAGGTGGGAGAATCTCTTGAACCCAGGAGGCAGAGGTTGCAGTGAGCTGAGATCGTGCCACTGCACTCCAGCCTGGGCTACAGAGTGAGACTTGATCTCAAAAATAAATATATAAATATAAATAAAATAACTCTATTATCTCAAATAGTTTCTAAAATATGCCACACATTTTGATGGTAGGAGGATAAAAAGAAGGGCTACGTTCTATTGGGGTGTGGGTGTGGAGCAAAGGGAAGAAATCAGGACCATATCTTAACTCCCAAGTTATTTTGTTGTTAACTGCTCTTAATTGTGTTGTCACACTGCCCTCTCATGGTCCCGTCAGTATCTCACTAGATTCAATTTCTGGCTTCTGAACCATCTGGCCAATTCCACCATCTGCAAACAATTTCCTGCACCTGCTAACAAAGTATGTGTTAAGCTTGAGGCCTGGGGAGTAGCAAATTGATTAAATCTGTTTACTTTATCATCTTTGCAAAACACGGGCAGTTTCCAAAATATGACAAAGAGGCTTCCCCAACAGAGCTTTATATTTTATATTAACATTAGATCCCCACTAACCGCTATGATTTGAAGGTGCAGATACTGGCATCTTGGCTGTGATTGATGATCAAAATGTTGGCATAAAATGATATTGGACACATGCGATAAAAACAGTCTGACCTTTTCCAAGATCGATTAATTTCCAGTTATTAATTTAATCCAAAATAAACTTCCTCTAATTCGGGATTTTAAGTTAGAACAAAGCCAGGCTACTCCCTAGCTAAGTAACTTGGCATCTATTCTAACGAGGAGTCCTATGCCAAGCCAGACTTATATGTGTTGGTGAGATTTGATTGCCAGTCCTGGTTGCAATTATATCAGTTCAGAGCTGCTTAAATCCTTGTTATTCCAGATTTTCCAAATAAAAAAGAAAAGAAAACCCCATATCCAGTAGACTAATATTATGCAACACGCTTCATACGAGGTAGTAGGAACACAGCTAAATAGTAGTAGGTAGTAGGGAACACAGCTAAATAAGATAATCACTTCTGCCCTTCGTGAGCTCCCTATTGGTGAAGGGGGAGGGCATGTTAGTGCCATATCCACGGTTCCTCCCTACTCTCCAGCAAAATATACTGCCTGGCTAAGATCCATATGCCCAACAAGTACTTCATCAATATGTGTTGAATTAATGAAGAAAGGAATAAATACACGAGGCAGAATGTGTAGCGGTTGAGAGTTTGCCGCCGGGCATGGTGGCTCACACCTGTAATCCCAGCACTTTGGGAGTCCGAGGCGGGTGGATCACCTGAGGTCAGGAGTTTAAGACCAGCCTGACCAATATGGTGAAACCCAGTCTCTACTAAAAATACAAAAATTAGCCTGGCGAGGCGGTGTGCGCTTGTAGTTCCAGCTACTGGGGAGGCTGAGACAGGAGAATTGCTTGAACCTGGGAGGCAGAGGTTGCAGTGAGCTGAGATCGCACCACTGTGCTCCAGCCTGGGCGACAGAGTAAGACTCTGTTTCAAAACAAAGAAAAAAAAAGGGAGTTTGCCAAAAAGCCCCTTTTCATTCCATCTCTGCCACATACTAGCTGTGTAAATTTACCACTTCACTTCAATCCCCGGAGCCTCCGTTTCTACATCTCTAAACCTACTTCACGAGGCTCTGATAAAATGCTTAGTATAGTGCCTTACATACAATAAGCACTTAAATAATAGTTCAATAATATTGTGTGAAAAGGGCAACAAGGAAAAACGGAGAAATTCATATGGTTAACTATGGGGATTAGAATTCTGATGTTATGTGCTGTACAGCACATGTACATTTAAAAATATGGGAAAGTTGGCCAGGCGCAGTGGCTCATGCCTGTAATCCCAGCACTTTGGGAGGCTGAGGCGGGCAGATCACGAGGTCAGGAGATCAAGACCATCCTGGCTAACATGGTGAAACCCCATCGCTACTAAAAATACAAAAAATTAGCCGGGTGTGGCGGTGGGCGCCTGTAGTCCCAGCTATTCGGGAGGCTGAGGTAGGAGAATGGCGTGAACCCAGGAGGCGGAGCTTGCAGTGAGCTGAGATTGCACCACTGCACTCCAGCCTGGGCGATAGAGCAAGACTCCGTCTCAAAAAAAAAAAATATATATATATATATACGTATATATATGGGTAAGTTACTGAATTTGGGGAAGTTCTTCAAGGTGAATAAAGAAGTTTATTCTTGCAAACCAATTTATTCCATGAGATAGGAAACATGATCTCTGGAGACATTGACTCACATGCTTACAGTTCTATAACCAGAGAGAGAAAATATTTTTGTTCAAATTCAGGTTAGGAAATTCTCAGAGAAGGATTCTAAATGGTCCTGCAGGTCCATCCCTAGACCAATCACCTTAACCAGGTGCAGTAGGCCACTCCAATAAGTCCATGTCCTAATCCCTGGAGCCTGTGAACTTTATGTCTCAGGAGAGACTCTGTAAATGTGATTAAGGGTACAGGCCTTGAGACAGGGATATTATCCTGGGTTGTCCAGATTGGCCAATCTAATGATGGGCCCTTAAACACAGAGAAGCTTTTCTGGGGGTCAGAGGCCTGATGACAGCAGAAGAGTTAAAGAGATGCGACATTGCTGGCTTTGAAGAGGTTGGAAGGAGGTAACCAGCAAGGAACGCAGGGGGCCCCTAGCAAAGGCAAGGAGGTGAATTCCCTGCTAGAGGCTTTAGGAGGGTTTGCAGCCCTGGTGACACCTTGATTTTAGTCCAGTGAGACCTGTGTGAGACTACTGAACTATAGAACTGTAAAACAATACTTTTTTTTTTTTGACATGGAGTCTCACTGTGTTGCCCAGGCTGGAGGGCAGTGGTGTGATCTTGGCTCACTGCAAGCTCTGCCTCCCAGGTTCACGCCATTCTCCTGCCTCGGCCTCCCGGGTAGCTGGGACTACAGGTACCCGCCACCACGCCTGGTTAATTTTTTGTATTTTTACTAGAGACAGGGTCTCACCGTGTTAGCCAGGATGGTCTCAATCTCCTGAACTCGTGATCTGCCCACCTCGGCCTCCCAAAGTGCTGGGATTACAGAAGTGAGCCATTGCGCCTGGCCACATTTTTGTTGTTTTAAGCCGCTAAATTTGTGGTAATTTGTTAAGGCAGCAATAGGGAACTAATATACTAGAGAAGCAAGGCAGAAACCAGGGTCCTAGGCTTCAGTTCCTCCCCAGTTCTCTCTGCCTCATCTGCTGTGAGACAGCTTGCTGAATGAGATCCCCTACAGCCTCCCCCACAGCACACTCACCTCATTCCACAGGAGTAAACTGCGTGAGAGAATGAAATAGATGATGTAGTGATAAGATGTAGAGCTCTGTCTGCCTGAGCTCCTAGTTCCAGTCTTTTTTTTTTTTGAGGTGGAGTGTCACTCTGTCACCCAGGCTGGAATGCGGTGACCTGATTTTGGCTCACTGAAACTTCCGCCTCCCGGGTTCAAGCAATTCTCCTGCCTCAGCCTCCCGAGTGGCTGGGATTACAGGTTCTCACCACCACCCCCAGCTAATTTTTGTGTTTTTAGTAGAGACGAAGTTTCACCATGTTGGCCAGGCTGGTCTTGAACTCCTGACCCCAAGTGATCCACCCATCTCGGCCTCCCAAAGTGCTTGGATTACAGGCTAGAGCCACTGCGCCCAGCCATTCAGTCATTTTTGAGGCAAGTTAGCTCAGAATTAAATTTCTGTCCTTACAATTAGCTATCCTGCCTAAATCATAAAGCTATGGTGAGAGAGGGATGGTTGCAGGAGAAGAGGTGTTTTTTGTTGTTGTTGTTGTTGTTTTTTTTGAGATGGAGTCTCACTCTGTTGCCCAGGCTGTAGTGCAGTGGCGCGATCTTGGCTTGCTGCAACCTCTGCCTCCCAGGTTCAAGCAATTCTCCTGCCTCAGCCTCCCCAGTAGCTAGGACTACAGGCGCGTGCCAGCACACCTGGCTAATTTTTTGTATTTTTAGTAGAGACGGGGTTTCACCGTGTTAGCCAGGATGGTCTCCATCTCCTGACCTCGTGATCCACCCACCTCGGCCTCCCAAAATGCTGGGATTACAGGTGTGAGGCACCGCACCTGGCCGAGAAGAGGTTTTTTTTTTTTTTTTTTTTTTTTTTTTTTTTTTTGAGACGGAGTTTCGCTCTGTCGCCCAGGCTGGAGTGCAGTGGCGCGATCTCGACTCACTGCAAGCTCCGCCTCCCGGGTTCACGCCATTCTCCTGCCTCAGCCTCTAGAGTAGCTGGGGCTACAGTCGCCTGCCACCACGCCCGGCTAATTTTTTGTATTTTTAGTAGAGACGGGGTTTCACCGTGTTAGCCAGGATGGTCTCGATCTCCTGACCTCGTGATCCGCCCGTCTCGGCCTCCCAAAGTGCTGGGATTACAGGCGTGAGCCAGCGCGCCCGGCCGAGAAGAGGTTTTTTTAAAGGCCTTTTGAGACAATATCCGATAATGGTTTAATGTGATTCCCACAGGAAGCCACTGAAGAACACATTATTCTTAGATGCACAAAGACTCTTTTTTGTGGGAAATCCATTTAGCCACTTATTGGTTAAATTGATTTCCCACAAACAAGAGTGTTCTGAACTTAAAACATGAAAACCGAAATTGGTTTTTTTTCTTCTTCTTCTTCTTCTTTTTTTTTTAGTTGGAGTTTTGCTCTTGTTGTCCAGGCTGCAGTGGTTCAATCTTGGCTCACTGCAACCTCTGCCTCCCAGGTTCAAGCGATTCTTCTGCCTCAGCCTTCCGAGTAGCTGGGACTACAGACACACGCCACCATGCCCGGGTAATTTTTGTATTTTTAGTAGACACGGGGTTTCGCCATTTTGGCCAAGCTGGTCTCGAACTCCTGACCTCAAGTGATCCACCCACCTTGGCCTCCCAAAGTGCTGGGATTACAGGTGTGAGCCAACGTGCCCAGCCCCAAATTGGTTTTTCTTTTCCCTCTAGTGAAACACTGTGCACAGAATATCCTGCCTTATGTTTTTTTTTTTTTAAGTTACCACATTGGAGCCACTTTCAAATCTTTATCATTTCCTGTTTCTTTTCCTCTGTGCCAGATTAACTCAGTGTTCTAGAGTCTAGACAGCTACTGGACAATCCTACTTAAGCCTGATTGGTGGTGTTAGTGATAGGAAGACTTTTGAGCACTGGTCACACGATCATTTTTCCTTCTAGAAAAAGATGCATGTTAATAAAAGACTCTGGATGTTCCATCCCAAGAGGTAATTTATAATTTAAATGAAAACATATAGTGGCATGCAGCATACTTTCTGGAATATATATAAGCTTCCTCTTCTAATTTGGTCATTAGCAAATAGGAAAAGACTGTGTAAAGGAAAAACAGTTATAGTTCTATCAGTTTTGCCCCAAGGCACCTCAGTCCTTTAAAGCAGTTACTGATTATGCCCGTGAAGTTTTTCCATGAGCCTACTCCATATTTTTTTGTCTGTCTTTTCTTGTTAGAAGGAGTAGAGACTGCCCGCAATTTTCTCTTTTCTTTTTCTTTTTCTTTTTTTTTTTTTTTTTGAGGCGGAGTTTTGCTCTTGCCACCCAGGCTGGAGTGCAGTGGCGCGATCTCGGCTCACTGCAACCTCTGCCTCCCGGGTTCAAGTGATTCTCCTGCCTGAGCCTCCCGAGTAGCTGGGATTACAGGCACGCGCCACAACACCAGGCTAATTTTTTTTTGTATTCTTAGTAGAGATGGGGTTTCACCATGTTGGTCAGGCTGGTCTTGAACTCCTGACCTCAGGTGATCCGCCGGCCTCGGCCTTCCAAAGTGCTGGGATTACAGGCGTGAGCCACCGGGCCCGGCTCTTTTTTTTTTTTTTTTTTTTTTTTTTTTGAGACGGAGTTTTGCTCTTGTTGCCAAGGCTGGAATGCAATGGTGCGATCTCGGCTCACCGCAACCTCTGCCTCCCGGGTTCAAGCAATTCTCCTGCCTCAGCCTCCCGAGTAGCTGGGATTACAGGCATGCACCATCACGCCCAGCTAATTTTTGTATTTTTAGTAGAGATGGGGTTTCTCCATGTTGGTCAGGCTGGTCTTGAACTCCTGACATCAGGTGATATGCCCACCTTGGCCTCCTGAAGTGCTGGGATTACAGGCATGAGCCACCGTGCCCGGCCTTCTGTTTTCTTTAGAAGAAAACAAAAGCTCCATCAACAGAGGGGTGAGAAGCAAAGTGGGTAATATCTGACTATTATGTAATATTATCTTTGGTAGAAAGTCAAGAGACTTGGAATAAAACTGTTTTTTGGAGTTCTGAAATTTTTGTCTTATTTTATCTCTGAAATTTTTTTTTTGAAAATAATCAAAGAGGAGATGTTCACAAAACCTGTCAAGATGCCAAAACACCACTAATGGATCTTTAGGTCTTGGCTTACTTCATCCATTTATTCACAAATATTTATTAAGCACCTGCCATTTGTCCTGCTGAACAAATCAAGCATGTTCCCCGCAGCCATTGTGTACAGCTAAGCAGGTGAATGGCACCCACTGGAGTTGCGTAGTGCACAACTTCCACTACTGCTGGTGGTTCTTGTCCTCATGGAGATTAAATTTAGTAACTTCTAGGAAGTCTTTCTCGAACCTCTATCCTCTCGCTCAGACTGGAAAAAGTGCTCTTATTATGTTTTCTTTTCTCTTTTCTTTTTTTTTTTTTTTTTTGACACAGGGCCTCACTCTGTCACCTAGGCTGGAGTGCGGTGGCACGATCACAGTTCACTGCAGTCCCCATCTCCCAAGCTCAGGTGATCCTCCTACTGCAGCCTCCCAAGTAGTTGGGGCCACAGGTATGCACCACCACGACAGGCAAGCTAATTTTTTTGTATTTTTTGTAGAGACTGGGTTTTGCCATGTTGCCCAGGCTGGCCTCGAACTCCTGACCTCAAGTGATCTGCCCGTCTCCTGCCTCAGCCTCCTGAGTAGCTGGGATTACAGGCATGCACCACCACGCCCGGTTAATTTTTGTATTTTTAGTAGAGACGGGGTTTCTCCATGTTGGTCAGGCTGGTCTTGAACTCCTGACCTCAAGTGATCTGCCTGCCTTGGCCTCCCAAAGTGCTGGAATTACAGGTGTGAGCCACGGTGCCTGGCCTCTCCTCACCTGCTTTAATTCTTTACTCAAATGTCACCTTTTTACTTTGAGGTTTACTTTTACCTTTGGAGGTTTGGAGTAGAGGAGGGATACTATCTGTCTAAAAAGAAAAACAACATTTAGAAATATAACAGTATGGGCCGGGCATGGTGGCTCAGGCCTGTAATCCCAGGACTGTGGGAGGCCAAGATGGGCGGATCACTTGAGGTCAGGAGTTCGAGACCAGCCTGGCTAACATGGTGAAACCCCGTCCCCCACCCGTCTCTACTAAAAATACAAAAATTTTCCCAGGGTGGTGGCGGGTGCCTGTAATAACAGCTACTTGGGGGGCTGAGGCAGGAGAATCGCTTCAGGCTGGGAGGAGGAGGCTGCAGTGAGCCGAGATTGCGCCACTGCATTGCAGCCTGGGCGACAGAGTCAGACTCTGTCTCAAAAAAAAAAAAAAAAAAAGAACGTTATGAGCAAAGAGTAAGGCAGTTATCAGATGCCTACTTTGCCAGGAATCAGGCTACAGCAAATAAAGGTTTATACATAATATCGATAATAAATGCCCAGCTCTTCCCCTGTAAAACTCCAATACTCTTAAGATTTTTTTCATGAACACCGCCCCACGCTGCTCCGACCCCTGCTTTTTTATTTATTTATTTATTTTTTTGGTAGAGATGAGGTCTGACTATGTTGACCAGGCTGGTCTCGAACTTCCAGCTCAAGCGATCCTCCTGCTTCCGCTTCCTAAAGTGCTGGGATTACACCGCGCTCGGTCCTGAACACACATTTTGTTTGTTTGTTTGTTTTTTTACAAAACCCCTGGAGAACCCGCGTATTCTAACCTGGGCTGGTTTTTGTATTTTTGCAAAATAACACCCCACACATTCTCGTATCAGCGTGCAGATTTTTTTGCACCCAGTTTGGTTGTTTGCAGCCATAAGCTCTTCTTTAAACCTTTCCAACCCGTCCTTCTAGAGAAAGTGTCTTCATAAGGAAGTCACACTGCTCACGCCTGTAATCCCAACACTTTGGGAGGCCGAGGCGGGTGGATCACTAGGTCAGGAGATCGAGACCATCCTGGAAAACACAGTGAAACCCCGTCTCTACTAAAAATACAAAAAATTAGCCGGGCGTGGTGGTGGGTGCCTGTAGTCCCAGCTACTCCGAAGGCTGAGGCAGGAGAATGGCGTGAACCCGGGAGGCGGAATTTGCAGTGAGCCGAGATCGCGCCACTGCACTCCAGCCTGGGCGACAGAGTGAGACTCCGTCTCAAAAAAAAAAAAAAAAATAAAATAAAATAAAATAAAAAATAAAAAATAAATAAAAGGAAGTGACACTGGATAATTGAGACATCATTGCGCCTTTAACACATATTCACACCCAGCACTGTCACATCCATCGTGCCTTGAGGACAGGCATAAATTTATGGCTTTCCTCCTGCGCTCCCGGCCTGCTCCTAGCCTTTGACTAGAGCCTGCGCAGCATCCCAGTCCCAGGCAAGGGCCCACCGATGCCGCGCAGCCTCCTGGAAGCTGTGGGGAGTAGCGTTCCTCCGCTCCAGAACTACAACTCCCAGCAGGCCTTGCTCCTCTCCACCTCCCTCGCAGCGCATGGCCTGCCGGGAGGGGGCAGGTAGCCGGCGGGCCCGGTCCAATGGGTGCCGGCTTCCGAGGAGAGGGCGGAGGAGAGGAGGAAGGAGGCGAACTCTGGGCCCCGGCCCCATTCATTGCCGTGGCCGGCGGGCACTGGGGCCCCGTGTTTTCAGAGTCATGGAGGCGCTAATTCCTGTCATAAACAAGCTCCAGGACGTCTTCAACACGGTGGGCGCCGACATCATCCAGCTGCCTCAAATCGTCGTAGTGGGAACGCAGGTGAGAGCAGCAGGCGGCGTTCGCTCGGGCCAGACCCCGGCCGCAGGCCTGGTCGGTGCTGCGGCAGTGCCCACTCCCGCGCCAGCCTTTGGGGCCTGTGGGAGGAGGGCTTTGCTGGGGGCCCCAGGGCTCTCCAGGCTCTGCCGCACCCGCCCTCCCGGGGCAGCGTTGCATCAAGGCGGAGAATCCGGGGCCCGGCCAGGGGCGGAGCCGGCGCGGCGGGCCTGGCTAGCCCGGCGGGTCCCGGGGACAGGAGAGGGAAGGATGGGGCCGGCGGGCGGAACTGGAGTCCGCTGGGACCGGGCGCGGCCTCGTCCGCGTGCCGCTGCCTCCAAGGGCACCTGGGGGACGCGCGGGGCACTCGGGTCTCGCTGGGCTCGGTGGGCTGGCTGTTCCCGTCACGGTTGGCTTTCGTGAGACGGGTGTTTTATTTCCCTCCTTGCCTTGCCCAGGGACTGCGGAGTTAGTTTTGGAATCGCGCTGTTGAGGCTGAGAGACGCTACGGTGCGTGAGCGCCAGTGTTTTCCTGCAGTGTAATTCCACCAGGTTTCGAGAACGCCGAAGCAGCATTTAAAAAAAAGAAAAACAAAACGTGTATCTAGAGTTCTGCGGGTGTTGGGAAGGAATATCCGATTTTTCTGCGTAGGCTGTGCTTTTTGTCTTCCACAGTTTTGTGATCGTGACCTAAATTGGGCATCAGTTTCTCTGGTCTTCTCATAGCTAACTCATTTTTTTTTGAATGCAGAAATGTTGGCAAAATAACTTATTTCTAGAGTGACAGAGGAGAAGTGTAATTTTCCTTTTCTCTGCCACTTCGATTAGAGTTCAGAGAAACGGATTTTAGAAATTAGTATATTGATTTTAAGTGCTTTCATTTCTTAATAGTATCTTTTCTATTGAGAAGGTAAGGTTTCCCTATCATTTTCCATGAGGTACATGGTATAGGGTATAAGTACTATCAGAAGGAACTTAATGTTCAAAGTATTCGTGGCTATCCAAACACTGGAAACTATAGACACCCTGTACTCGTTTGTTTGTTTGTTTGTTTGTTTGTTTTGGCTTTTAAATAGTTGAAGCAATAGAAATTGTTTTAGAAACACATTTCCTTGGTCTGCTATAGGATTGGGAAAGATTCTGCTCAATCTTGCCTACGTATTCTAGTATTTGTAACAATATTTGTCATGTTTGGAGATTCAGAAGCATCAAACAAATTACGAGGATTATTTTTTATTGAACATAATTTTGTTCAGTCTGGGACATATAGTAAGTGCTCTGTAAATATTTTGAGTAAATATTGCTCACTCTAACCACAATGTTTTAAAACACTGGGACTTTTATCAAAACTAACCTGTTTTTGTAAAAAGTTAGAGATAATATAAATTAAGTCTTTGATAGTAAGTGATTCAGAAGTGTCTTCTAGCTGCACACTAGAAACTTTCCACATACTTTTAAAAGAGAGTCTCAGTGCTTTTTAAGCATGAGGAAGTAAAAGAATTAGGGATATAGTGTGTCAGCATAAATAGTTTAAAATCAATAAGTTGTTTTTTTCTTTTTACACAAAATAGAGTTTATTTTGGTCAGTAAACCTGTTGGCAAAATACAGAGTGGCAGGAGAGAAAAGTAAAGATCCCATCCTTCTGAAAGCTATTAACATGTGCAAAAACCATCCTAGTACTGACAGTTATATGCTATATTTGCATGTTGATGTTTGAAATTTCTCAAGAGGTCAGTTTTTCTACTTGATTTAATGAGGGTTATTTCCATCTAAGTTCTTATTAGCTGATAATCAGTCTTTTACTCAAGTACAGAAGAAATACAGAATAGAAATTATCCGAGGTAGGCAGATCACTTGAGTCCAGGAGTTCAAGACCAGCCTGGGCAACGTGGGGAAACTCCATCTCTACAAAAAATACGAAAATTACCTGGGCGTGGTGGTGCGAACCTGTAGTCCCAGCTATTCTGCAGGCTGAGGTGGGAGGATCACCTGAGCCTGGGAGGTTGAGGCTGTGGTGCGTGCAGGAGTGCATGTCACTGCACCCCAGCAGGAAGAGAGAGAGAGAATAGAAACTATTTTCTCCCCACACCGCCCCGCCCCTGCCCCCGCCTTTTTTGTAGTGTGTTGGGGAAACAAGAATCTCTTCTTGGTTTAAATACTAGTATACCATTACTTTGTGATGTCTGCCATTTTTACTCTTTGGTGTTTTGTAACATATATGTATACCTCACATTTATATTTAATGAAGTAATTGTAGTGAGTTCCAGACATATAAGTGTTCTGTACTTAGTTCTGCCTAGTAAACCTATCGGCAGTAATTGTGTCTTCAGAATACAGGTATAAATTAGCCAGTTGCTATGGTGTGTAGTGTGTGCCGGTAGTCCCAGCTACTTGGGAAGATTGCCTGAGTCCAGGAGATTGAGGCTGCAGTGAGCTATGATTCTGCGATGGCACTCCAGCCTGGGCGACAGAGTGAGACCCTGTCTCTTAAAAAAAAAAAAATTAAAAAACAACTTCAAGTGTAGTCTCTATCCTACATATTATCCATACCTTAAATGGCTTCAGTTTCTATCTTGTTGAACTTTTTGGAACAGTGATTCTCAGACTTGAGTGTGTATTAAGAATCACTTTGGTTTTTTTTTTTTTTGAGACCGAGTTTCGCTCTTGTTGCCCAGGCTAGAGTGCAATGCCATGATCTTGGTTCACTGCAACCTCTGCCTCCCGGCTTCAAGTGATTCTCCTGCCTCAGCCTCCCACATAGCTGGGATTACAGGCATGTACGACCACGCCCGGCTAATTTTGTATTTTTAGTAGAGACAGAGTTTCTCCATGTTGGTCAGGCTGGTATCCAACTCCCGACCTCAGGTGATCCGCCCGTCTCGGCCTCCCAAAGTGCTGGGATTACAGGTGTGAACCACCCCGCCTGGCCTAAGAATCACTTTGAAAATAAGTTTCCTGGATCCTGTCTCCAGAGATTTTGATTTTATAAGCCTGGGGTGGGTGAGGGACCATAGGTGATTCTGATACAGATGGTTCCTAGATCCTAATTTGAAAAATATATTAGTGAATCATTGGATTTTAAAATGCATGATACTGGAAAAAGCAGGAAAATTAGGGGAGGTTGAATCTATGGCGTACTACCATCCAGTACTATGCTGACTTTGGTGGCATTGTTGCTCTAATATATCACTTCCCAGGCAACCATTGCTGACCCCTAAATGTTTTAAACTTTGGTTTTATGAAATGCCCAAGTAACACTCATTTGGGGGCTGGGGACTTGGAGGAGTGGAGGTGAGGGAATCATGTTTACAGCTATCAGTCATTCACATGTTTTATGTGTTAGCTAAATAAATTGCTTTTATTTTTTCTAGTAGAGACCATCTGTGTGAAATGAACAGACACAGTGGGGAGAGAGAGAAGGCTGATGATACTTTTAGACCATGGTGTAACTTTGCAAGTAGAGGAGATAAGACTTAAAACAACTTTTGTGACTCAACTTGGGAAATTTAATCCTATTTCTTAAATTAAGAATTGGAAAGGGGAGCCCTCCAGGTATGTAATCTAAACTACCACCCAATGTAGGTATCTGAATACAGATGACATTAACCTGAGACTCTGGCTTAGTGTTCCTAGTAATGTACTTTACACTTTTCCTTTTATTTCAGTGATTTCAGCATTCCATCTTCAGTAATTCAGACAACTGTAAAAGGAAAAACAATTTGGATTTTTTATTTTTATTTTTTTAGGGTCTGGCTCTTTCACCCAGGCTAGAGTGCAGTGGCATAATCCATAGCTCACTGTAACCTCAAATTCCTGGGCTCAAGCAGTCCTCTCGCCTCAGCCTCCTGAGTAGCTGGGACTACAGGCACGCATCTGGCTAATTTTTTTTTTTTTTAATTTAAAATCGCTGCCTTACTATGTTGCCAAGGCTGGTCTCAAACTCCTGGGCTCAAATGATCCTCTTGCCTTGGCCTCCCAAAGTGCTAGGATTATAGGTGTGAGCCACTGCACCTAGCCTAAAAATAATTTGGATTTTATTTTATTTTATTATTTATTTTTTTAGAGATGGAGTCTTGCTCTGTTGTCCAGGCTGGAGTGCAGTGGTGCGATCTCAACTCACTGCAACCTCCGCTTCCCGAGTTCAAGTGATTCTCCTGCCTCAGCCTCCTGAGTAGCTGGGATTACAGGTGCATGCCACCACGCCCGGCTAATTTTTGTGTTTTTAGTAGAGATGGGGTTTTACTGTGTTGGTCAGGCTGGTCTCGAACTCCTGACCTCATGATCCACTTGCCTCGGCCTCCCAAAATGCTGGAATTACAGACATGAGCCACTGTGCTCGGCCTAATTTTTGTATTTTTAGTAGAGACAGTGTTTTACCATGTTGGCCAGACTGGTCTCAAACTCCTGACCTCAAATGATCTGCCTGCCTCAGCCTCCTGCTGGGATAACAGGTATGAGCCACCATGCCCGGCCAATAATTTGGATTTTAATTTCTAATTTCCAAATCAACTTTTAAAAATTTAACATTAAAAATACTGAAATATTCATGTAACACAAAATTCACCATTATATAGTATACACAACTCAGCAGTGTTTAGTATGTTCACAAAGTTGTACCACCATAGTGTAATTCCAAAATATTTTCATTACCTGAAAAAGAAAACTCCTGCCCATAAGCAGTCACCCCCGTTTTGTCCTCCCCCAGCTTCTGACAGGTTTTGATTTTATAAGCCCCACGTGGGTGAGAGTCCATCGGTGACTCTGATACAGATGGTTCCTAGATCCTAATTTGAAAAATATAGTAGTGAATCATTGGATTTTAAAATGCATGATACTGGAAAAAGCAGGAATCACTGGCAACCACTAATCTACTTTCTGTCTGTATGGATTTGCCTATTTGGGATATTTCACATTAGTGGAATCCTATAATATGTGATTTGATCTTTTGTGCCAGGCATCTGTTGCTCAACATAATTCTTTTTTTTTTTTTTTTTTTTGAGACAGAGTTTTGCTCTGTTGCTCAGGCTGGAGTGCAATGGCACAATCTCAGCTCACTGCAACCCTTCACCTTCCAGGTTCAGGTGATTCTTCTGCCTCAGCCCGGATTACAGGCGCGTGCTACCGCACCCAGCTAATTTTTTTTGTATTTTTAGTAGAGATGAGGTTTTGCCACGTTGGCCAGGCTGGTCTCGAACTCCTGACCTCAAGTGATCTGCCTGCCTCAGCTTCCCAAAGTGCTGGGATTATAGGCATGAGCCACTCAACATAATGTTTTTTAGGTTCATCCATTATGTAGCATGGCAGAATAATAAATATTACATTGTATAGATATAGCACAGTTTATTCATCAATTGATGACTTTTTGGGTTGTTTCTATTTTTTGGCTATTATGAATAAATAATGCTCTGTGAACATTCATTTACAAGTTTTTGTGTGAATGTGTATTTTTTTTTTTTTTTTTTTTGAGATGGAGTCTCGCTCTGTCACCCAGGCTGGAGTGCAGTGGCGTGATCTTGGCTCACCGCAAGCTCCGCCTCCCGGGTTTAAGCCATTCTCCTGCCTTAGCCTCCCGAGTAGCTGGGACTGCAGGTGCCCGCTACCACGCCCAGCTAATTTTTTGTTTTTTAGTAGAGACAGGGTTTCACCGTGTTAGCCAGGATGGTCTCGATCTCCTGACCTCATGATCCACCCGCCTCGGCCTCCCAAAGTGCTGGGATTACAGGCGTGAGCCACCGCGCCCGGTCAGTGAATGTGTATTTTTAATTATCTTGGGTATATATCTAAGCGTAGACTTGCTGATTCATATGATAATTCTTACGTTTAACTTTCTGAAAAACTACCAAACTGTTTTCCATAGTGGCTGCACCTTTTTTTTTTTTTTTTGAGACAGGGTCTCACTCTCTCGCCCAGACTGGAGTGCAGTGGCACTATCTTGGCTTACCGCAACCTCCGCCTCCCAGGCTCAAGGCGTTCTCCTGCTTCAGCGTCCTGAGTAGCTGGGATTACAGGTGCCCGCCACTACTGCCCAGCTACTTTTTGTATTTTTAGTAGAGACGAGGGTTTCCTTATGTTGGTCAGGCTGGTCTCGAACTCCTGACCTCAAATGATCTACCCACCTCGGCCTCCCAAAGTGCTGGGATTACAGGCGTGAGCTGCTGCGCCCAGCCGTGGCTGCACCATTTCACATCCCCTCCAGGGTTCAGGTTTCTGCACATCCTTATCAACACTTGTTGTTATCTTTTTTTTTTAAGCGCTAAATCATTCTGGAATTATTTGAAAAACAGCACTTTTTGACCCCTGTGCCATTTCCTTCTCTTATGGACAACTCTTTTCATAGTTTGATGTCCCTCTCTCTTTTTTTTTTCTCCATGAGCACTGCTGTCTACATTTTAGCATTTATTGACTGTAATTTAATTCCTTCTTATGCATTGTTTTCTTGTGTTCTTAGATAAATTTATGTTTTTCTCTTTTTTTTTGTATAGATTATGAGCTGCTGCTTTTTTTTAACTTAACAAAATTGAGGTGAAATTTGCAGAACATAAAATTAGCCTTTTTTTTTTTGAGATGGAGTTTTGCTCTTGTTGCCCGGGCTGGAATGCAATGGCGCGATCTCGGCTCACAGCAACCTCCACCTCCCGGGTTCAAGTGATTCTTCTGCCTCAGCCTCTCAAGTAGCTGGGATTACAAGCATGTGCCATGCCTGGCTAATTTTGCATTTTTAGTAGAGACAGGGTTTCTCCATGTTGGTCAGGCTGGTCTCAAACTCGTGACCTCAGGTGATCCGTCCACCTCGACCTCCCAAAGTGCTGGGATTACAGGTGTGAGCCACTGCGCCCAGCCAAAATTAGCCCTTTTATAAAATGTATAATTCAGTAGCATTTAGTGCATTCATAATGACATCTCTGTCTAGGTCCAAAACAATGTCATCACGAAAGAAAACTGTACTATTGAGCTGTCACTCCCTCTTCTTTCTTTTCCATTTGATGGCTGAGTAATATTCTGTTATATGTATAAACCACATTTGGTTTATTCAATCACCTATTGATGAGCAATTGGGTTGTTTCTGCCTTTTAGCTGTTGTGAATAGTGCTGCTGTGAACATTGGTGTACAAGTATTTGAGTACCTGTTATCAGTTATTTTGGTATATACCTAGGAGTAAAATTACTGGGTTCTATGGTCATTTTGTTTAACTTTTTGAGCAACCACCAAACTGTTTTCCACAGCAGCTACACCATTTTAAAATTCCCACCAGCAGTGTATGAAGGGTGCAGTTTTTCTGTATCTTTGTCAACATTTGTTATTATCTTTTTTTGATTATAGTCATCCTAATAGGTGTGAAGTGGTATTTCATTGTAGTTTTGTTTTGCATTTCCCTAATGACTAATGGTGTTGAACGTCTTTTCGTGTGTTTGTTGGGGTTGTCTTATTGTTGAGTTGTAAGAGTTCTTTTTTTTTTTTTTTTTTTTTTGAGATGGAGTCTCGCTCTGTTGCCCAGGTGGCCAGGATGGTCTTGAACTCCTGGCCTCAGGTGATCCGCCCGCCTTGGCCTCCCAACGTGCTGGCATTATAGTCATGAGCCACCACACCTGGCCTTGTCTTTTTGCTTCCTTGTTAGTGTCCTTCAATACACAAAAGGTTTTACTTTTGGTTAAGGCTAATTTATCTTTTTTTTCCTTTTATTGCTTATGATTATGGTGTCATATCTAAGGCATTGACAAATCCAAAGCCGTGAAGATTTTTTTTTATTTTTTAATGTTTTTTTCCCTAATTATTTTATAGTTTTGGCTTGTATATTTAGGCTTTTGATCCATTTTGAGTACATCTTCGTATGGTATGAGGTAGGGGTTCATTTCATTTTTTTTGCATGTGCTTCTCCAGTTGACCTAGTACCATTTGTTGGAGAGACTGTTCTTTCCCCATTGAATAGTCTTGGCATTGTTGAAAATCAGTTGAGCAAAGATTTTTTTGTTGTTGTTGTTGAGACAGGGTCTCACTCTGTCACCCAGGCTGGAGTGCAATGGTGCAGTCTTGGGTCACTACAGCCTCCACCTCCTGGGTTCAAGCGATTCTTCTGCCTCATTCTCCCAAGTAGCTGAGACTACAGGCACCTGCCATCACGCCGGGCTATTTTTTTTGGTACTTTTTTTTAGTAGATACGGGGTTTTGCCATGTTGGCCAGGCTGGTCTTGAACTCCTGACCTCAGGTGATCCATCCACCTCGGCCTCCCAAAGTGCTGGGAATACAGGCATGGGCCACCATGCCCGGCCAGCCAAAGATTTATTATATGGGTTTATTTCTGGATTCTCAGTTCTATTCTGCTTTGATTACTGTAGCTTTGGAGTATATTTAAAATTTGAGAAGTGTAACTTTACCAGCATTGTTTTTCTTTTTCAAAATTGTTTTGGTTGTTTGGGGTCCCTTGTCATTCAATATGAATTTTATTTTATATTATTTTATTTTGAGAGGTAGTCTTGCTCTGTCGCCCAGGCTGGAGTGCAGTGGCGTGATCTCGGCTCACTTGCAGCCTCTGCCTCCTGGGTTCAAGCGATCCAACCACCTCAGGCTGCAAGTAGCTGAGATTACAGGTGCCCACCACCATGCCTGGCTAATATTTGTTTTTTTAGTAGAGATGGGGTTTCACCATGTTGGCAAGATTGATCTCAAACTCCTAACCTCAGGTGATCTGCCCGCCTCGGCCTCCCAAAATGCTGGGATTACAGGCATGAGCCACTGTGCGGGCCCCATATGAATTTTAGATTTGGCTTCTCCATTTCTGTAAACAAGACAGTTGGGATTTTGATGGGGATTGTGCTGCCTCTATAGGTTGCTTCAGGTTTTATTGGCATCTTAACCATTTTAAGTTAGAATTTTTGATGGAGAGATTTTTTCTTTTAGCACTTTATCTTACTGCCTCTGGCTCCTATGGTTTCTTTTCTCTTTTCTTTCTTTGAAAACAAGTTTATTAAAGTAAAGGAATAAAAGAATGGCTACTCCATAGGCAGAGCTGCTGTGGCCCCTATGGTTTCTGATGAGAAATCTGTTGTATCTGTTGTTAGTCTTATTGAGGATCCCTTGTTCATGACTCTTAGCTTCTCTCTTGCTGCTTTTAACATTTGTCTTTGTCTTTCAACAGTTTGATTATAATTTATCTCAAAGTGTGTATTTCTTTGTGTTTATCCTGCTTTGAGTTCATCGAGCTTCTTGGATGTGTAGATTCATATCACTTTTTCATGCTTTTATGGAAGAAGTGGGGATTTTCACAGACGATACTTCTGCCTTATCAGATATCTGAATCTCTCACTCTTAGTGATCTAGAAAGCACTGGACCTATAGTTTTATAACCAAGAAAAAATTCCTTCCTAAGCACTGTTAGGTCTGCAGTATTTTAGAAAGTTTGGATTTTGGGTATTAAGTTCATATAAGAACAATCTTTTAAGCCAAGTGTGGTGGCCTGTGCCTGTAGTCCCTTTTACTTGGGAGACCTGGTGGCAAGGCTGCTTGAGCCCAGGAGGTTGAGGGCTGTAGTTCACTGTGATTGTGCTGTGAATAGCTGCTGCACTCCAGCCTAAGCAACATAGTGATACCTGGTCTCTTAAAAACAAAAAACACCCCACATATTAACTGTAAATTATGAAGTGGTTTAAACTTCATATTTATATTTTGTCATTAGGTAGAGGGTTTGACCTATATGGTAGAAACATTGTAGTTTAGCTATTTTATTTTATTTTTTTTTGAGACAGAGTTTTGCTCTTGTTGCCCAGGCTGGATTGCAATGGCGCGATTCTGGCTGACTGCAACCTCCGCCTCCTGAGTTCAACTGATTCTACTGTCTCAGCTTCCCGAGTAGCTGGGATTACAGGCATGCGCCACCACGCCTGGCTAATTTTGTATTTTTAGTAGAGACAAGGTTTCTCCATGTTAGTCAGTCTGGTCTCAGCCTCAGGTGATCTGCCTGCCTCGCCCTCCCAAAGTGCTGGGATTACAGGCATGAGCCACTGGGCCCGGCGTAGTTTAGCTGTTTTAAATACCATAAGATTAACATTTCTAAGGACACTCTTAGAAATATTTTATTTAAATAAGTGAAGCAAATATTAAGGAAACCTTCTGTAAATCTAAAATTATTTCAAAATAAAAAGTAAAATATTAAGAGACGTATATCTTTACTATATTAATATCAAAATAAAGAATTGAGAGGTCTGCCTTACACAATGAAAAATTAAAACTTAGAAGTTAAATAAGGGATCAGCTTTGGTTAATGTGGTATGAATGAACATTATTAACTCCTCAACCCCAACTGATGCTGATTATTAGGGAAGAGCTGAAAATACAACAAAACTTTTTCCGTGAAAGGCCACATTTCAAAATATAAATTCAAAACACTAAAAATCCCAATACAGTGCAGTTTGGAAGAAACTAAAACTAAAAGATGACACTGAGACCAGGCGTACAAATCTTTAGCTCCTAAATATAATACAGGTTATTGAATCAGCTTTGGGAGTTTGTGGAGAAAAAAATCTGAAGGCCTTGTAGTGCCATGGAGCCTGATTTTCAGAGCAAGCTAGCTGTGATTTTTGCCACTTTAGAACTCTTGTAGCTACTCGACCTCTTGGGAAGAACCCAGACATGGGATGTTTAAATCACCAGGTGGGGGAAAAAGCACTGATAGAACCAATTGTTGAAGAAGCCAGTACCATTTATAGTAGTGAATCTAGATGAGAGGTAAAACATTGGGAGCCCACAGATGTGTTTCATTTAGTCTGTGTGTGTTGACACATACAGTATTAAAAATAAATGAATTAGTTGCCAGTGTTTAAAAATTGGTAGATTTAGTTGAAAGGCCCAGATTTCTGGTTTTGCCTTAAAAAAATCAGAAAATCTGAAAACCCTTCACCCATATTCCCAGTGGATTTGAATAACGCCTGCTTTAGGTGGGTCAGTTAATATCTAGTTAGCCACAGCTCCTATTGCTCCCAGTTGCCTTCCCTGGTTGCCAGTTATCATCATATATGTGCTGTCTTTCTTTATAGTGTAAAATAAGCAATGAAATATTTCCTCCTTCTACATCTGCATCAAAAGTGGGAAAGTTGAAGACTACTGGGTTATAATTCATCCCTGTTACTTGTTACCTAATTATATCTGGGCAAGTTACGTAATTTTTCTAAAACTCAGCTAACTCATATATAAAGTGAGAATTAAATAGTAACCATCTCATAGAGTTGTTAGACTTAAATGAGGTAAATCACTTGGAATGGTAGTAGCAATGTAGTATGTTCGATTAATGTTAGCCATTACTACTGATTAAAATGGCTGTACATTTTAAGAAAAATGAGCATTTTGGGGCAGATGTATAGAAATATTCTTATTTTTCATGTACAAAATGTCAGGAGAATACAATCTGATGGCATTAAAAAAATCACTTTACTGAAGTATGGTTGACATTCTGATGTCATTTTGACCAAAGTCTGGATTGATTTATTCATTGCATGTGTGTGCAGTTGAGTTTGTAACTTCTGTATTAGTTTGCTAGGGCTGCCATAACAAAATGCCACAGACTGGGTAGCTTAAAAAGCAGAAGTTTATTTTCTCACAGTTCTGGAGGCTAGAAGTCCAAGATCAAAGTGTCAGCAGGTTTGGTTTCTTTTGAGGCCTTTTTCCTTGGCTCGTAGATGGCTGCCTTCTTGCTGTGTCCGTGTTGTCTCTGTGTCTAAATTTCCTCTTCTTGTAAGAATGTCAGTCTGTTTGGATTATGGGCCCAGCACCCCAATAGCCTTGTTTTTTTTAGATGGAGTCTCGCTCTGTCGCCAGGCTGGAGTGCAGAGGCGCGATCTTGGCTCACTGTAACCTCTGCCTCCCTGGTTCAAGCGATTCTCCTGCCTCAGCCTCCCAAGTAGCTGGGACTATAGGCACGTGCCACCATGCCCAGCTAATTTTTGTATTTTTAGTAGAGACGGGGTTGGGTTTTCACCATGTTGGCCAGGATGGTCTCAATCTTTTGACCTTGTGATCCACCTGCCTTGGCCTCCTGAAGTGCTGAGATTACAGGTATGAGCCACCGTGCCCGGCTGGACTTGTTTTAACTTAATCACCTCTTTAAAGGCCCTGTCTGCAAATGTAGTCGCATTCCCAGGTACTGGGGGTTAGGGCTTCAACATATCAATTTTGGGAAGACACAATTAAGTCTGTAACAACCTGTCCTAAAAAGGCAGATCAAAAACATATGTTATGGAATTTATTAGAGATAAGAGATTGAAGGTGAGAGCTAAGAGAGCCAAAAGCCTGATCATAGATGATTGGTTAAGAGCACTTGGAGCAGATGAGGAGAGAAACGATAATCCTAACAGATAAAAGACAAAAGTTCCCCAGAGCTGAAGTAGGACATCTTCAGGTCTCAATTGCTGCACATAAATATGGAGAGAAGAGACATACCCTGGTTAAATTTCTGAAATTAAAACAAAAGAATACTACAAGCTTCTAAATTGAAACAGGAGGGAGGAAAAAAAAAAGCTTTCTTAAACGGGAAAGAGAATCAGACTGGCATTAGACTTCCAATCTGTCACAGTAAATGTTACTGCATGGAGAAATGTTTAATAGAGTTCTTAGGGAAATTGTGATTATAAAATTCTGTATTCATTCATATTATAACCATTTTCTCTTTTTTTCTTTTTGGGTGGTGATATATATTTTAATTATTTAAAATTTTGCTCATTCCATTCTATAGAATAAGATTTACATTTAAGCAAAATTAATTAAAATCTAAGCAGAGAGATCAAGTTAAGCACAGGCTCCAGGAAGTCCTGCTGGGATCTCAGGAATAGAGACAACATGTTAAAAGTTTTAGTTTGAATGTATGGAATTTGTTTGTTTGTTTTGGTGCATTCTAGAGTCTCCAAGAGTCAGTCACCATGAGTACCCGTGAGGTAGATGATACTTACTTTAACAGCACCTAAACTGGGGTTTAGGAGCTATATTTTCCAAGAAGTGACTCAGTCTAATTCTGAAATGACCAAAGCAGTTCATATCATTTTATTCACATTTGAACTCCACTGGAGTCAGGGATGAAATGTCATCTTCTATTCCAAGAATGAAGTCTTCAGATAATGTCCAGGTGCTTCAGAACTAACTAGTCATCATAAGAACACAGAGTCCATAATTTCTCCAATGTATGGTTTTTTGTGGTTTCTAGAAGCATCAAATGAATCACAGTGCTACCAAACTCCACACAGAACTAGTCACAGTGTCCTTCCTATCCATCTTAACATTAGGCTCATTTTTACATTTCAGGTATTTGTACATTTTCATAGTATAATAGGGATATATCAGGTGGAAGTTCCACTCACTATCAGTCACAAAGTAGCTGTAATCTATATATATTTTTTTACACAGTCATGTGAAATTTATTTATATACACACATATAATCCCAGTTTGTTCAGTTATACTGCTATATAATGGTCCATTATAGGAATATATCCTGTTGAAATTTCTGTGTTCCCCAGTGTTTGCTATAGCTGTTTTTGTAAACAGTGGTACTGCGGATATTCATATAAATGTCTCATGTTTGAGAATTTCTCTAACGAATCAAGGAGTGGAATTGCCAGACTGTAGGGTATATTTATTGGATATTGCTATTGCTTCTCAGGATGGCTGTAATTTACATTCCCATCAACAGACTGAAGTTTATTTATATCTGTACTTTCTATAGTCACATTTTAAATTTATGGTACCTCATTGTGGTTTCTATTGCATCCTCCTGATTACTAGTGAGTGTGAACATCTTATCATGTTTCTTGGCTCTCTGAGGTTTTGTTTTGTGAGTTTTTGTTGATATCTCTGCACATTATTTTCTGTTAGGTATTTTTAAAAATTTGATTTGTGGGAGTTATTTATACATTTTGGTTACCAGTTACTTATGGATCACAAATGTTTTCCCTGAATTTTTTCTGTGAGGAAAAGAAGTTTTAATTTTATTGTGGTTGAATTATCTTTTCTTCTGTGGTTTTGTACATATTGTATGTTGTTTAAGAAGTCATTCTCCTTTATTTTGTTTTTTAACAGTTTTATTGAGATACACTCTATACCATAACATTCACCCATTTACAATGTGTAAGTCAGTGTTTTTTTAGCATATTTATAGAGTCGCACAACCATCACCTTAAACTTTTCTTTTTTCTTTTCTTTTTAAGACAGGGTCTCACTCTCTTGCCCAGGCTGGAGTGCAGTGGCATGACCATGGCTCACTGCAGCCTCAATCCCCTGGCTCAAGTGATCCATCTGTCTAAGCCTCCTGAGCAGCTGGTACTACAGGCATTTGCAACCTTGCCTGGCTAATTTTTTTATTTTTTGTAAAGATGAGGTTTCACCATGTTGCCCAGGATGGTCTTGAACTCCTTGGCCTCAAGTGATCTGCCTACCTTGGCCTCCCACATTGCTGGGGTTACAGGCATGTGCCACCTCGCCTGGCCTTTCCATCACCTTTAAACTAATTTTAGAATATACCATCATTCTAGAAAGAAACCTGGTATCCATTAGTAGTCACTCCCCATTCTTCTTCACTCTATCCCTAAACAGCCACATAATCTACTTCTAGCTATAGATTTGCCTATTTTGGACATTTCTCTTTTTTTGAGATGGAGTCTCGCCCTGTTGCCCAGGCTGGAGTGCAGTGACGCAGTCTTGGCTCACTACAACCTCTGCCTCCTGGGTTCAAGCAGTTCTGCTGCCTCAGCCTATCCTGAGTAGCTGGGACTACAGGCGCGTGCCACCTTGCCCGTATAATTTTTGTATTTTTAGTTGAGATGGGGTTTCACCATGTTGGCCAGGTTGGTCTCGAACTCCTGACCTTGTGATCCGCCCACCTTGGCCTCCCAAAGTGCTGGGATTATAGGCGTGAGCCACCGCGCCCGTCCATATTTTGGACATTTCATAGAAACAGGGTCAAATAATATGTGGTCTTTTGTGACTGACTAACTTTAACTTAGCAGAATAATGTTTTTAGATTCATCCATGTTGGAGCGTGCATCGGTACCTTATTCCTTTTTATGACTGAAGTATAAAATAACTTTTATAAGGCTAAACATTAGTCTTGATACTTCTAGTGGATTAAATATCCATATTAGGGATCCTGGGAAGATGACAGCAGTGGTAGAATAGTTTCCTAAATATCTGTATGACTTTCCCCTAAAACAGAACAAATAGGATAGGAAAACCAAAAACACATAGAAAACGTGTATGAGAAAATTAGTTGACTATGTTCCTCTACAGACGCTCAAATACCAGCAGATTGGGAACAAACCATTGTTATCCATACTGGAAGAAGCAGAAGGAAGCAGTGGAACATCTGATGGAGCGGAGAATTGTGAATAACCCAAAGGCAATCACTAGAAAGCTTTTTAAAGGGCCGATTTTAGAATACCAGCTGAAATGGGAATTTGGGAAGGGTATTGCACACATCGATAATGGGTGAGTGAAAGGGATCAGTTGTAAAGTCTGAAGGGACTAGCGCTCCTTCATGAAACTTTAAAAACTAACCAAAGCTCCCTTCCAGGCCCACTCCTCACAAGAAGAAGGAACCGGGGATACAATTGAGTATCCTCTGAAGAATACAGACCAAGGAAAGAGAAGGTCCAGATAAAAGCAGGGGAGGTAAACAGGGCCAAGATATCTCGGAAAGCAAGAAACTATATTTTTGAATACTGTATGAAAACAACAAGAGGGAGTTTTAGAGTATAAAGGCAGAGTAGCTATTCAGAGCCAAGCCTCTTTCAAAAGTCAACAGTATGAAATGATTGTTGTCAAATGTCATGCAAATTTTTGAAGAAAAACAAGACCCCTTAGACAAGGAAATGAAAGCACACCAGAAAGACATACTTAGAAAACAAACAAAAACTGTGAGATATTAAGACAAAAGGCAAGACAGAAGACACTACAATGATAAGACATTTCAAAAATTAATTTGCATAAGAAAAATTAAAAAATTAAGTGATAGTGAAGTATTATAAATAAAAGAAAATGGCTGGACATGGTGGCTCACACCTGTAATCCCAGCACTTTAGGAGGCTGAGGCAGGAGGATTCACTTGAGTCCAGGAATTTGAGACCAGCCCGGGCAATATGATGAAACCCTGTCTCTACAAAAAATAGGAAAATTAGCTGGATGTGATGGTGTATGCCTGTAGTCCCAGCTACTCGGGAGGGTGAGGTGGGAGGATCACCTGAGCCTGGGAAGGTTGAGGCTGCAGTGGACTGTGCTGGTGCCACTGCACACCAGCCTGGGCAACGGCGTGAGACCTTGTCTTGGATAAATTAAGTTAATGAATGAATGAAATGAAACAAAATTTATTTTAGAAATGAAGACAAATTAGAAGGAACACAAGAGCAAGTAAACGTAACAGATAATACCTTATGAGGGAAAGAAGCTGAAAAGGAGAAAGACATTAAAAATAAAGAGATGTAAAAAGAATTTTGTAGAAATTGACACGTTGGAAACAAGTAAAGAAAATCCAACATATGTATATTAGGTGTCCCCAAAGAAGAAAACTATAGCAAGGGAACAGAATGGGTACTAAAAATTACAATACAAGACAATTTTAATGAAATAAAAGTAGATGGGGAACTAAATTTTGGAAGAGTACAGCACATACCTAAGAAAGTGACACGGTAGACCAACACTGAGACATAGTCTAGAAAAATTATTGGACTTTAAAGGAAAAATAAAAATCCTCAGACATATAGGCAGAAGTCACAAAGTCTCTTACCTTTATAAGTAAAGGAAAATCAGGGCCAGGTGTGGTAGCCCATACCTGTAGTCCCAACACTTTTGGGAGGCTGAGGTGGGGGTATTGCTTGAGCCCAGGAGTTTGAGACCAGCCTGGGCAATATAGTGAGACCCCGTCTACACACACACACAAACACACACAATATAGTGAGAACCTGTCTACACACACATGCATGCACACGCTGGGTGTGGTGGTGTGAGCTTGTAGTCCAAGTTACTTGGAAGGCTGAGAGGAGAATCTATTGAGCCCAGGAATTGGAGGCTGCAGTGAGCTGTGATTGCACCACTGCACTCCAGCCTGGGCAACAGAGCTAGACAGTGTCTCTAAAAAAAAAAAGGAAAATAATCAGATTACTGTCTTTTTTTTTTTTTTTTTAAAGACAGTTTTGTTCTTGTTGTCCAGGCTGGAGTGCAATGGCGCGATCTCGGCTCACTGGAACCTCCGCCTCCCGGGTTCAAGTGATTATCCTACCTCAGCCTCCTGAGTAGCTGGGATTACAGGCATCTGCCACCACGCCCGGCTAATTTTTGTATTTTTAGTAGAGATGGGGTTTCACCATGTTGGCCAGGCTGGTCTCAAACTCCTGACCTCAAGTGATCCGCCCACCTTGGCGTCCCAAAGTGCTGGGATTACAGGCGTGAGCCACCACTCCCGGGCTGGTGTACACTTTCTTATCTTAAATATGGAATTTCTTTGTCTCCTTTCTCCTATGACAGTAGAGAGGCCAAGGTGGGCGGATCACTTTGAGGTCAGGAGTTTGAGACCAGCCTGGCCAACATAGTGAAACCCCGTCTCTACTAAAAATACAAAAATTAGCCAGGTGTGGTGGCATGTACCTGTAATCCCAGCTACTTGGGAGGCTGAGGCAAGAGAGTCGCTTGAACCAGTGAGATGGAGGCTGCAGTGAGCCACGCTTATGCCATTGCACTCCAGCCTAGGTGATAGAGCGAGACTCTCTAAAAAAAATAAAAAATAAAAGTCACAAACAATATGCTAGAATTTGAAGAATATTTTTCCCATTAGCCCTTCCTGGGGAATCTACTAGAGAATGGGCGTCAGAATCAGAATGACTAGAGACACATTAAAGACTGGTGATTTGTATTACACGTAACTAAGACCAAATGAGGGTTTGAAAGAAGATATGATCTGTACAGGGGTGGGAAGGAGAATGGAGGGATTATATGCAAAACATTTAAAAAGCTACTTTCAGTAATAATGGTGGTGGTGGTAGTACTGGTGTTATTATTTTGAGAATCTGTGTGTAACATGAAATAAAAAGCAAACAAGTAATTGTGTTATTCTAATTCTGTCACAAACTGTCATTGATAACCACAGCTCTTGGTGTGGAAGAAAGAAGACAGAGATGACTGATTAGAGGAATGTATGTTTATGTTAGGGGTGGGTGAGGGTTGCAAGTGTTGGTAACTGAAATAGAGAAAAAAGCTAATGTTTCAACTCAAGGAGTTTTTTTAAAGAACAGATAAACCCTCCTTTCACCAGGAGAAAAAAAAATCCCAGGAAGAAGAAATTAGCAATATTAAAAAAAATCAATTACAAAGCAAAATCAGCAAAATATTTGGCCAATAAAATCAATTTAATAGTCATTTGGAAAGTCTCATAAAAAAAGAATGTAAAATATTAGAAATAAGAAAAATGAACATTCTAAGAATATTATGAGTAGTTATGCCTATAAATTTGAAAATCAGAATTCGATTTTTTTTATGGACACATTTTATCAGACATATAAAGAACAGGAAATGTCTATATGTTGTTAAAATTATTTCAGAGTATAGTATCAGAGTACAGGAATGAAATGATGGAAAGCACCCTGTTTTACTTAATGAGAGGGGCTACCCTGGATATCACAACTGCAGTTTCGCAGACATGTCTTATATTCTTCAATTTAACTCTCCAGATCCATTCAGCATTTGTGTTTTCCATCATAGGGGACCTTTCTGGACAACATGAATGAGCCCCTATGTCCTCTGTCTTCTGATTTGGATGTGGAAATGAGGAGCCCTGGCAGGGAATTGGAGGAAAGAGGAGAAAAAAAGTCCCGGTCTTGATTCCCCCATCTCATACATTCTGTATGTAGGAGCCTTGGGCTGGCTGGCTGTGTCACTCTTAGTCCTCCTGGTCCTTCCTTTTAGGCTTCGGGATGATGAGAGCTGCTCTCTTGTTACTAGCCTGGGTTACTGCAGTATCCCTTGTGATTTCCTATAAGCCTCACCCACAGCTTTGTAAATAGTCCCTATGTAAATAAACCCTCTTTAAATTAATCTAATTTGAGTGGGCCATCTGCTTCCTGCAGACCCTGTCTGACATAACTGATGAAATTAGGACTTTTGCATTTGTAGAAAATAAATTTTTAAAGTACAAGTTTTGACTAAGAAAAAAATAGAGTACAGAATATACTGTATAGAAAAATAACAGTTTATTGCAAACTTAAGAAAAATGGAAAATTTAGAAATTTTTAAAATGTATAATAGAGGTTTATATAGTACTTGATTATTTATCCCATTAGCTGTTAGTATTGATATTTTTGATTATTTAGTAATTGGATATTGGTATTGTATGTATGTTAAATTTCCTGAATGTAAGTGGTGTGGTGGCTGGCTCCTGGAATCCTAGCTACTCGGGAGGCAGAGGTGGCCTGAGGATCTCTTGAGGCCAGAAGTTAGAGGCTGCAGTGAGCTATGATCACGCCATTGCACTCCAGCCTGAATGGCAGAATGAGACCCCATCTCTTAAAAAAAAAAAAATCCTGAATGTGATCATTGTATTGTGGTTCTATAGAAGAATGGCCTTGTTCTTAGGAGATGCATGCCACAATGTTTAGAGTGGAGTATCATGCTTTCTGTAACTAACTCTCAAATGGGACAGCAAAAGGAAAAAAGTCTTTGTGTGTACATGTAAGGAGAGAGAGACATAAAGTAAATGTGTCAAAATGTTAATAAGTGGTGAATTATGTTAAGATATATGAGTATTCACTGTTACCATTCTTGCAACTTTTTTTGTGGCATTGAAAATTTCAGAATAAAAAGTTGGAAAATATTTAAAACAACGAAAATTGAAATACTTATTATGGATAAAGAACTTTATTATAAACTAATAAGAAATATATAAAATGCTAGCCTTTGAATGAGCAGATCACTAAAGGAGAAATACAGAAAGCCATTAAACAAAAGGATGCTTGACCTTCATAATAAAGGAATGTAAATTTAAATGAGCTGTCGGTATCCATCTATCAAAGTAGCAAAGATTCAAAAAAGAATGCTTTGGGAGGCTGAGGCGGGCGGATCACTTGAGGTCAGGAGTTTGAAACCAGCCTGGCCCACATGGTGAAACCCTGTCTCTACTAAAAATACAAAACCGCTGGGCGTGGCGTCACACGCCTGTAATCTCAGCTACTTGGGAGGCTGAGGCAGGAGAACTGCTTGAACCTGGGAGGTAGAGGTTGCAGAGAGCCAAGATGGTGCCACTGCACTCCAGCAGCCTGGGCGACAGAGCAAGACTCCCATCTCAAAAAAAAAAAAAAAAGCAATGATGCTTAATACTGATGGAGCTGTAGCAAATTGAACAAACTGGTAACTCTTGGAAGTATAGCTTGATGCCTTCTTCTTTGCAGTCTGGCAGTATCTATGAATGCTTAAAATCTGTATGCTCGTTAATAACGGCAATTTAACTTAAATGAACTAAATATAGTGAGGTAATAAGATAAGTGAGTAAGGTTATATGTATAAGCACATTCATTGCAGCATTGTTAAAAACAGCAAAACCCAAAAACCATCTAAATGCTCATCAGTTTGGGTTTGGTTTTATACATAGTAGAATACTGTTTTAGCTATTTCTTTTTTTTGAGAAGGAGTCTCGCTCTATGCCCAGGCTGGAGTGCAGTGGTGCAACCTCGGCTCACTGCAACCTCCACCTCCTGGGTTCAAGTGATTCTCCTGCCTCAGCCTCCGGAGTAGCTGGGATTACAGGCGCGCGCCACCACACCCAGCTAATTTTTGTATTTTTAGTAGAGACAGGGTTTTGCCATGTTGGCTAGGCTGGTCTCGAACTCTTGACCTCAGATGATCTGCCCGCCTCAGCCTCTCAAAGTGCTGGGATTAACACAGAAGTAGTTAATGTATTGATATGGAACAATATCCCTGATTATTACATTAAAAATAAAAGCAGGTTAGGCCAGGAGCAGTGGTTCATGCCTGTAATCCCAGCACTTGGCAGACTGAGGTGGGAGGATTGCTTGAGCCCAGGAGTTTGAGACAAGCCTGGGCAACATGGCAAAGCCCCACCTTTACAAAATACAAAAATTAGCCAGGTATAGTAGCTCATGCCTGTAGTCTCAGCTACTGGGAAGGCTGATGTGGGAGGATCACCGGATCCTGGGGAGGTCAAGGCTGCAATAAGCTGTGATCACACCACTGCACTCTAGCCTGGGTAATAGAGTGACACACTGTAATAATAATAATTAATAAAAATAGAAAGTTAGAGAAAAAGATATGCATTACTGTCCCATTTACAGTAAAATAACTACATATTGTAGGCATGATTTTATATATACCAATATTGTGTAGGTTTTGAAACCTGGTTGGTGGAGTATCAAAACAGGTGGGATAATTATGGGAAAACAGGGCTGTTATTTTCTGGTTCCGGCTTAAAAACAAATAGATCATGTAATAGGAAATAAAATTATCTTTCATTTAAAAAGTCTGTGGCCGGGCATGGTGGCTTATACCTGTAATCCCAGCACTGGGAGGCTGAGGCAGGTGGATCACCTGAGGTCGGGAGTTCGAGACCAGCCTAATCAACATGGAGAAACCCCGTCTCTACTAAAAATACAAAAAATTAGCCGGGCGTGGTGGCACACGCCTGTAATCCCAGCTACTCGGGAGGTTGAGGCAGGAGAATCGCTTGAACCCGGGAGGTGGAGGTTGCGGTGAGCCTAGATTGTGCCATTGCACTCCAGCCTAGCCAACAAGAGCGAAACTCCGTCTCAAAAAAAAAAAATAGTCCCTGCACTAATTTTTCCTTTAAAATAATTCTGTATGCTGGTTTGTTAATATAGTTTATTGAATTAACAAAAAATGTGTTAAGAAACTCATTTTGCTCTTTTATATATTCTGTTTTCAGAGCAGCGGAAAGAGCTCAGTGCTAGAAAGCCTGGTGGGGAGGGACCTGCTTCCCAGAGGTACTGGAATTGTCACCCGGAGACCTCTCATTCTGCAACTGGTCCATGTTTCACAAGAAGATAAACGAAAAACAACAGGAGAAGAAAATGGTAAATTTCAGATTTGAGATAAGAATTATTTTACAGCTCTTCATTTTTGATCCATTCTTAAAAAGATATGAATTGATTAGATAATTAGAAATTAGTGACTGTAGCATAATTAGAAGTCCTGTGAGAAGTAGTATGCATCTTTCTTAATGTAAAAAAAGAGTAGTTTTTGTTTTGTTTTGTTTTTGAGACGGGAGTCTTACTCTGTCGCCCAGGCTGGAGTGCAGTGGTATGATCTTGGCTCACTGCAACCTCCACCTACTGGGCTCAAGCAATTCTCCTGCCTCAACCTGCCAAGTAGCTGGGATTACAGGCGCCCACCACCACGCCCAGCTAATTTTTGTATTTTTAGAAGAGACAGGGTTTCACTTTGTTGGCCAGGCTGGTCTCGAACTCCTGACCTCAAGCCATCTGCCTGCCTTGGCCTCCCAAAGTGCTGATCACGAGGCGGGTGGATCACGAGGTCAGAAGTTCGAGACCAGCCTGGCCAATATGGTGAAACCCTGTCTCTGCTAAAAATACAAAAATTAGCCAGATTTGGTGGCACTTGCCTGTAGTCCCAGCTACTCAGGAGGCTGAGGCAGAAGAATCACTTGAACCCAGGAGGCAGAGGTTGCAGTGAGCTGAGATCACGCCACTGCACTCCAGCCTAGGCGACAGAGTGAGACGCCGTCTCAAAAAAAAAAAAATAATAATAATAAGAAGAAAATAGGCATTGTCCTTTATAACCGTTCTTTTTTGATTAAATTGAAAATATATTAGGGAATGCTGTGTCTATCAGCAGATTTTAAATTGCTTATCAAATATGTATCCTATGTTAATTATATTAATGAGGTTTGAAATGTTGAATGAGAGTAACGTATTTAATCTTCCTATTTAGATCAGTATTTGGCTCAGACTTTCTTATTTATAGAACTCTGTAACATAGCTCTAATTATTAAATTACTTTTGCAGCAGAGTACCATATCTGTTACTTATCTGCAGAGATCTGTTTTCAATGCAGTTTTATTCTACTTCTTATTCTGATTTAAGATGGGATGATAGTTTTGACAAAATTAAACTTATTTTAATTTGTGTCTGATTTTTTCATTTACTGTAGGAGCTGTTGGTGGTGATGACTTGAATTTTTTTTTTTTAATGGGGAAAAAAAACCTCATGAGCATCTGCTATGACTCTAGAATGTTAGTCACTGAAGCAAATTAGTGTAGTTGTAGATGTTGCAAGTAATATTTTCAGATAGACTGCCAGTGGCTATGTGGGAGCCTTTTAATTACATTAGGTAGCTTCTGGGTATGTTATTCATCCCTTTGCATTTCTCTAATACTTATTGAAATTCTGAACCTTGAATTTAATCATGTTGGAGTAGTCTGGGGTTCACCTTCAAATGTATAGAATAACACTTATAAAATTTCATCCCCACTAACTGATTTCATCAAATTTACCAAACACCTGAAACTAAGACCTTAAGACACTATATGATATTAGGTCTCTCTCTCTCTCTTTTTTTTTTTTTAACTTTTCATTTTCTTCTGTCACCTTGAGAGGGCCCATGATATTCTGTCTCTCAGAAACTATTTGAATTGTGGGCAGTGTTTCCTTAGATAAAATTGTGCTTGTTAGAAAAGGGTGTACCTTTCAGCTATCGTAGTGTCAGCTGTTTGGTATCTCTTTGTTTTTATGTCCCCTATGTTTTGTTGATGTCTCCTCTTAGTGGTTGGTCAGTAAATCTGCCTACCTACTGTTTTTTTCCAAGCTTAGTGCTGATTTTGTATATATATTTGCTTAAAATGACAACTCAACTACCCCAAACACAATATAGATTATATAAATTTGAGTACTAGATTTCATGTGTTTTATTCTAGCATAGACAGTTCGTTAGTTTTTCAACAAAGCTTCTTTATCCTTAGAATAAACAATTCTAGCATATCATAAATCATTCTAACCCAGAGGAAATTAGAAACCATGAAGCAGATAAACAATATAGTTAGCTAGAAGGGTGTGACCTACCTGACAGCCTGATAATAAGAGAGGAGAAAGGGAGGAAAACATAAACTTTAAAAAAAAAAAAAAAAAAGAAATTAGTTACTAACATTTTGTGTAGGGATTTTAGCCAGTGAAGGCTTAGTTACATGACAAAGACCTAGGTTACCAATACTAGATTCAGAGTAGTACATTCTAAGATGACATGGAGAAGTATAATCCATTTTAGATGTAGCTTCATCAAAACTGGCTAAAGTAAAATATTTTAGTGTTTAATAGGTATAATTCAATCATCAGGAAATTTATTTAGCATAGGATTCTTCATTCTGTCAACTGTGGGATAACTGAGGTGTCAGTATGTAGATTTATGGTCATTTCAGCTTGCCCCCTACTTCTGCCCATGTAAAAGAATTTTCTGTTAAATTTTTATTAAAAACAATACTAAACTATGTTTTAGAGTAGAGTGGTGGTTCAGTTTGAACAGAACTCCACGGTTATCTTTCATATATTTGTAAGAAATAAATCAAGCTTTCCTCAGCTTTCCTTTGAGACAAAATCCAAAAGTAGCATGCTGATTAAAGGCCAAAACTGTGCTATATATGATACTTCTGAACAGTGTCAGTAGAAATTTGAAAAAAAATGTGAAAAAAAAAAGAATTTATTTTGGGGAGAAAAGTTGTTGAACTAAAGCAAAAGTTTTTTGTTTTCTTTTTAAAAAATGCAAACATAGGCCGGGCGCAGTGGCTCACGCCTGTAATACTAGCACTTTGGGAGGCCGAGGCGGGTGGATCACCTGAGGTCAGGAGTTCGAGACCAGCCTGGCCAACATGGTGAAACGTCGTCTCTACTAAAAATACAAAAAATAAGCTAGGCGTGGTGGCGGGTGCCTGTAATCCCAGCTAATCAGGAGGCTGAGGCAGGAGAATCGCTTGAACCTGGGAGGCGGAGGTTGCAGTGAGCCGAGATCGAGCCATTGCACTCCAGCCTGGGCAACAGAGCAAGACTCCGTCTGAAAAAAAAAAAAATGCAAACATACATGTTTCATAGAATAATGCTTAAAATCTTGGTATAATTTGAAATTTTACCCCCATTTCATTAAGTAACCTATTTGTAAAAGCAATCAGTTGCCCCCCAAAAAGCAGTAAAATTACACATTAGAATTAAAGGAAAAAGATAGGATTAATTTTTCTGCATAGGGTGCTGTGATACACGTAGTAGTCTCCCTTTGGATTGAGTCCACGAAGGTCAAGAGTTAATTTTCTGGCAGTGTTCTATTAAATCCAATATATGTTTCAAATAAAATACCCTTATACAGTCCAGTCTTAGCTAATGGGGCAAATGCTTGCATATACTTACCAACTTTTAAGGTTTTGAAAGATGTATTTAGTATATTTTGTAGATTTTTTAAAATCAGGCAATTTATCTTTTCCCGTAGTAGGTTATCAGATATCTCAGGCAAAGTTTTTTTTTTTTTTTAAGGCAGAGTCTTGCTCTGTTGCCCAGGCTGGTGTGCAGTGGCACAATGATCTTAGCTCACTGAAACCTCCTGGGTTCAAGCAATTCTTCTGCCTCAGCCTCCTGAGTAGCTGGGATTACAGGCGTGTGCCACTACGCCCAGCTAATTTTTGTATTTTTAGTAGAGACGGGGTTTTGCCATGTTGGCCAGGCTGGTCTCGAACTCCTGACCTCAGGTGATCTGTCTGCCTTGGCTTCTCAAAGTGCTGGGATTAGAAGTGTGAGCCCCACACTCGGCCCAAATCTTTGAATAGTGAATTAATTGTGCTTCATTTGTGTCAGAATTAGAAATAATGGTCACATAACTTTTTTATTAATTTTAAAAATTTAATTTTTATTTTTTAGACTAGTCAAGTGCAGTAGTGAGAAGGCGGGAAAGAGTAGAACAAGGACTTCCATCTGTAACTGACTGAACAGTCAATTGAGATAACTACCTTCAGACAAGCCAGATATAACTAATTATATTGGAAAGGTTGTTTCCTAAAAATGTTAAAAATAAGTTATGGCAAGCAATATGCTTTGTTTCTATGACTTAAAAATATTATATACATCCCTCTAATTCTAGTTGTATTTTGCACTGCGCAGTGGGATTCTTAATTTTTCTTCTTAGCCACTAACTTTACTTTCGTCAGTAAATTCTGAATGATTGAATGCTATGTGCATTTGAAATGTGATCAGGTTTCTGCACATTTGAATTTTTAATAAGGTTTAAAATTTTAGGGATAAGCACTAAACTTATTCTGTGCTGTTTCTCTTTAACTACAGACCCTGCTACATGGAAAAACTCAAGACACCTTTCTAAAGGTTTCCTTTATCCATTTGCTTTTGACCCTTTTTTTCTCTTATGCCTGCATGTGTGCTTATGTACTATTACAGGCTGTGTGTATTTTTTTTTCTTCCATTTTTATTTGCCCATCCACATTGATTGCAGGTTTTAGTGGTTCTTGTTTTTTTTTGGCATTGCATCAAAATGCAAGCTTTTTTGGTGGTGAATGTAATTTATTTTATTTTTATTTTTGAAGACATGCTTGTGAAGCCAAGCCTTTTTAAATATAATAAGATAAATTAGAAACAGCTCTTTGGTATGTAGTACTTGCATTTTGTGAGTTCTGTTCACCTAGATTACTCCAGTCCTCCAATGAGACTTCTTGGAAGAAGGTACTAAGCTACAAGTAGGTGAGCATTTTATCTGCAAAAAGGATCCGGTTTTATTTACCTTTATTCCACCAAAGGACTGACTCACTCTTCTGTTTGTCTGAATATCTTATGATCATTTTTATTTAGACTTCAGGAGGCTGATATGCATTATTCAATACACTTATTAAGATATTTTAACCTTCTTTAAATTTGACAAAAGCAAAACAGCTGTGTTTGGAGGAGATAAAGTTAGATTATCTTTCCACAATTCAACAGTTCTAGTTTTTCTGGGAAAAACAGACTATATCTTGCTCTCCAAGTTTTAGACGACTTCACACAGTGCAACAGTGAATCTATTTTCCTTCTTTCAGCAAGTACAAGAGGAACAGACCTATGACTGGAAACTAATGGAGAGTGGCAACTCCTTACGCTGCATATACCAGGGTTCTTGTTTTTCCTTTTCTTCCATTTTATTTCTTTCCTGCCTCCAGTTCCAAGGGAAAGCAGTCTTGACCCTGGGGGAAAATCACCTTGAAAGTGTGTATAAATTACAAAGCAGCTAGCTCTATAATAATGAGAGCGCTCTTTAAAGGAACAGCAAGTTGTGGCTCTACAGGTAACCAACAGGAAACCAAATTTTTAAAAAGAACTGAAGAATTAGCTGTTTCATTGACACATTGTAAAATTTTTCCTTGAGTCATATGTGTAAATCTGTTACATACGTTTTTTGCACTACTCAGTGGGATTCTTAATTTTTCTTCTTAGCTACTAACTTTACTTTCGTCAGAAAACTGCTTTTATATGTAAGATTTTCAAAACTAAAGAATATTCCTTTTACTGTAATATAACTACACAAAAAAATATGAAGAGAAATAAACAATTTTATTTGCAAAATCTAGATTTCAACTAGTGGGAAGACCTGTGAGCAGCTCTGCCTGAAGTTGGTCATGTTTTTGAAATACACCATGCAATTTTTAAAATATAATTTAGCAGAAAATACAATTTTAGAAAAATATAATTTAGCAGACCTTAAAATACTTGTTAACTTGTACTTAATGGCAAAATTAAATACAAGTTAGTAAGTGTTTTATTATGTTGCCTTTTTGAATTCCTAAAGATAAAAAGTAGTTTCCATAGTTTCCAATAAATGAGTTTTTCTTTTTCCAGGGGTGGAAGCAGAAGAATGGGGTAAATTTCTTCACACCAAAAATAAGGTAATCACACATGCATATAATGAAGAAATAATGTTGAAAATAATATTTTGTATGAATACTTGATAATTTAGTTTCTAATCATTGGCAATTACGTTATTTTAAAGTAACTATAACTATTCCTTATAAAATAAATCTTAGTAACGTTTCTAACCACAATTGTTTATTGGAAAACACTTGAAATTGAGGCCGATTTTCTCTGTGATTTGGTGATTCTTAATTGTTGTGGGATCAGGAAGCTTTGAAAAGTTCATAATGGCCAGGCATAGTGGCTCATGCAAGTAATCCCAGTACTTAGGGAGGCTAAAGTGGGTGGATCACTTGAGCCCAGGAGTTTGAGTCCAGCATGGGCAATATAGGGGGACCCTGTCTCTATAAAAACTGAAAAAAATTAGCCCCGCGTGGTGGCATGCACCTGTAGTCCTAGTTACTTGGAAGGCTGAGGCGGGAGGATGGCTTGAGGATGTGAGGTTGAGGCTGCAGTGAGCCGTGATTGTGCCACTGCACTCCAGTCTGGGTGACAGAGTCAGACCCTCTCTCAAAGAAAAAAAAAATCCAAACAGAAAAAAACTCATAAAAAAACTATGAATCCTTAGCTCAGAAAATATGTATACATTAGAATTTTATTTATTCTCTGAAGCAAATACATAGACATCCTTGAAGTATATGGACTCCCCCTCCAGCTTAAGAACTTTTGATCTTATTTTGAATATTATGCTTTTTTATTTCAAAAACTTTTAGCTTTACACGGATTTTGATGAAATTCGACAAGAAATTGAAAATGAAACAGAAAGAATTTCAGGAAATAATAAGGTAGGCATCTTTTTAGAGCTAGAAGGCATAAGCATCAGTAAATATATAATTGAGGTATTCTGTACATAATATGTGAAGGGCATTGTAAATTCATACTCTTGATCTTAGCCAAAAGGCTGAGAAGAGATGGACATTGTAAATTCATAATGGACTTTGAAACAAATGGAGTATTTTCACAGATATATAGAACTTTGCTTAAAATCCCTTTTCTTTGAACTTAAAGCTTTCATATAAATCAAATATTATTTAGATGTTTATTCTTGTTCCTGTCATGTACATGCCACATTATTATATAATTCTACTTAGTATTGCTACAATAAGTTATCTTTTTCTGATGGATTGATTGTACTCTAACTCAGGAAGCATTGTATCACTTGTATATATATCTTTTGAGGAGTTCTTTTTCTTACCTGTGTATGGCTAGATTTGCTTATGAAAGCAAAGAGAGACAAATTGGGAATTTTTTTTTTCTTTTTTTTAGTGAAAATGAAAATAATACATTAGCAACTGGTTTTCTTATTTTCTGAGATTGTGAGAATGTAAAGTAAGTTATGTATCTAAGATACTGTTAATCTTGACACTAGGTACTATCACTGCCTTGCCTGAATCCTGCTGTCTTCTGTCTTTTCTCTTCTTTATTCCTATTATTTTTCTCTTTATATTTCAAGAGATATATATTATCTCTTGAGATTTTTATTTCCCTTCCTTTTTGTTCTTAGCTCCATTCTTATATTATCCAGAGGCACATTTAATCCCACAAGTGGGCCCTAGCCTAGTACTAATATTTGACAAATATTGAATCCTTGTATCTGCCAGTTACTATGCTAAAAGATTATTTCCTGACAGAAAGGCATTTTTAGAGTCATGTTAACCTTTATGACTGTTCAGGATATTTGTTGCTGTTACAGTGACTGACTGAGCTTTGTTCATTGTTGAACTCTAGGCTGGTTACCTTTGAGCTACTGCTACTGTTGCCATACTTTCCTGAATTTCTAGTAACCATGTTGTATAGAAGGGGTTGAAAAAGTGGCAGAAACTAGATTAGCTTATCGTCATTCCTCTAATTATATGAGGGATATTTTTGGCTTTTGGAATGTTATTGATCATAACATCAGTCTGAATTCTCTCTCCTACAGTCCCCATTTACTTAGTGAACTCAGCAATTGGTGGTAATTTTACACAGTACCAGAATTTAGAGTGTTGTGGTGATTCAGAAATGTTTTTAGTTACACTAAACTGAATGTCATTAAAGATTGAGTCTATACCTACAAGATGTTTAATTTATGTTGAGGATATAATTTACTTACCTAGCAGCTTTTCATCCACAGTGTCTAAAAGATGAAAAGTCCCCCAACCCCAAATCTATGAAACATCTCTTCTTTCCCAAATCACGTATGTAATGAAGTAAATGATATTTTGATCTTATATAATTTTTATGTCAAAATATGTAAATGACTGCATATGCCTAACATATAGCCCTGAAGGATTTAAAATGTCTGTGAGTTCAGAGTTGCAAAGGCACTGGGCAGAGCTTTGTATTGGACTGATAGGGGAATGCCATGGCAATAAAGATCCTGAGAAATACACAACCTAAGTAGGTATGCCAGATAGTGACATTTGTTGGCTTTGGAACACTGGAGTATTTATAATGGAAAAATAGCACAGAGTAATCTAAAATAGCAAATATAATTGTATAGGGAACGTGGAGTAAAGGATATTAAAAACTTGCTGGGAAATCAGAATTTTCAGTGGGTTAATGAGGGAAAACATAAGGTGGTTAAACAGATGAAGAGAGGATATATTAAAGGCTAAAGAAGGGCATGTACAAAGACAGGGTATAAACATCTCATAAGTGTCTTCTTACGTGTAGTTGATTCAATCCTAATACTTGTAGAGGGCCAGTGGTGAAGAGGAGGGAGCCTACGCAGTATTCTTAGTCTGCAGGAGAGAAAATACACGTATCTCTCACTATCCAAATTCTTACTAGAGATTAAAGAGTTAGATAAACTTCTTGAGGAATCTCTTACTGTACACATTCTTGCCACTTGATATTCAAAGATCAGGAACCAGGCTGATTTGGACAACTTGTTATCTATGCCTTACCCTCTGAACTCGGAACCTCATAAATTTGGATAGTGAGGAATACATTATTCTTTTATTCAGCACTAAATCTATTAAACATATTTAAGGAATGGCATATGCCAGCCTGGGCAACATTGTAATACCCGGTCTCTACAAAATATAAAAAAGAAATTATCTGGACATGGTGGTGCACACCTTGTAGTCCCAGCTACTCAGGAGGCTAAGGCAAGAGGATTGCTTGAGCCCAGGATTTTGAGGCTGCAGTGAGCCATGATTGCACCACTGCACTCCAGCCTGTGTGACAGAGTGAGACCTTGTCTCAAAAAAAAAAAAAAAAAAAAAAAAACAAAGGAAAAGTTTATGTTTATAATCAAGAGAAAAGAATGTAAAATAATACATGGTATATAATACATGTACATATAATATGATACAGGGATAGAGGTAGGATTATAAGCTGTTAATATGGCTGACTTCCCATGTGTTTCATCAGGTTTTGATTGTTAAAAAAAAAGTTTTAGGAATCATGATTTAATTCATTTTTAAAAGCATTAATGTCTATGTACTTGAAATGAAGTTTATTACTTCATAGTTCATTGAAATTTTAATACATTTTAAAATTTATTTCTAGGGAGTAAGCCCTGAACCAATTCATCTTAAGATTTTTTCACCCAACGTTGTCAATTTGACACTTGTGGATTTGCCAGGAATGACCAAGGTAAGGAAGGAATAGTTGTAGATTTGGTCAGGTTGTTTTCACTTCATTGACATCCCATATGAGAATAATCAGCTTCTTTTTGCAATCACTTTGATCTGTTAGCAGCATTTGATAACGTTGAGCCCTCCTTTCTCCTTGAAACACTTTCTTTACTTGGCTTCCAGGATACCACACTCTACAGGTTTATCTCCAGTCTCACTGGCCACTCCTTTTCAGTCTCTTTTGCTGTTTCTTCTCATCTCCCCAATGTCTAAACAGTAAGTGCCCCAGAGCTCAGTTTATGGAACTCTTGTTTTCTCTAGGTACACTTTCCCTTTGATGATTTCATCAGATTTTATGGCTTTAACTACGTAAGGCTCTGTATATTGACGGCATTCAAATATCTCCAGACTTGTATATCTAGTTGCTATTCGACATATACACTTAAATGTCTAATAGACATTTCAAACTCTAATACCGAATTCCTGACCTGTTCCTCAACTAGATTTGGTCCTTCTATAGTCTTCCCCCATCGCAATAAATGGCAACTCATGCCATTTATTGGCAACTCATAAAAAAGCTGAGTCGATTTTTAATTATGAGTTCCTTGCCCATCTCTGTTTGGCGTGGTGGCTTATCCTGTAATCCCAGCACTTTGGGAGATCAAGGTGGGAGGAATTCTTTGAGCCCAGGAGTTTGAGACCAGCCTGGGCAACATAGGAAGACCACGTCTCTACAAAAAATACAAAAATTAGTCGGGCATGGCGGTGCATGCATGTAGTCCCAGCTGAGGCAAGAGGATTGCTTGAGCCTAGGAATTTGAGGCTACAGTGAGCTATGATTGCATCACTGCACTCCAACCTGGCCAACAGAGTGAGACCCTGTCTCTAAATAAATAAATAAATGGCAACTCCATTCTACCAATTGCTTAGCCAGAGTTTGTAGTCATCCTTGACACTAATTTATCCCACATCCCACTTCCTGCCAGCAAATCCTCTTGGCTCTTCCTACCTTTACAGTGTATCCAGAACTCAATCGTGTTTTATAAATTCATATTTACTGTCCTGATCTAGCCACTATCATGCTACCTGGATTACTGCACAATAATAAATAATAGGTCGTCCTCGTGATCTCATCTTAGTAGACAGTGATACGATTAAAGTGAAAATTCGATTGTGTCATTTCTTGGCTCAAAACCTCTCCAGTTCCTTGTCATTCCTTGACTTAAAACCTCTCCCATTTCACTAAAAGCCCAAGTTATTACAGAGGTCTAAAATATCTACTTGTTACGTCCCTATTCTTCTCCTAACTCCTCTTGCTTCAGCCTCCTGCCCTTATTGTCCACTCTCTTTGGAATGTTCTTCCCCCGGATGTCTGTATGTTATCTCTCCCTTATTGGCTTAATTTCTGCTCCTTCTCTTAAGTGTCAGTTGTCTCAGTGAAGTTTCCCTGATTACTCTATTTAAAAACATAATCCAATTTAAAACATTAAAATCATAATCCTAATGGCCAGGTGCAGTGGCTTATGCTTGTAGTTCTAGCACTTTGGGAGGCTGAGGCAGGAGGATCATTTGAGCCCAGGAGTTCGAAGATACAGTGAGCTATGATCGCACCACTGCACTCCAGCCTATGTGATAGAGTGAGACCCTGTCTCAAAAAAAAAAGAAAAAAATCATCTCTAATCATTCCCTAGCCCGCTGTTCTGCCTTATTTTCCCACAGCCCTTACCACCATCTGTATACTATATATACGTTTTTGTTTATTATATGCCTGTTATTACTAAAACATAAGTTCTATGAAGGCAGAAAGTTTGGTCTTTTTAAAATTCACTACTGTAACATAATCTGAGATGACCTGAAATCACGTTCAGAAAAGTGCCTAAAATAGAGTAGGCTGCCAGTAAACACTTGGTAATTGAATGAATGAGTGAATGAATTTGTATCTAGCCAATCAACATTGACCAGTTCTTAACATGGCATTGTATTAAATCAACTTTTGATATTTGCAAGAGTTACACTTTGAGACTTGACACATTACCAGATTCATAAATACCATTGTAGTATATTAGTAATGTCTTTATTTTTATTTTAACTATTTGTAAATGGATATACCTATATTCTATCGATTAAATGTGGGTAAAAAAGCTGAGTTGATTTTTAATTATTAGTTCCTTGCTCATCTCTGTTTGGTTTAGGTGCCTGTAGGTGATCAACCTAAGGATATTGAGCTTCAAATCAGAGAGCTCATTCTTCGGTTCATCAGTAATCCTAATTCCATTATCCTCGCTGTCACTGCTGCTAATACAGATATGGCAACATCAGAGGCACTTAAAATTTCAAGAGAGGTAGATCCAGATGGTAAGGACAGATGTTAATTTAATGAGATGCTTATTTTACAATGGTAAATCTACCCTTGAGAAAGGAATTTTTCTCTTTAAAAACAGTATCTCTAGTTGTGAATACAAATTTAAAAGATAATGCTTTCCTATTTTTGTTTATAAAAATAGAAATTCTGATGGAAAATAAGGTTATTAAGTTGCTATACAGACTAGGCGAAAATATTTTACATCTTTATTTGTAATGGTTACCTAATAATTTAAAAATAATACAGTGGCTTTGCAAAAAGGATTTCTTGTTTTGTGACCTAGGTATTTGAATAGTTGACTTTTAAGAATAAATAACATAGCCAGGTGTGGTCACATGTGCCTGCGGTCCCAGCTACTCAGAAGGCTGAGATGGGAGCATTGCGTGAGGCCAGGAGTTCAAAGTCAGCCCGGGCAACATAGACTCTGTCTGTTAAAAAAAAACCAAAACACAGTAGGTAATCATTGTAGATTATTATGGTACAGTAGAGAATTATGGTATCTACATTCTGCAGAGGTAGAAAATATTTAGACATGCTCAAGGCACAGGGGATTTTTAGAAATGAAGGTAAAATCCTTTCATGAAGCATTTTAGCCCCAAGGATTAGTTCATACTGTGGGTCACTGATGCTTGACTAATGATGTAGTGCACATCTCATAGTATATAGAAAATGCTAGCTTGTAAGAGAGTGGTTACTATTGTTGCTAACAAATGTATGCATGGCCTCATATAGAAACCATTTTTTTCACCTTACTATTCAGAGGGTCTGAAGGTTGTGTCATGTTTTTCTTTGCCTGCTTTGAAGAATAATTTCCAATAAAAATTTGATAGGAAATAGTGCTAAGACTGCCAATCTGCCAATAAAAATTCCCATAAGCAGGGTCACTTTAACAATTTTTTTTTTTTTTTTTTTTTGAGATGGAGTCTTGCTCTGTCTCCCAGGCTGGAGTGCAGTGGCGCGATCTCAGTTCACTGCAAGCTCTGCCTCCTGGGTTCACGCCATTCTCCTGCCTCAGCCTCCTGAGTAGCTGGGACTACAGGCGCCTGCCACCACGCCTGGCTAATTTTTTGTATTTTTAGTAGAGACGGGGTTTCACCGTGTTAGCTAGGATGGTCTCGATCTCCTGACCTCGTGATCCGCCCGCCTCGGCCTCCCAAAGTGCTGGGATTACAGGCGTGAGCCACCGTGCTTGGCCCCAATATTTTATATTTCAAGTTTTTAAGAAACTCTTTTTTACCACTTGAGTAAATAATGTTCATTTCAGTTAAATTAAAAGATAAACTATATCAAAGAGTTTATTTACATTTTATTTTTATTATTTAAAGTAGACTGGGCTCAGTGGCTCATGCTCGTAATACCAAGCACTTTGGGAGGCCAAGGTGGGTGGATCACTTGAGCTCAGGAGTTTGAGACCAGCCTGGGCAGCAAAGTGAGAGCCCCATCTCTATTTAAAAAAAAAAACCAAAAAACAATTAGCTGGGTATGGTGGCACTGGGCTGTGGTCCTAGCTACTTGGGATGCTGAGGTGGGAGGGTGGCTTGAGCCCGGGAGGCAGAGGTTGCAGTGAGACGAGATCATGCCATTGCACTCTTGCCTGGGCTCAGAGCCAGACCTTCGTAAAAAAACAAACAAACAAACAAAAACCTGTTAAGCATTTTATATGTATAAACTCTATTTTAAACTGACCCTTGAGCCATAGGTATTGTCATATTTTTAATCTAATTTTTTTTTTTGGACGTAGGGTCTCACTCTGTTGCCCAGGCCTGGAGTGCAGTGGCACAATCATGCCTCACGGCAAACTTGCAGTCCTGGGCTCAAGTGATCTCCCCACCTCAGTCTCCCAAAGTGTTGGGATTACAAGAGTGAGCCACTGCACCTGGCTTGATTACTAATCATAATCTAGTAAGACATCATAAGGAAATAATCCGGCCCAGTATTATTTATAGTATAAAAAATTAGAAACAACTTAATACGGCCAGCAGTTGGAAAGATTAAGTAAATTACAATAATAAAATATGAAATAATTAAAAAGGATGATTTTGTAGATTTGTAGCAATACAGAAAAATGCTTGTAGGCTGGGCATGGTGGCTCACACTTGTAATCCCAGCACTTTGGGAGGCTGAGGTGAGCGGATCGCTTGAGGCCAGAAGTTCCAGAGCAGCCTGGCCAACATGGTGAAACCCCATCTCTCTAAAAATACAAAAAGTAGCCAGGCATGGTGGTGCATGCCTGTAGTCCCAGCTACTGGGGAGGCTGAGACATGAGAATCACTTGAACTGTGGAGGCGAAGGTTACAGTGAGCCGAGATTGTACCACTGCATTTCAGCCTGGACAACAGAGTAGGACAATGTCTCAAAAAAAAGAAAAATGCTTGTAACTGAAAAATACCATAGGTAAAATTGTACACTATGCAGAGCAGTTGGAACTCTCACACGTTGCTGGTGGGAGTGGTGTAGTCATTTTGGGAAACAGTCTGGCAGTTTCTTATAAAGTTAAATTAGCAGTCCCATTCCTAGGTGTTTAACCATGTTAAGTGAGAACCAGTGTTCATATAAAAAACTATATGCAAATGTCTACAGCAGCTTTATTCATAATTTTCAAAAACTAGAAACAACTCACATATTTCTCAGATGGGGAGTGAAACTAAAGTATAGTACATTCCATACAATGGGACACTACTCTGCAATAAAAAGGAATGGACTATTAATATACAAGAACACGGATGAATCTCAAATGCATTATGCTAAATGAAAGAAGCCAGACTCAAAAGGTTATGTACTATCTGATTTCGTTTATATAACACATTCTAGAAAAGGCAAAACTAGGAACGGAAAACTGGTTTGATTGGTTAGCATAAGAAAATTTGGTAGGGGGGGCGGCAGTGTCTTGAGTTGGTTGTGACATATCTCTTGGCATTTGTCAAAACTCTTAGAACTGTACACCAAAAAAGAGTAAATATTTTTATTTTAATTTTTGTTTATTGAGACAGGGTCTCATTCTATTGCCCAGGTTGGAGTGCAGTGGTGCAATCACGGCTCACTGCAACCTTGACCTGGGCTCAGGTGATTCTCCCACCTCAGCCTCACCTGTAGCTAGGACTACCACACCCTGCTAAGTTTTCTATTTTTTGTAGAGACAGTTTCACCACTTTGCCCAGACTGGTCTCGAACTGCTGGGCTCAAGCAATCTGTCCGCCTTGGCCTTCCAAAGTGTTGGGATTACAGGCATGGGCCATATCACCTGGATGTAAATTTTATACAGATTTTTGAAATGCTTACAAAATAGCCCTAAGAGTCAACAAAAAATTACATGTGAAAAAAATTTTATATATATATACATTACATATATACTATATATATTTTATATATACTATATATTATATATACGATATATATACTATATATATTTTATATATATACACTATATTTTATATATCACTATATATATTTTATATATATAGTATATATATATATTTTAGACGGAGTCTTGCTCTGTCACCCAGGCCGAAGTGCAATGGCACGATCTCAGCTCACTGCAACCTCTGCCTCCCGGGTTCAAGCAATTCTCCTGCTTCAGCGTCCCGAGCAGCTGGGATTACAGGCATCTGCCACTATGCCTGGCTAATTTTTGTATTTTTAGTAGAGATGGGGTTTTACCATGTTAGGCTGGTCTCGAACTCCTGATCTCAGGTGATCCGCCCGCCTTGGCCTCCCAAACTGCTAGAATTACAGGCCTGAGCCACCGTGCCCGGCAAAAATGTTTTAAAAAATTGTACACAATGTTTAACATTATTTTTAAAAAAGCACTGGTAAGTAAGTCATTACCAAAATGATGACAGAGATAATACTAAGTGGGATTATATATGAGGGTTTTCCTTTATTAACACTAAATAGTTTTGTTTAATGGATCATTTTCTTTCTTTCTTTTCTTTGCCCTTTTTTCTTTTTGCATTTACCAGGTCGCAGAACCCTAGCTGTAATCACTAAACTTGATCTCATGGATGCGGGTACTGATGCCATGGATGTATTGATGGGAAGGGTTATTCCAGTCAAACTTGGAATAATTGGAGTAGTTAACAGGTTAGCAGTTAGAATGGGATAAGAATTGGTAGCATTCTCACTTCAGAGCAAGTCTGAATTTCTAAAATCTGTTTGAAATGTGATACTGTACTATATATTTTCTCCCTTTTATTATGATCTTGGTATTGCTAAAGAATCCATTGCCCTAAAGGGAGAAAAGAGAGAGAATTTTTTTTTTTTTTTTGAAATAGGGTCTCTCTCTGTTGCCTAGGCTGGAATGCAGTGGCGTGATTGTGGCTCATTGTAGCCTCAACCTCTGGGCTCAAGTGATCCTTCCACTTCAGCCTTTCAAGTAGCTGAGACTACAGGTGTGTATCACCACACCTGGCTAATTTTAAATTTTTTTGTAGTGACGAGGTCTTGCCATGTTGCCGAGGCTTGTCTCGACTTCCTGGGCTCAAGCAATCCTCCAACCTTGGTTTCCCAGGTGCTGGGATTACAGGCATGAGCCACTGTGCCTGCCCCGTAGACATTTTTACTGGAAAATGTTTCTAAAGTAAGCAATACCACAAAATGGAAGAAATGTTGTAATAGCCAGGCTTTAAGAATTCTTGCCTATCATGTTAAGCTATGTATGAGGAGGTACTGGGTAAGGGAAAAATTATCTAATGTGCACCCAATCGAGAAAGAGTTTAAGGTGGCAGGATTTTAATAGATTGGTTTAATCCCTGGCATTAGTGATTCTTCTGTGTAATTGCCAGGATATATGTGACTTGGAGAAATTTTATTAAAGGTATCCTAATTTATAAATCGTTGGTATTAAAAACTGGGAAAAGGAAACTAGTATTGAGTGTCTAATTAAAGGTGACAAGATTTTAATCGATTGGTTTAATCCCTAGCATTAGTGATTCTGTGTAATTGCCAGGATGTGACTTGGAGAAATTTTATTTAAGGTATCCTAATTATAAATAGTTGGTATTAAAAATCGGGAAAAGGAAATTATTATTAAGTGTCTAATTACGTTTTAGACACTCTACTGTGAGCAATTTGCAAATGGTATCTCTTGGAATCCTCACAGCATCCCTTGAGGTAGGTGTTGATGTCTATTTTAAAATCAGAAACCTCAGGTTATACATTTAACCAAGTCACGTGGGTAGTGAAAGAGCTGGATTCGGATGAATATCTCTTTTAGTCCAAAGCCTTCATATGGTAGGAAACACTGAAATTATCATGAAATCTGAGTTATAGTCCTAGTTCTTACATAAACTAGATACAACGTAGGTTTAAATGACACCTAATGTCTTTGGGTCTCAAGCCTTTAGAAAATGAAAATGTTTTTACTGCCTGATACATAAGATCCATTCCAGTTGTCTGCTTCTATTTTAATGTCCTTCCATTCCAACCCTACTGTCATTCTCCCATCCCCACTGTCATTCTCCCATCCCCACTCCCAATTCCAGCTGTCTCCTTTTTCAGGTAAGGAGGTGGCGTAACACTGTTCATTGTTTGTAGATGATTGTTCTTCAAGTTAACTTAATTATTTTTGGGAGAAATTAGTTCCCTGTCCATGGATAAAATATACAGTTGACTAAGATACTCTTATATTTTTATACCTGTCTCTATACCTGTTACTTATTGTTTTTGTCTATAGTTAATGGTAATAATGAGGCCTACTCTATTTAGGCACTAGTTACTTACAATTCACTTAGTTCAAGTCTTGGCTATGCCAGTTAGTGTGACCTGGGGTAAGTTAGTTTTTGTGTGCCTCAGTTCCTTGCTATACAATGGGGTAATAATACCTGCCACATAAAATTATTGTGAGAATTAAATAAAACAGTCCCTGTCAGGTATTAGAGAACAATGCCTGGTGCTGTCATCATCTAAGGTAGGAAGAGGACAACAGTTAAGCTGAATAGTTTCGTTATTTTTTCAACCTCAGGAGCCAGCTAGATATTAACAACAAGAAGAGTGTAACTGATTCAATCCGTGATGAGTATGCTTTTCTTCAAAAGAAATATCCATCTCTGGCCAATAGAAATGGAACAAAGTATCTTGCTAGGACTCTAAACAGGTAATTTTTTTACCTTTTGGAAATGAGATGTGTTTGTTTTTACCAATTGGTGTCTGAGAGGGTTCATTTTCAGTTCCTTACATTTTCATACTGTTCCTAACAGCTTCACTTATGGTTTCTTATATAGTAGGTTCCTGAAGAGTAGATGTCTCTGTTTTTATTGGGGTGGTTGACATTACATCATCATGTAGTCTAGAATGAATGTTCAAGTGATTTTAAAATGTTTTAATTATGAAAATTTTGACAGTTAATTTAGTTTTGTGGCTAGAACTAGAGATGACTTCATTTCCACTTTGCATTTCAGGAACTGATTAAAATTTGTAATTTTCACATTATCTATTCTTAACTTAGAATGTGTTTTATTTACCAGGAAAGGGAGATGGAAAAACAAAGAAATAGAATGTCTTTTATTTCTATTCACTGTAGAAATAACTATACGTTGGATTCTGAATACCCACTGATGTGCGGGGACTAGAAGACCTTTCTAGATGATTTATAAATGACTGAAGTGGAAGCCATTTTCTCTTACTTTTATCTTATTCCCTAAAGACTGATAGACTTGGATCTTAATAAGGTTGATTTTCACTTTGCTGGGTACCAATTGTAAATGACAAGTCAATGAAACCAAAATTATATAGGAAGAATTGATTGGGTGGCTTATTTTCTCTGTGGTAATTGCAGTAATATGAAAATAATTTGCATTTTTTCCTTGCTTTTATTATTTAGGAAAAAACAATCAAAATTGTTTTTTTCCTTTTCACACACAGTTAATCAGTATGGCAAAGAATGCTTCTGAGAGCAGATATATGGGGAGTTTCCCCCATACATCAAGCAAGGAATTCTCCAGGGGATTCTAGCTGAATGTCCTTTAATTCAATGCTAACACTATTTACCTGGAGATAGTGTCAGCTCCCACAGGTTGAGGGTTCAGTCCCACAAGACTGCCCCCAAGTCAGATGCCAGTTATAAGCACAGGTTGTAGCCTGTGTTTCTGACTGACGGGCTATAAGTCAGGGTACCCATGATCCCCTTTCATGTTTGAAGAATTTGTTAGAGTGGCTCACAGAGGTCAGGGAAACACTACTTAGCATATACCCACTTACTGTAAAGCATATTACAAAGGATATAGATAAATAGCCAGATGAAGAGATGCACAGGGCTGGGCATGTGGGAAGGAATGTGGAGCTTCCGTGCCCTCTCTGGGCACGCCACACTCCAGGAACCTTCATGTGTTCAACTCTCTGAAGACTCCATGAACTGTGTCCTTTTGAGTTTTTATGGAAGCTTCATTGGCCATTGGTGATCAGCTCAACGTCTGGCCTCTCTCCTCTCTTCTGAGGCTGTTCTGGTGACCAGCTCCCATCCTGAACTATCTAGGGACCCCCAGCCACCAGTCATCTCATTAGCATGCAGAGACACTCTAAACACCCTTAATGCTCTTGGAGAGTCCAAGGATTTTAGGAGCTGACTGCCAGGAAATGAAGACAAAGACCAAATATATATTTCACAGTATCACATTTGCCAGGACGAATTATTTGATAGGTTTGCCCCATTGTAAAAATTTGACTTGTTTAGGGCTTTAGAATATACAATTTTACTTTTAAATCCTTCCTTTCTAACCTTTTTTAGGTTACTGATGCATCACATCAGAGATTGTTTACCAGAGTTGAAAACAAGAATAAATGTTCTAGCTGCTCAGTATCAGTCTCTTCTAAATAGCTACGGTGAACCCGTGGATGATAAAAGTGCTACTTTACTCCAACTTATTACCAAATTTGCCACAGAATATTGTAACACTATTGAAGGAACTGCAAAATATATTGAAACTTCGGAGCTGTAAGTAAGAAATTTTTCTGTAGATTTGGTTACCTAGATTGCTAGGTCACTTTTCCTTTTGTGAGGGTGACTTCAGCTCAGATTATCTGATTAAGATTTATTTTCTATAAAACAAAAATATAACTTTGTAGAGATAATAGGATGATGTCTGGTTGTGTGAAAATATGCTTTGTAAATGATATAAAGCAAAGTAAAATTGTCACGTATTTTTAAATATTTTAATATTTTATAAGTATTTAAATACTTATTTTAATATGTATTTATTAAATATTTTAATAAGTATTTAAAAATAATTTAGCTTTTAAAGTGTTTGTTTCTTTAGTACACACAGTATAATTGCTCACAAAAATTAGAAAATGCAGATAAGTAAAAATAAAACATAAAAACAAAATTACATGTTGGTGTGCACCTGTAGTCCCAGCTACTCAGAAGGCTGAGGTAGGAGAATTCTTTGAGCTCAGGAGTTCAAGTCCAGCCTGGGCAACATATTGAAATTCCATCTTTTTTTTTTTTTTAATTGAATCCAAATTTTATTAAGGATTTCAAGTTACATACTTCAGATTTCTAGAATGGAATGGAATAATTTTGGAACTGGAAAAATGGCATAAACACTGATATCCCTTGAAACTTCAATTTTATAAAGAAAATTCTTCTGCAAACCACATCCCCATTATATAACAAGACTAGGTATTATCGACACCTTCACTTTGGCAATAGCTGTTTCCTAAAAGAATGAAAAAGATTATTTTGCTACCTCAGTTCATTAAAAATGGGATTCTGGCCACACACAGTGGCTCATGCCTGTAATCCCAGCACTTTGGGAGGCTGAGGCGGGTGAATCACCTGACATCAGTTCAAGACCAGCCTGGCTAACATGGTGGAACCCCATCTCTACTAAATATATAAAAACTAGCCGGGTGTGGTGGCGGGCAGCTGTAATCCCAGCTACTTGGGAGGCTGAGGCAGGAGAATTGCTTGAACCCGTGAGGCGGAGGTTGTGGTGAGCCGAGATGGTGCCACTGCACTCCAGCCTGGGCAACAGAGCAAGACTCTGTCTCAAAAAAAAAAAAAAAAAAAAAAAAAAAATGGGATTCTATCTTTAAAGTTCAGAAAAAGCTGCATTTAGATGAACTACGGCTACCAAAACAAAACAAACAAACAAAAAAACAGAGTGTCTAATCAAAGCAAAGGAAATCATTTTGCAAATAAAGAGAACAAAGCTATTATCATTGGTTAAGGATTTCCAGTAGTAAGTTAAAATCTCAGGAGAGGAATGGATAGCATTACAAACAATGTGTTCACATTCCAAGACCTGAACACTAACTTCTCAAAAAGGAAGTTTCATCACCTCTAAAAATGAATTCAGTGTAATTTTGTTAAGAGCAGGAAATCTAGACCTTCCTCTAATGACAATCCAATAGTCCACCCTCGCCATCGTCAAAAGAAAGTTGCCTCAAAATTAACAGTAATTAGCCTGAGGTATTGTAAATGTGGCACTACAGTCTGAAATTTAATGGCATCTTTTGTCAAAAATAGTCTTATCTCCACTTTAATCTCATGACTACAATACTATGTGCTATCTCTGTAGTATTTACTACTATGCAGTCATACAGAAAAAAATTGTTGGACCTTGTGAAATAGTGCATCCATCCACTTCTATAAAAATAGGAGCCACATTGGCCAGGCGCAGTGGCTCACGCCTGTAATCCCAGCACTTTGGGAGGCTGAGGCAGGCAGATTACGAGGTCGAGCGATCAAGACCATCCTGGCCAACATGGTGAAACCCCATCTCTACTAAAAATACAAAAATTAGCTGGGCGTGGTGGTACGTGCCTGTAATCCCAGCTACTCAGTAGGCTGAGGCAGGAGAATCGCTTGAACCCGGGTGGTGGAGGTTGCAGTGAGCTGAGATCGCACCACTGCACTCCAGCCTGGGCAACAGAGAGAGAGACTCTATCTCCAATATATATATATATATAATATAATAATTATATATAATAATATATATAGAAGCCACACAAAGATCACTAACTGATAGTTTAGTTGATAACTGTTTTCCAGTTTAGTTATCAAAGCATGGTGTGAACAAAATGCTGAGTGTCAACACTGGCATTACAAATAGGCCCAAAATTTGAGCTTTTAATGAGAATGAGAAACATTTTATGAGATTTAACTGAATATGCCTTAACACATCCATGAGGTAGTTAAGTAAACAGTACTACACATTTTAATACATAGTAAACAGAAGCATGGGTAAGTGACATACTCTTACTTCAAGCAATAAGAATTAGAAGAAACCACAGAAGCTTGGGGCCTTCTCTCTAGCTCTACCCCAAAGAAAATGAACTTTAATTTTTTTTTTTAAAGCATCGTATCACTGAAGATTTTCTTCTTCTTTTTTTCTTTTTTTTTACACTTGCTTATTAGTATAGTATCTCTTTCCAAAGGTGGTACCCTTTTCAATAATGTGGTAAAAACTGAGTATAACCCTTAATTCAAGCTAGGCCTCTGCTTCTACCTGAATTGGTACAAAATTAAGACATCTTGTAAGAACTAAAATTGTATTTGAAATTTTTATTTTAGGCTACAAAAACAAGCAAACAAACAACAAATAACTTGAAAACAGGTCTTGTCAAATGATGTAAGTTCATCCTTTCCAGGGAAGCAGAAGGTAGACCCTACCACAAAGAAAAGATGCTTAGTTAATGGAGGTTAAATTTAAAAGTACAGTGAAATTCAGGCTAACTTCTGCAAAATCCTGTTTTATTCACCTCACTGTGGTACCAGTAACTATACTGAGTCAGGGTACTTTACAGTTAACTATGTCACCTATAACACAATAATCCATTAACAATCTAATAGTTATTGGGTGTGGTCATACTGGAAGTTCTTAAATTCTTAACCATATAGTTGTCTTGCCAATTTTTTTTTCTTTCAGACGAGTCTTGCTCAGCCACCCAGGTTGGAGTGCAGTGGCACGATCTCAGCTCACTGCAACCACCGTCTCCCGGGTTCAAGTGATTCTCCCGTCTCAGCCTCCTGAGTAGCTGGGATTACAGGCACCCGCCATCATGCCTGGCTAATTTTTGTGTTTTAGTAGAGACGGGGTTTCACCATGTTGGTCAGGCTGATGTTGAACTCCTGACCTCAGGTGATCTGCCTGCCTCAGCCTCCCAAAGTGCTAGGATTGCAGGCGTGAGCCACCGCGACTGGCATGCCAGTTTTTTTTTTTTTTAAACGATGAGTTGTCTTAGTACAAGTCTCTGCATTTCTGTAACAAAGTAATGAAAGGCACAGCTAATCCAAGCAGACTTAACCCTATTCAACAAACAGCAGAAAAAATACTTTGGTTCTTCAAGGAAAAAATTACGAAAAAAAAAAGTGTTTCCTTTAACAGTTGTTAATTTTCATAGCTGTACTCCAAGAGCTATATAAAAATATTCCAGAAGAACCACATTATGTAGCAGCGAATGAACATGTGTGACAGAATTTGTGCATTCAACATACCTGGCAGAAAAACTAGTGAAAATGCTAGGTAGAACAGATTGGTCTTTAAAATATCAGTTTCCTGTCCTTTAAAACAAAAATTACCCAGTCTACCAAGAAAATACAAAAACATAAGGCAGTAAGTAAGAGTTGTGTTTAGGCTAGGACAGTGCAGGTTATCCTCAAGGCCACATATATCCTGCTTCACTGCTGCTTGCACTCTGCTGGGTTTTGATCCTTCTTTGGGTCATAGTCTGGATCATTTTCCTCATCTCCTTTGTCCTCCTCTTCCTCATCTGCTTCTTCACCTTCTTCATCATACTCATCATCATCATCTTCGCTTCTCCAGTAAACTATAACACCGATCTTGGGATTGTTTGCTCACGTAAAAAGTGACCAATTTTGAAATCTGCAGCAAGGATAGCTTCAGCATCATCATCCAGATCTCCACTCTCAGGAACTTCAGGAGGGGCAAGAAAATTAAAGATTTGAGTCATTGGAAACTGTTTTAGTCACAATACGAATTGTCCCATGTCCCTTGTGTTTCTGCTGCTGCTTAATGGTTTTCAAAATGGCATTCTTTCCTTTTTTCCAGTCTATGTGGCCCCCTGTACAACCCATAATTTCTTGTCCATCAAAGGAAAAGGGATCAGAATCATCTGGTTCTGGTTCTAACCTCATCCTATATGTCTTTGTCAGCACTTCATTTGTAAAATATTCACTGGGTTCAAAGTGAAATTCTAAGACAAAACTCATAGGCTGGCCAGCATCTGAGAACTTCACTTTAGTATCTTTCACATGCTTCAGAATAGGTTCATCATGTTCCTGAAGCATATCACTGGGCAAGTCAACATTCTTAAAAACAGGTAACCAAAAATTCAGGAATTCCTTTGGGGTCTTCTTTTTCTTCATCGTTTTTCTCATCTTCAGTCTTGGCCTTTTCTTTCAACTCCTCTGAAATCTTATCTTCTTCATCTGGTTTCCATTCACATTCTTCCTCTGTAGGTTCATAAATTGTATTAATAATCTCAGATTGCTTATCAAATAGAGGCTGATAGAGAACAGCATACTTCCTTTCAAGATCGTGAACTTCCTCATAGAATTTGGCTTCTATCTGTGCACCTTTAACTTGCAGGTTTTTGAGAGCATTCACTCCTCTTTTAACTACCCTAGCTAGGCAGGTTGTCATTGTCTGCCATGTTGTAAGAACTCCAAATATCAGTGGCTAGTATGGGAAGCCAGGCGGCTGGAGCTGTGCAGGCAGTGACTCAGGGCAGCAGCGGTGGTGGGGAGGAGCAAGAGGCAGCGCCGCAAGCAGATGGCGCTAAAAAAAGAGACCCTATCTCTGAAAATGGAAAAAAAAACAAACTCTTAATTTCACCAACCTGAGATAATTCCTAAAATTTGGCATTGACCTAGGCATTTTTGTATGCATCTACAACACATAGATGCCTATACTACATGTCTTTAAAAATCAGATGCTATACCTATCTTGGAATCATTTCTCAAATCATGTAACAAATAACTTTCTGTCTCATACATTACATTATCAGTCTGAAGATTTGCATAGTATTTTACTTTTTAGATATACCCTCATTTGTTAGGCCAGTCTCCTACTACTGGATAGTTTGTTTTCTGTTATATACACATATAAGCTGTGATGGACTACCTGCATCTGTCTTTGGGGCTTTGTGTCCAAGTAAACACTAAGGATAAATTTGTAGAAGTAAGTTTATTAGATTAAAGGATATAACATCCTTAGAATCTTTCATTACATATTGCATATTGTTAGCATATTGTACTGTTTACTACTAGCAAGAACATCCATTTCTCTACACCCTCATTAGAACACCTTTTTATTTTGAAATAATTATAGACTCACAGGAAGTTGCAGGGTGATGTACAGGGAGGTCCCATGCACCCTCCACTGTGTACCCTTTCCCCCATCTCCCCCACTGTTGGACATCTTGCATAACTATAGTACAATAACAAAGTGAGAAAATGGACATGGGTACAATCCACAGAGCTTGTTCAGATTTATATGTGAACTTGTGTGTGTGTGTGTGTGTGTGTGTGTGTGTGTGTAGTTCTGTATACTTTAGTGTGACCAAGATGGTCTTCATATGAGTCAACTCCGTAAAGAGAGTATTTATCAGACTAATTATTGGTTATATGTATGGCATATTGAGAAAAATAGATTACCACAAATGGGCCTTTAAAGAGTTTAGTGGGTAAAGTAGGTCAAGGTAATACTGGGCTTGATTAGGCTGCAAAAGTATAACTTTTATTTAAATACTTCTTATTGTTAGATATAATTCATATTCAGAAAAGTACATACAGTGTATATGCACACTTTATAAATAGGTAATAAACCAATTATCTGTGTCCACCTAATCAAGCGTTTCAGACACTGAAGAGAGACCATTTACATTTATTTCAGGGTTTGGGAGAACTCCACATTTAAGAAGGCATTTGAATTGGGCTCTGAATAGAATTTGAGAAGGCAGTAATGAGAGGGCATTTTAGGCTTGGCAACAGCAGAGAATAATGCAAGAATAATGTTTTTGGAGAACAGCAAGTATAGTGATGGGACATAATAGGAGATAAGGCAGGAAGGGTGTCTAGGAACAAGACTGTAGATACGAAGTTTTTTCTGTCTTGCTCTGTCGCCCAGGCTGGAGTGCAGCTGCGCGATCTCGGCTCACCGCAACCTCTGCCTCCCAAGTTCAAGTGATTCTCCTACCTCAGCCTCCCGAGTAGCTGGGACTACAGGCGTGTGCCACCACGCCCGGCTAATTATTTTTTATTTTTTATTTTTATTAGAGATGGGGTTTCACTGTGTTAGCCAGGATGGTCTTGAGCTCATGAACACGTGATCCACCTGCCCTGGCTTCCCAAAGTGCTGGGATTACAGGCGTGAGCCACCGCACCCAGTCCCCCTTTTTTTTGAGACAGTCTCACTCTGTTGCCCAAACTGGAGTGTAGTGGTGTGATCTCGGCTCACTGCAAACTCCGCCTCCTGGGTTCAAGTGATTCTCCTGCTTCAGCCTCCCGAGTAGCTGGGATTACAGGCACGCACTACTATGCCCGGCTAATTGTTTGTATTTTTAGTAGAGATGGAGTTTCACCATGCTGGCCAGGCTGGTCTCAAACTCCCGACCTTGTGATCCGCCTGCCTCGGCCTCCCAAAGTGCTGGGATTACAGGCATGAGCCACCGCGCCCAGCCGAAATTCTTATCTATTAAGCAGTTACTCATTCCCCTCTCCTCCCTCCAGCCCTGGTAACCTCTAATTTAATTAATTAATTACTTTATTAATTTGAGACAGAGCCTCACTTTATTGCCGAGGCTGGAATGCAGTGGCACAGTTTGGGCCAGTCTCTGCCTCCCAGGTTCAAGCAATCATCCTGCCTCAGCCTCCTGAGTAGCTGGGACTACAGGTGCCCACCACCACACCTGGCTAATTTTTGTATTTTTAGTAGAGACTGGGTTTCACCATGTTGGCCAGGCTAGTCTTGAACTCCTGACCTCAGGTGATCTGCCCACCTCAGCCTCCCAAAGTGTTGGGATTACAGGTGTGAGCCACTGTGCCTGGCCGAATTTACTTTCTGTTTCTGAATTTGCCTACTGTAGATATTTCATATAAATTGAATCATTTGGTATTTGTCCTTTTGTGCTTGGCTTACTTCTGTTAGCCTAATATTAGACTAGTACTTTTTGCCTGAGCTACTATAAAAAAGTACTCAATAGTGATTGTAAAAATAGAGAGGAAGGGATGATTTGGGGAGGCATTATAAAGGTATTTGTAGAATTCAGATGGACTTGAATTTAAAAAAAGATAATACCAGGGTTTCTAGTTATTAAACAAGATAGGAAACATAAGGTGCTCAGTAACTATATCAAGAGATTTAATTTGTCTAAGGCTGGGCGTGGTGGCTCACGCCTGTAATCTCAGCACTTTGGGAGGCCGAGGTGGGCAGATCACGAGGTCAAGAGATCAAGACCATCCTGGCCAATGTGGTGAAACCCCGTCTCTACTAAAAATACAAAAATTAGGTGGGCGTGGTGGCACATGCCTGTAGTCCCAGCTACTTGGGAGGCTGAGGCAGGAGAATCGCTTGAACCCAGGAGGCGGAGGTTGCAGTAAGCCAAGAGTGCACCACTGCACTCCAGCCTGGGCGACAGAGCGAGACTCCGTCTCAAAAAGAAACAAAACAACAAAAAAAGAGAGATTTAATTTGTCTAAAGCAAGAGTAGGGCTGGGCACGGGTGGCTCACGCCTGTGATCCCAGCACTTGGGGAGGTCAAGGCGGGCGGATCACTTGAGGTCAGGAGTTTGAGACAAGCCTGGCTAACAAGCTATACTTATTTATTTACATATTGTCTATGGCTGCTTATGTGCTTAATGGTAGAGTTGAGTAGTTGCAGCAGAGACTGTATGGCCTGAAAAGCCTAAAATACTAACTATGTGACCCTTTATGGAAAAAGTTTGCCAACCTCTACTTCAGATTGTGAATCAATGGAAATAAATATAAGGCACTGTTTCCTGTCCTCAAGGAAAACTAGGGCAGAGAAAAGGTGCTTAGCAATTCTTAGTTAACTGTTGTTTTATGTCAGAACATTTATTATATTTACATATATATATATAATTTAATGATTCCTTTTCCCATTTAAAAAAATGAGAGAAACTAGTTCATAATGAGTTGAGTTAGAACACATGGTAATGGGAATGAATGAAATTGTTTATCTGAGGCTTTCTCAGAAAATAAGATGAGCTTAAAGCTTCTAGAAAGACTTCTAACTTGTATCTTCTTTTCCTTTTCGCAATGCCAGAAACCATATACTTCATTGCCTTTCAGGTGTGGTGGTGCTAGAATTTGTTATATTTTCCATGAGACTTTTGGGCGAACCTTAGAATCTGTTGATCCACTTGGTGGCCTTAACACTATTGACATTTTGACTGCCATTAGAAATGCTACTGTGAGTATGTTTAGCTTTTTAGACTGTAAAAAAAAATGAGGTTAAAGTTTTTCTTACCCATATACTGTGTCTTTTTAAATTTAATTATACAGTTTATTTTGCTCTCATATTTGAAATTAAAAAGCATTTTTCATGAAAAATACAAAAAATGTGACTTTCTTAACCCTTGGGAAGAACTGAAATTACATATATAATAAGAGTTCTAAGTTTTATTTTCTCAGGGTCCTCGTCCTGCTTTATTTGTGCCTGAGGTTTCATTTGAGTTACTGGTGAAGCGGCAAATCAAACGTCTAGAAGAGCCCAGCCTCCGCTGTGTGGAATTGGTTCATGAGGAAATGCAAAGGATCATTCAGCACTGTAGCAATTACAGTACACAGGTAACGGAGAGAAATGTAACAGGTTTCACATGAACTAGAAAAGGACATGAAGTGGTGGTTTCACTGGGTGGAAGGAAATGTATAAGATGGGATACAAGGTAAAATCTGTAGTTCCCTTACCTGAAAGTGACTTGAAATAGGATTCTTAAATGTAGTCTCCAAATTGAATTCAGTATTTCTGTGATCATTAAGTAAAAGAAAATGACTGTTAGCCTGGCATGGTGGCTTATACATGTAGTCTCAGCTACTTGGGAGGCTAAGGTGGGAGGATGGCTTAGTGAGACTATGACTTTAAAAAAAACAAAAAACAAACACGTTTTTCTTTCATCTACCATTTATAGGAATTGTTACGATTTCCTAAACTTCATGATGCCATAGTTGAAGTGGTGACTTGTCTTCTTCGTAAAAGGTTGCCTGTTACAAATGAAATGGTGAGCTACTATAGCATAGATCATTGTAATTACTATTAGTAAAAGTTTAAATTTTTGCTTGGCTGCTTTTTAATAAGCATTATATGGTTACTTTAGAGTTTAGGCATAATGTTTTCCAGTGTATTGGGAGGAAAAACAAGTTGAGTTTCAGTCCCATTTTAAAGGAAAATTTTTAATAATTCTGGTATAAAGTGCATTTTTTCTTCATATTTTAATCATTGTTAGCCTGCAGGCATGGGTTTTCTTGAAAATAGATTTATGATTGAGGGGTGTGAATAGCTTTGCTGTATTATTTAGCACCACTGATCTTAAGAGAAAATTAGTTCCATCTTTAGCCTCAGTAAACTGAGCATTTATAGCACACTGTTACTTTGAGGTACATCGGAGTAATCTGGCCACTTCTGCAGTTTGCTTGTTATGACCTAATAACTATAATATCGTAGTTGCTTGCTACTATTCTGTGGGTTGCTGCTATCCACACAAATAAAAATGCTGAAATTGGCAGAAATATGGGATAAGCATTTAAAATTGCCCTCATGCCTCTAATTGTTGGCTGGGTTTTTTGTTTTTTGTTTTCTTTCTGATCACTAAAAGTGCATTTGGGTCCTTGGCTCAGGATGGTGAGCCCCGTGGAGGTTTACTAAGAGTACAAAACCATCCTTGGAATGTAAGTGCTGCTGCTTGGTTGTTTCTTTAGCGAAGATAGCCCTCAGATTCCGATGTCTAAGACTGAATTTAGCCCAGAATCATTGGACCTTCATTTTAATAGACCCTTTTTACCCAGTTCTGGACTGATAAGTGCCGTTCTGATACCTGAGATTTGTTAGGACAGCACATAATAAAGGGCTTAAGTTTATTCTCTCTGTAAGACTTAGTGGTGTGGTGGCTCACACCTGTAATCCCAACACTTTGGGAAGTCGAGGCGGGTGGATCACTTGAGGTCGGGAGTTTGAGACCAGCCTGACCAACATGGAGAAACCCCCTCTCTACTAAAAATACAAAATTAGCCGGGCGTGGTGGTGCATGCCTGTAATCCCAGCTACTGGGGAGGCTGAGGCAGGCAGGAGAATCACTTGAACCTGGGAGGTGGAGGCTGCGGTGAGCCGAGATCGCGCCATTGCACTCCAGCCTGGGCAACGAGAGTGAAACTCCGTCTCAAAAAAACAAACAAACAAAAAGACTTAGCAATTCTGTAGAGGGCTGGATAAATTAATTTTAACTTTTCTTTTTTATTTTCCTCTTAGGATTTTGAACTACATATAATATTTTAACTAGGTGCTTATAGTTAAGGCTAATCAGTCACTACCTCAGGTCTTTAGACGTATCCTTTACCCAAATAAGTTAACATCTTTAACTTATGCCTTGTTATGAACTTATTTTCTTATTGTTGAAAATGAACTAAAAAAGTGACAGGGAATAGTGGATGATCTGAAGTTTTAATAGCAAAGATGCATAAACTGTTGGAATTTAGATTTGCATCAGGTAGATGACTATTTTTCCCTAACAGTAAAATACTTGTAGTTACTTTAATGTAATTTTTCCCTCGTAGAAATGCAGTTTTAGATGCTGAAATGTAAATAATTTTAAAGCTAGAGTAAATTATTGTTTGGCATAAGATTTATCAGTTGGAATATAATTATCAAGTAATTTAGGCATAAGTTTCCTGTACTTTTTCGGTATTGTCTGTTTCATAAGTTTTATATATAAAGTTCTCAAAGTAAAATATGGTTGATGTATTTTTGTATATCGCCTAACTTACTTTTCTTCTAGGTCCATAACTTAGTGGCAATTGAACTGGCTTATATCAACACAAAACATCCAGACTTTGCTGATGCTTGTGGGCTAATGAACAATAATATAGAGGTAAATATAATTCTTAAATGCTTTTTCACAGATAGAAAAATCTGTTGTAACTCAGTTATATCAAACTCATTTAGCATGGAGTAACTATAAAATAGACATGTGCCACATTAGTACCTGCTGCATGTCAGGAAATATGCTGAGGGGATTACATTGTTTTCTTAATTCTCAAAACCACCTGCAGGCATTATTACTTTCTGCTTATGAAACTGAAATTCAGAAAGAATCTGAAAATTCATTGATTTGGTGTGACTGGCTCTATTTTGGTAACTTACAGTTTATACCGGGGAAGTGTGTACAACAAAGTATTTAAAATTGTTTTCATTTGGCTTTGAAAGCTGTGAAGGAAACACTCAAGAATTAACCAACTTAGCATAAATTTGAAAAAGCAGAGTGCTTTTTTCACCACTACTGGGGTGGCTGCATTTCATGGATCTTTTCTTTCCTTTTGATTTTAATGTAACAAATTGAATAAGATCTCAGATGGAGCCAAGGCTGGTGGACAGAGCAATTTATCCAGAAGCTATTTTTTTCCTCTGCCGCTTTTCTCCAAAAATAGTACATTTTTCTGCTACTCCCTAATTCAGTAAGACCTGAGTCCCCTGCTATACCAAATTTCCTCTTCTGCATATCCATGGTGAGAAAATTGTAAACATGCAATTCAGAAGCTGGAAGGGATCCTGTGTTATTGACTTCAACTCTGGTTAAAACAGATGGGGTGGCCAGGCGTGGTGGCTCATGCCTGTAATCCCAGCACTTTGGGAGGCCAAGGCAGGTGGATCACCTGACATCAGGAGATTGAGACCAGCCTGGCCAACATGGCAAAACCCCATTTCTACTAAAAATACAAAAAAATTAGCCGGGCTTGGTGGCAGGTGCCTGTAATATGAGCTACTAGGGAGGCTGAGGCAGGAGAATCACTTGAACCCAGGAGGTGGAGGTTGCAGTGAGCTGAGATCGCGCCATTGCACTCCAGCCTGGGCAACAAGGGCGAAACTCCATCTTAAAAAAAAACTGGGGAGCTTGAGGCTTACAGATAGCAGTTATTCCTTCGGTGCTTATTTTGCAGGGCACTGTTATAGGAAGCAAGCACCTTCTTAACACAGATATAGGGAACTAATTTTTGGTTACATAGCTGGGGGTGATTCCTGTTATCAGAAAAAATTCCAAAATGCATACATGAGTAGGCACTTCAAAACACTCAGAAAGTAGGCCAGATCACAGTTATGTTAAAAATTAGCATATAGACACTTAAAGGATTTAGTTCTTTTTACATTGAAACTAACATCATGAAAAACTTGTGTTTGCGGTAGTTTTGTTACACTGACAAGGTCATATGTGATATGATTTCAGATTAGTATTTTTCTACAAATGAATAGGTTTCTGGTTTTAATGACTGTGCCAGAGAACTTTATGTGGATATTTTCATTTAATCTTTACCATACCCTGAGGGCAGATCATGTCATTAACAGATTAGGACACTAGGGCTTCAAAATAGTTGGTAAGCTGTCCAGCTAGCAAAGCAGGTACTCCAGATCTGCTGGGGTCCAGGAGCAGCTCAGATCATAACTGGTTAGTAACAGACTAGGGTGAGAATTCTAGATACCGTGCCTTTTGCTTTGTATCCCTGTTCAAAACGTACGTTTTATCATGCTAATTTTTTATTTTGAAGATTGTTAATATCTATACTTTTATTATCTGTTATTTTTTATTACTGAATACCCACCCATGAAAAAATAAAATTGGGTCAAATTTCTGTCCAAAAAAATTATTACACATGAAACATCATTGTGGGCTGGGTGCGGTGGCTCATGCCTGTAATCCCAGCACTTTGGTAGGCTGAGGCAGGCTGATCACCTGAGGTCAGGAGTTCAAGTCTAGCCTGGCCAACGTGGCAAAACTGTCTCTACTAAAAATAGAAAAATTAGCCGGGGGTGGTGGATGCCTGTAATCCCAGCTAGTAGGGAGGCTGCAGCAGGGAAAATCCATTAAATCCAGGAGGTGGAGGTTGAGCAGTGAGCCAAGATCACACCACTGCACTCCAGCCTGGGTGACAGAGCGAGACTCCATTTCAACAAAAAACAAAAACAAAATCATTGTGAGGCTTTAACTTATATTTTTTTGCAAGTTGGACTGTGTTCATGAAATACTTCCTACTTAGGAGCAATTGTGACTTTAACCTAAATAGTTTCTACTTTATCTGATGCTGCCTGTGAGAGATCCATCATTAATTAACATCTACAGATTTCTATATCTTCATTAATCTTCTTTTTTTTTTTTAAAGACAGAGTCTCACTCTGTCGCCCAGGCTGGAGTGCAGTGGCATGAGCTCTGCTCACTGCAACCTCTGCCTCCTGGGTTCAAGCAGTTCTCCTGCCGCAGCCTCCTGAGTAGCTGGGATTACAGGTGTGCGCCACCACGCCTGGCTAATTCTTATATTTTTAGTAGAGACAGGGTTTCACCATTTTGGCCAGGCTGGTCTTGAACTGCCCTCAAGTGATCTGCCCACCTTGGCCTCCCAAAGTGCTGGGATTACAGTTGTGCGCCACCACGCCTGGCTAATTTTTATATTTTTAGTAGAGACAGGGTTTCACCATTTTGGCCAGGCTGGTCTTGAACTGCCCTCAAGTGATCTGCCCACCTTGGCCTCCCAAAGTGCTGGGATTACAAGCATGAGGCACTGTGCCCGGCCAATATTTTCATAATCTTTTACCTGTCTTGGTGCTTGGATATAGCAGATGCTCGGGACATTCTAATTTGAATTTAACAGTTTCTTTAGCTTTGTACAAGTTACTTTGATAATATTAGCAAATTAGAACAGTAGGCAGTTGATCAGTGTGTTAAATTAGCCAGGTTACAGAAAGGACTAGCAGTTGTCAACACTATTTCCTGGAGGAAGAAATGGAACATTTTTATAGGATAACCTCAACCACAGATACTTCTTCAAGGTACGGTTTTATGAGGGGAGTTGTTTGAATTTAACACAAAGGTGTTCAGGTTAGAGTGACTTAAAGGCTTTGTGGAGTTTTCTGTGATCTCTGGACTTCAAATTCCACATGGTTATGTTGAAGGCTTACCACGTTCCACATTTATGTGAGGATAGTTTACATCACTGTTTCTTAGTGGGAAAGGGGGAGAAGATGGCAGTCTGTTGCCCCTCATTTGAGAATCCCCACTACAGGGAGCCACTGTTACTGACACTGTATTGTATCCTTCAGGTGTGTGGGCAGAAAAAAAAAAGATTAAGAAACTTTGGGTTAAATGATTTATTTATTTATTTTAAAATATGATAATTATGGCATGAGTCCCAACAGTGAGAGGATGTATCTGTAAGTTACTCCACACTTTTCAATTAACATGAACATTTTTTAGTAGGCATATATCTCAATACTTGGATAATCACTTTTGTTTTGCTTGATTGTGTTTCTTAGGAACAAAGGAGAAACAGGCTAGCCAGAGAATTACCTTCAGCTGTATCACGAGACAAGGTAAAAAAATGTTTTTAATGCATATTCCCAATACCTAAAGATAGATTGATGAGCTCAGAATATTATTCAGTCCTAGGAGTAATTTTTTCTTCTTTTCCTCCCTTTAACACTCCATTGGAACTAATTGAGTAAAGGCATACAAGTTTAAAATGGGTTTTGAGTGATTTAAAGATAATAGTATTTTGAATTCACTGACATAAATGCTTAAAAGTAGGTTTAAGCATTTATTTAAGCATTTAAGCATCAAGCTTTTTAAAAAAATTCAGTCAGTGACTTTATCAACTTTGCACATAGCTGAAATGACTGAAGATTTTATTATAATAAGAGGGTTTCTTGGAAAAAACAGTATGCACAGAACAGAGGTTTTAATTACTAGTAATACTTAAAATAGTTGTAATACTAAAGTGTGTATAAAAATCTTTTACCTTGAATTCTTTGCCAGAAAAGAATCTTATCAAATACCAAAAATAAAAATGAAGCTTTTGGATTTGGATTTTTCTTATGTATTCATCTGAAGGAAACTTTTAACACAGGTGACAATGGTGAAGGAAATAAGGCAGAATAAACAATTTTATCTCCCATGATTATTTTCATTTTTCATGTTATTTTACGATTTTATTACAGAAGGGAAAAATTCATTTATAGAATGTTCCTGAATGCATTTTTGCATCCTTGATTTTTCCCCCCCCCCCTGGATTTTTTGCCTTTAGTCTTCTAAAGTTCCAAGTGCTTTGGCACCTGCCTCCCAGGAGCCCTCCCCCGCTGCTTCTGCTGAGGCTGATGGCAAGGTCTGTTCTGATTCTTAATCTAAGCCTGCATGCCTAGTTCTCTGGTACAACATAATCTTCTGGAAACAATACACTGAATAGAAGAATATTAATATGGGATACTGTGCTAGGGTCAGATCACTTTAGTCTAATATATATTTTAAAATTATATAACAATGCAATGTATAGTTTATATCATTGACATGCTTTTGCTTGCAATATAGAAGATGCACACAGAAAAAGTAATTTAAAGAGGAAATTATCCTGCACTTTTTGAATTTCAACCCATTGGTATTTAAATTTTGCTTGTTAAATTGCATGTTTTAACATATCTTTTAACAGTTAATTCAGGACAGCAGAAGAGAAACTAAAAATGTGAGTCTCTTGCTTCAGAATGGAAATGTTGGTACCTTTGGTTCTCACTGAAACACTGTCTATACCACCATTAAAGAACCTGTTTGTGTAGTGGTATCTATCTCTTGTCTGTGTTATGTTCTTAATGTTCCTTTTATCTAACCTATGGAAGATGGCATTAAACGTTATTTTAATTAGTAACAATAATAGGCTTTCTCACTGTTTTGTTACCTTCAAGAATAGTTTTAATTTAGTATTTTGGTAGGAAATTCAGAGATTTCCTAGATTTCAGAGATGGAATTGTATTTTTGGACATTTCCTTTCCTCTTTAAAGATCTTGAGATCTGTTCAGTACTAATAGATAATCCTCTAATCTAATGCTTCTTTCTTATGCTTCCAGTTAGTTTGCACTTGTTACCCTATATATAGCTTCACATATGCTTCAGAAGCTTAAGCAAATTAAAAAAACAAACGGGGACTGTGAGAGTTTGAGACTGTTTTCAATTCTTGGTAACCATTTTAGAGGAAAATTAAATAATGTATAAATTATTCAGACTCATTGCTATTTCAAGATTTTCTGCCATTTAGCTCCTTTCCTTAATTATCCAGATTTAAAGTTCTGAACTTCAAATAAAGGTTTATAAATGTCTTATCTTCTCTCAGCCCACTGTGCTCAGATATTAATCAAACCATCTAAATCACTGCACAAGTTTTATTTCATTCATGACATCACACTGAATGTGCTCTCTCTCCTTAAGATTTCATTTGGTATGTCATTCATGTATAGTTAACAAACATTTAAAAATCTAATTACTCATTTTTAAGTTAATGTGTAACATAAATATACTACTTATATTTAAATGTAGTTCACCTTAACTGACATACTAAAGACAGATTTTAGCAAATATTTTGATTCAGAATGATACCTCAAACTACCATTTTTCTAACTGCCATAATCCTCTATTAAACTTATATAATCCATTTTTAGATTGTAAGATCTTAAAGAATACCTAAAAAAAACCCTCTTAAATGTTGATGAATTATGTTTTTCCATTATAAAGTCATTTTTGACTTTTAGAAGTCAAGACTAATACATTTTCTAGAAAACAAGGTACAAAAGCACTTGTGATTAATGGTAGCACTAGATTTCTTTCAGCAAATCCTTAAGAGTACAGAGGTTGAGGGGACTTCTGTTGTTTGTCACATTCCGCATTTGAAACAACTCATAGTGACTGTCAGCCTAAGAATAGTAAATGTAGTCTTGCTTTTTGTTAAAGAGTTCTTATACCTTATGGCATTTTTGTTGACTATTAGAAATGTAAATTGACTTGAGAAATATATAAACTCAAGTTCAGAGACATAAGTTCATGGAACTTTTAGAGTTTAACAGTGTTTATGATTACTTAAGAAATTAAACTGAATAGCAGTTCTTTGTGCTTTTAACGAGTAGTTTTGTTTTTAAGGGCAGCATATACTTTTTCTACAATTTAGTGTTTGAAGGGTGGGAGAAGAGGAACGATTTTGAAAAGTTAGCGAATGATAAAAGGAATTAAATAGAACATAAGTTGGTTGATGCCTTGCAAACAACTTAGAGCAGAACCTCTTCATTATTTAGATAGGTCAGGGTTCCAGTTATACATGCTACCTAGTGTCTCCTTCTGACCTCATTATCTGTCTGAATAAACTTCAGATGGGTACTGGATGTATATTGACTACTGTCAAATAAAATGAACTTTGTTTTAGTTAAGGTCAGATATGATGTGGTTGGTATGTTTTGGAACATGTTTTTTCAGGTTGCATCTGGAGGTGGTGGGGTTGGAGATGGTGTTCAAGAACCAACCACAGGCAACTGGAGAGGAATGCTGAAAACTTCAAAAGCTGAAGAGTTATTAGCAGAAGAAAAATCAAAACCCATTCCAATTATGCCAGCCAGTCCACAAAAAGGTCATGCCGTGAATCTGCTAGATGTGGTAAGCCATGACAATTTGGTTTAGGTAATAAGGTAGGTGACCAAGTTAGTAGGAAAACGATTAGATAGAAAGAACTAAAAGTCTCAAAAACTTACATAACTTTCAGATGTTAAAGCTGCCATTTCAGTGTCACAAAAGTAATATTTTTTCCCCCTCATCCCTATTTAGCCAGTTCCTGTTGCACGAAAACTATCTGCTCGGGAACAGCGAGATTGTGAGGTTATTGAACGACTCATTAAATCATATTTTCTCATTGTCAGAAAGAATATTCAAGACAGGTTAGTATTACTTAATATAAATGACGGACTTTAATACTTCTGGATGATTCTGTGATCTGTTTTGAACAATACATGTATTTTTACAATTTTAGGTTTTTATTCTAAATCATCAAGTGGATTTTCTGATAGTCCTTGGGTAACTTGTAGCAAGACCCATTTTGTTAACATAGAATGACTAGGACCTCATGTATCAGCTAGAAAAAGCTATTAAAAATGAGAGATTCTTTTGTTCTATCTGGCTGCCACATTTTGAGTCATTTAAGGAAATTTTTTCCCTAAATTTTAATTTAGTAGTTTCATTAATTATTTTGGCTAGTAACACTGACTTGCCTTTTTAATTTAACTTGGTTTTCCAAAGTATCAAAACGAATGTCTTTTACTAGGAAATATGTGTATTTTTTCTCGTTCAGAATGTTTTTTCATGTATCTAGTCCCTACTGCATCTTCTCCTTCATGTTGCCTGGTATGTCATTTCATGCAGTAATAGGGAGAATATACATTTAGTTGTGTGGTGATCTATTAGAAAATATTCTGTATCCAGTTTTTGGTAATCTGTCAGCAGCTAAGATGAATTTTACTGCACAGAGTAATAAACAGTCTAATACTTCATATTGAAATAAATGATTTTTGTCTGTAGAACCATTTATCTTTTTTGCTTGTAGACTTTTTAAACCTGTAGCTTGTAGTAGAAATAACAGTTCCTAGTGTTTTACACTGTGGGCCTGAAGAAAAAAATTCCATTTGTCTCCTTCCTTGCCCTCATCCTCTGCAGAAGGTGTTTTTGTTTTGAGATGGAGTCTCGCTTTGTCGCCCAGGCTGGGGTGCAGTGGCGCAGTCTTGGCCCACTTCAACCTCTGCCTTCTGGGTTCAAGCGATTCTCCTGCCTCAGCCTCCTGAGTAGCTGGGATAACAGGTGTGCACCACCATGCCCGGCTAATTTTTGTATTTTTAGTAGAGAGGGGTTTCACCATGTTGGCCAGGCTGGTCTCGAACTCCTGACGTCAGGTGATCCACCTGTCTTGGCCTCCCAAAGTGCTGGGATTATAGGTGTGAGCCACTGCACCCGGCTCACTTAATGTTTTTAAGCCTCATCCATACTGTAGTATGAATCAGTATAGTCACGCACCACATAACATTTCAGTCAACAGACCACATATTTGAATGTGTTCCCATTAGATTATGATACCATATTTTTGCTGTACATTTCCTATGTTTAGATACACAAATACTTACTTACTATTGTGTTACAGTTCCCTATTCAGTATAGTAACATGCTGTACATATTTGTAGCCTGGAGCAATAGGCTACCCCATATAGCTTAGGCGTGTCATAGGCTATACCATCTACGTTTGTGTAAGTACACTCTGTGCTGTTCATGTAATGAAATCACCTAATAATGCATTTCTGAAAGCATATCCCTGTCATTAAGTGACATATCTTTTATGTGTGAATAATACTAGATTATGTAGATATACTGTGTTTAAGCATTCATCAGCTGATGTATGTTTGGGTTTTTCTCACTTGTTGGCTATTATGAATAAATGCTTATTGAAGAGTTTTGAAATAAAGATGATGAAAAGAAGGTGAAGTATCAAGAACTGTTGCTTTTTTTTTTTTTTTTTTTTTTTTGAGACGACAGAGTCTCACTCTGTTGCCCAGGCTGGAGTGCAGTGGCGTGTTCTTGGCTCACTGCAATCTCCACCTCCTGGGCTCAAGTGATTCTCGTATCTCAGCCTCCCGAGTAGCTGGGATCACAGGCATGTGCCACCATACTCAGCTAATTTTTTATTTTTAGTGCAGACGGTGTTTCACCATGTTGGCCAGGCTGCTGTCAAACTCCTGGCCTCAAGCAGTCCACCCGCGTCAGCCTCCCAGAGTGCTGGGATTACAGGCATGAGCCACTGCGTCTGGCCGAGAACTGCTTTTCTTAATGTTTAATTACAGTTAAGCAAAAATCTAAAGGGTGATTATGCCATTAATGAAATATCCAAAGTAGTAGTGTTCTTACTTAACTTTATTTCATGAGGTTAGCATCTAAGCCCAAATTGTTAAAAGTAGAATTTTGGCTAAAATTCCATAATTTGGTTTGGTTTTGCAGTGTGCCAAAGGCAGTAATGCATTTTTTGGTTAATCATGTGAAAGACACTCTTCAGAGTGAGCTAGTAGGCCAGCTGTATAAATCATCCTTATTGGATGATCTTCTGACAGAATCTGAGGACATGGCACAGCGCAGGAAAGAAGCAGCTGATATGCTAAAGGTATTGTGGACCTTTTGAATTTTTATACTTGGGTAGTAGATAGAAACATAGAAATAGTTTTAAATGCAGTTTGATTCTTGGATATGTATAGTCTTTATATTCTAGCTAGGCTTGTTTCCTGTTGGTACTTGATAAGAATCTTTCTTTCTTTTTTTTCTTTTTTTTGAGACGGAGTCTGGCTCTGTCGCCCAGGCTGGAGTGCAGTGGCGCAATCTCAGCTCACTGCAAGCTCCGCCTCCCGGGTTCACGCCATTCTCCTGCCTCAGCCTCCCGAGTAGCTGGGACTACAGGCACCCACCACCACACCCAGCTAATTTTTTGTATTTTTAGTAGAGACGGGGTTTCACCATGTTAGCCAGGATAGTCTCTAACTCCTGACCTCATGATCCGCCCGCCTCGACCTCCCAAAGTGCTGGGATTACAGGCGTGACCACTGCGACTGGCCAGTACTTGATTAGATTCTAATTCCAGAGAAGATATTGGTTAGTATAAACTGGTTAGTTATAAACCTACCACATATACATTGGAAAAATTACCCTGTGTAATTCAGATTAATTTCATAACTTTATAATAAGCATTTAAAAATTTTTTTTCCTTTAATGCAGGCATTACAAGGAGCCAGTCAAATTATTGCTGAAATCCGAGAGACTCATCTTTGGTGAAGAGAACTATGTAATACTGAGACTTTGTTGACTCAAAACTTGCTAGTTACTGCCTACCTGAGTAGAATCTTATTTATGAACTCCTGTGTATTGCAATGGTATGAATCTGCTCATGTGGAGACTGGCTATAAACTGAAAAGTGTATTCCATATTGCAGAACAAATCACACATTTAATCCAAATAATAAATGGCTGTTTCTAAAGTTTCCCAGTATATATAAAATACATCAAGTCTGTCTTGTGACAGTTTCATCTGAACTTAAAAAGAACTGTTAATGTTCTAGTTGTGCAAAGCAGTTTGCCTGTGGATAAGATGACCTGTGTAATAAATAATCTTTGTTAGTAGTCTTAAAGCTGCTGCCATAGTCCTCCAAGAAGAAAGCACCAAGACAACATTTCATATGACTATAATGCATGTACTATATAAGCTGATCTGGCTTTGAAAGATGTGAGTTGGCAAGTTCCTCACATAGAGTCATTGTATTCCACCTGTCCTTCAATTTAGTTTTTTCTGAGCTTCTTTGCAGCCTTTGATGTGTTTTTAAGAAAGCTGAATGCACAAGAGGATCTGTGACACTGACATGGCTGTGGTGTGCATACTGTGTAGTTACATAGCCCTTCCAATTCTGGGTCCATTTGCACTAGCAAATTAAAATATGCTTTGATTCATACTTAAACCTGAAAGCAGGAATGCCTACATTAATTCCTACATTAAAAACAGCCATCTACCCTTGATTATCTAGAAAGACTTGGTAATGATGGCCAGTTCCTTTTAGATTTCAGAAAATCAAATGATGACCTAAATTTCCCTTAATTTGCAAATACAGTAGTAATTAAGGTACATCTCTAAAGTGGAGCACTTACTTACACCAGGCTCTAAGATTCACTTTGAGGTGGAACTTAAAACCAATGTACTGTATGTATGCATTGGTAATAGCTACTTTTGCTTCACAGCTTCATACCAACAAAATATATTAGAATAGTATGAAAGTACTGGAGGAGCTGAAAGAAAAACACCCAAGGCTGGGCGTGGTGGCACACGCCTGTAATCCCAGCACTTTGGGAGGCCGAGGCAGGTGGATCACCTGAGGTCAGGAGTTGGAGACCAGCTTGACCAACATGGAGAAACCCCGTCTCTACTAAAAATACAAAATTGGCCGGGCGTGGTGGCGCATGCCTGTAATCCCAGCTACTCGGGAGGGTGAGGCAGGAGAATTGCTTGACCCTGGGAGGTGGAGGTTGTGGTGAGCTAAGATCGTGCCATTGCACTCCAGCCTTGGCAACAAGAGCGAAACTCCGTCTCAAAAAAAAAAAAAAAAACAACACCCAGATACACATACTCCTTCAGACTTACTTATAGACCTAAGCTGCATTTATGGGGTAGTGATGAGGTTTAGAACATATACACATTTTGTTAAAATTCCCCAGATGATTCTTGGTATGAACTACTATATTATAAATTTTAAGATGTACTTAGAAATCCTTAAGACATCTAGCCCCGTCTCTAATAGACAACACATTTATATTGCAGATATTACTTTTTTTTCAGCTTATGACCAGGTATTTATGAAGGACTATTGGCAGGGAAAATATGAATATGTTAACTTTAGCTTACGGCATCAATTTACTAAGGAACAACAGGCTCACCAACTGATGTCAAACATAAAAACCCCCACATCAGTCTGATACAATATGGTACTACTTTGAATCTGTTACTAGTACCATCTTGACAGAGGATACATGCTCCCAAAACATTTGTTACCACACTTAAAAATCACTGCCATCATTAAGCATCAATTTCAAAATTATAGCCAACCATGATTTACTTTTTCCAGATGACTACCATTATTCTAGTCCTTTGAATTTGTAAGGGGAAAAAAACCAAAAACTTACGATGCACTTTTCTCCAGCACATCAGATTTCAAATTGAAAATTAAAGACATGCTATGGAAATGCACTTGCTAGTACTACACACTTTGTACAACAAAAAACAGAGGCAAGAACCAACAGAAAGAGAAAAGCCTTCCTTTGTTGGCCTTTAAACTGAGTCAAGATCTGAAATGTAGAGATGATCTCTGATGATACCTGTATGTTCTTATTGTGTAAATAAAATTGCTGGTATGAAATGACACTAAAGTTTGTCAAAAAATGAATTCTTAACTTTTCTCCCAGAGAAAGGGAGACAAAAGGAGCTTTTTAATACCTAATCTACTTTGGAACATAACCGTATAGAGTACGAAAAATTTTATGACATTTTTCCTACCAGATTCTGACAGTTCACCAAGGTATTACAACATCTCCATTTTTGCGTATGAAGACAGTGACTTGCTCCAAGTAATCCAGGTAGTAAATGGCTAGAATTTGAACACTAAAGCCATACTCTGCTGCCTGTAAGGTTTTCAAAAGAAATCTGATTAATCATTTCGTATGTGATTCACTTGATCCTCAAGGCAACAGGGATGGCATTGCCTTGATTTTTCGGATATGGAAATAGTTCTGGAGAATTAATTTGCCTCATGTTTGCAGAGCTGAACTCAGTCTTGATTCCAAATCCTTTAAGTTTGACCTGAAAACTTTCCTTACCTGGATACTTTTTGATATTCTCATATGATTGCATATTTGGTATAATTGGCTTTATTTTTGGGGGGTTTTTTAAATTTACCTCAAGTTGCAATCTGCTTGGGGGGAAAAGCTGAAACTTAAAACCAATTTAAGTTTCTAAATTTATAAAACATTGCTACCTTAGGAATCCACTGACAACAAGGCTTAATGTGAACAGAATTATACTGGAACACAGGCAAGGAACCAGAAAACTTAATTAGAAACTTTCTGAAAAGTCACGTACTGATTTTTGTACTGTTATTTGTAAAGAAACTACTTACTGTAATTTCTCAAAGCAACCATGGCCTCATCTAACTTTTTCTCCTTTTTAAGAACTACATTTGCTCTCTGAACTACAAAAAAATCAAATTTCTATTCAAAGTTTCTAATACTAGTTTTCCCATTTCTAATGTGGACACTAGAGGCCCTGTTGATTTTATAAACAACTATATAACATTAGTGACATCAGTGCTCCATACCTGATAGAAAAGCAGCTACAATTCCTTTTTTTTTTTTTTTTTTTTTTTGAGACAGAGTTTCACTCACTACTCATGCTGTCTCCCAGGCTGGAGTGCAGTGGCGTGATCTCAGCTCACTGCAACCTCCATCTCCTGGGTTCAAGTGATTCTCGCAGCTCAGCCTCTTTGAGTAGCTGGGGTTACAGGTGCCTGCAACCACATCTGGCTAATTTTTATATTTTTAGTAGAGACGGGGTTTCGCCCTGTTGGCCAGGCTGGTCTCAAACTCCTGGCCTCAAGCGATTTGCCCAGCTTGGCCTCCCGAAGTGCTGGGATTACAGGTGTGAGCCACCGTGCCCAGCCTCACAATTCCTTACACTACCTCTTTTTCATTGTTCCTCATCACTACAAAAAGGAGAGCAGGAAGGGTAAGATAGGAAAGCAGCATTTCTTTCTCTTCTGAAGTATAATTTTAAAAAGAGATTAACCCTGAAAATCACGGTTTTCTATGGTAATCAAGGTTTGTACATCAGAAAATAAAACATCCCATCATTAAACAAATATTTATTAACCGGCCCATAAAAATAATGAAGTTACTCACACTGAGTCCTAGTCCATTCTGTTTTTCTGATTTGCATAAGCAAACGTCTAAGTTCTGGAGCCAACCCTTCAGAGGTCTTGAGAATGAATGATGGGTAAGTTTATTTGGACAACCAGAAGGACTTTTCATCACAACTGAAGCCATTTTATAATGTAGAAATTTCTTTTTCCTATTTTAAGTAAGGAAAGTCCATTCTTGAGAATATGTTGTCCAACAATTAAAACACTCTCAGGATTTGTTACTTGTTGGTGATTTATGCTGACTCCGCCTTCTGTTATCATTCGATACCTAAAAAATAGAAACGTTTAGTAAGTAGAGAGATCCAATCACTGTTGATCTGTCCCCCAAAAAAGACTTTCACTTAGATTCCAGAGGCTCTCCAATTGAGAAGATTTCATTTGGCACTGGACTGTTACCTTCATGTTTGCTCTATTATTAATAGATTCTGCCTCTCTTTACTGCTCTTTGTTTTTTGTTGTTTGTTTTTGAAACACATTCTTGCTCTGTAGCCCAGGCTGGCATGATCTCAGCTCACTGCAACCTCTGCCTCCTGTGTTCTAAGTGATTCTCCTGCCTCAGCCTCCAGAGTAGCTGCGATTACAGGTGCATGCCACCACACCTGGCTAATTTTGTATTTTTAGTAGAGACGGGTTTCGCCATGTTGGCCAGGCTGGTCTCAAACTCCCGACCTCAGGTGATCCACCTGCCTTGGCCTCCCAAAGTGCTGGGATTACAGGTGTGAACCACTGTGTCTGGCCGGAATTTACGCCTTGCATCTGCTCTTTTAAAGACTCCATCTCAAGAAAAAAAAAGAAAGACCTAGGAGAAGTTGTTCTAGGAGCACACTGGGTAGGTGAGGGCTGAACATTTCACTGAAAAAAGAGAAACTGGGAGTGAAGCTACCTTGACAATCAGGGCAGGAAACATGGGAGCAGCTAGAAAGAGGTGAGATCTGAGAAGACAGGGCTACAGCGTGGCTAGATCTTGGAAGTCCTTAAGAAAGAAAAATGGTGGTTTTTTTCTCATCTGAATGTTACCAAATAAAATTAAGAAACCACTACTGGACATGGTTTTAAAGATATTTTTATACCTTTATATTTGGGTAGAGACGGAGTCTCACTACGTCCTTGCCCACACAGATCTTGAACTTCTGGCCCCAAGCAATCCTCCCGCCCTCGGCCTCCCGAAGTGCTGGGATTACAAATGTGAGCCACCATACCTGGCCATGGACATGGTTTTACAAAACTCATCAGTAAAAGATTTTCTACTTAAGGCCAGATTCCTTTCTTTTAGGAAGTATTATTTTACGCTGTCTGCTAGTTTCCAGATCATGTTCTATGTTTAATTTAAATGCACCAAACCTATTTAGCTTATATAATATTAAAAAAAAATCAGTATTACTTAGAGCCCTGGCTAAATCAGATGTGGTCATCTTTAGTAGTGGTAAAGCTTCCAGTATTAGCGAACACACTATAGTAAAGTTCAGAAGAAAACGAAATCTGCTTCCATAGTGAGGAAAATTATTTGTCTCACTGACGTACTATAGGGAAGTATATGACACCAGCCTCAAATTCACTGTGTGTTAAAGCAGCAGATGAGGGAATCACTAAGATGGAGTGGCAGGTGATGCAAAGGGAGACAATGGGTGCTTTTTCCAGGCAGAATAGTCCAGGACTCTTTAGGACTCTGGCAAACAATCCAAGACAGTTGAAAGAGAACAACAACTATAACAAATGTCATTCATAATCATGGCCATGATATGGCCGATAACCATTTGACTTCTGTGTGAACTCCTGTAAAAGAGGCACCTGGGGGTCTTCTGGCTACCCAACACTTTTCCTTCCACCTCACTGTTCATTTAAAAATGGATAAGCATCAATTATATGCTGAATTATTTTTTGTGAAAAACCTTATTTACTCCTTAATACCTCATAACTGATTAATTAAAATATTCTACTCAATTCCTGAATAGAAAATGCAATCTCAAGGGGATTATTATATAGTTTACAATAATAGTCTTATGACGTTAGTAGGTTAGTGCAAAAGTACTTGCGGTTTTGGCCATTATATGCTCATTTCATTTTCAGAAATTCAGTTAATACTATAGATAGGTTAGGTAACCTTTCCCATCCCCGAATATAAAAAGGATACAGACTATGAGAGGGGCTGTGTTAATCTGTTACACAGAGCCTCTGTTTCTGCATCCCTCTAAAATTGTGACCATATCCCTAAGCCGTACACTGATGCCAGTGTATTTACTGAACAACATGTCCCTCAAATGCACTTTTCCAGTGTTGGAGGAAAGACTGACTGGGTTAGATATAATAAGAGACAGTATAGGAGTACTGTACTATTATAGAAAATATAAAGTATTTTCAACAATAAGTACTCTCAGGCTATACTTTATTCTTGGACTAAACTAACTTTTCTAAGGAAGAGATGCCACTAAAGCATTATCAGGAAAACACCCTCTTTGGAAACACATGCTGTGAACTGTAACATTTTATTTATTTTTTGAGACAGAGTCTTGCTCTGTCACCCAGGCTGGAGTGCAGTGGTGGGATCTCTGCTCACTGCAAGCTCTGCCTCCCGGGTTGACGCCATTCTGCTGCCTCAGCCTCCCAAGTAGCTGGGACTGCAGGCGCCTGCCACCACGCCCGGCTACTTTTTTGTATTTTTAGTAGAGACAGGGTTTCACCGTGTTAGCCAGGATGGTCTCGATCTCCTGACCTCGTGATCTGCCCGCCTCGGCCTCCCAAAGTGCTGGGATTACAGGCATGAGCCACTGCTCCCGGCCTTGTGAACTGTAACATTTAATGGTGAATTAACTGTAAATCTAAAAGTTAAATAATCTTACCCTCGGGGACCATCTGGAATGGCATTTGCTTTGCGGCAGGTATCTAGGACACTTGTTCCAGGATCGAGAAAAAATTCAGAAAATGGAGCTTCTTTAAACAACTCTTTTAACTCCTGATCAGACATGACCTCCAGTGCATCTATGCTACTGTGATAAAGGGCTTGTGTACACCTGAAAAACACGTTTTAAGAGCTACATCATATAAATGTTTATTCAAATACATGTTTTAATACCCATTAACCAATTATAGAGTGTCCAAGTTCTAGACTAAAAGTTTTTTTTTTTTTTTTTTTTTTGAGATGGAGTGTTGCTCTGTTGCCCCGGCTGGATTGCAATGGCATGATCTCGGCTCACTGCAACCTCTGCCTCCCGGGTTCAAGTGATTCTCCTGCCTCAGCCTCCTGAGTAGCTGGGATTACAGACGTGTGCCACCACGCCCAGCTAAGTTTTGTATTTTTAGTAGAGATGGGGTTTCACCATGTTGGTCAGGCTGGTCTCGAACTCCTGACCTTGTGATCAGCCCACCTTGGCCTCCCAAAGTGCTGGGATTACAGGCGTGAGCCACCGCGCCTGGCATAGACTAAAAGTTTTTTAAACATCTATCTGGTATAATTCATAAACTTAATTCAAGATAATCCTTCTTTCCAATAAACAGGGGCTATTTTAAATTGCTAAGTCAAATACTGACAGTCCTTGTGATAAATGACAAGATAATCCTAAAACATATTCCTACTTTTCTCATGTCTATCCACTGAATAACTAACTATCAAGTGTTAATTATACTAAACTACTACCTTTTAGCAGAATCCAGTCCTTCTCGTCCATGAACAAGCTTTGTTACTTCTGCTGCCAGTCGTTTCTGAGGACCCCGCCTTTCTGGCTCTTTGACATGCAGCTGCATGATATGATCAATCTCTGGAAGGGGCAGGAAAGTGAACAGCTTCAGGTACCTTTGAGACAAAAAATAAAGAGTTACACTTATATCACATACCTAATTTTTATCTCCAGCTCTTCTACCCTTTAAGGTTATCCTGCTTACTTTTAAATATGAAACAAACACACAGAAATGTACTGAACATAGTAGGTCCCATGCACACATCACCCAGATTTAAGGTGTTACTATTTTGGCATCTTTGTTTTCAATTTCTTTTTTTTTTTTTTTTTTTTTTGAGATGGGGGTCTTGCTGTTGCCCAGGCTGGAGTGCAGTGGCATGATCATGGCTCACTGCAACCTCAACCTCCTGGGCTCAAGCAATTCTACCACCTCTGCCTCCCAAGCAGCCGGGACCACAGGCTTGTGCCACCGCGCCTGGCTAATTTTTACATTTTTTTTGTAAAGACAGGGGGTCTCCTGTGTTGCCCAGGCTGGTCTCAAACTCCTAGGCTCAAGTGATCCTCTTGTCTCAGCCTCCCAAAGTGTTGGGATTATGGGCAGGAGCCACCAAGCCCAGCCTCGTATTTTCTTTTTAAAAGGAACAAAATAGGCATAGATGAAGGCCGCAGTCCAATCACATTCCCTTCCTTGCCCCGAGATAATCATAAATCTAAGTTTATGTGCTGCCATCCTTCCCAAGCATGTTTTTATACTTTCATGTGCATGTGGCCATAAAAAAAAGTACTGTGTAATTTTAAAAACTGATATAAATCATCATGCTCTGCATAATGACGTTTCTGTCAATGATGGACTACATATATCCGCGGTCCCCAACCTTTTTGGCACCACGAGGCGGCGGGGAGGGGAGGTGGTTTCAGAATGAAACTGTTCCACTTCAGATCATCAGGCATTTGTTGGATCCTCGTAAGGAATGCGCAACCTAGATCTCTTGCATGCGCAGTTCACAATAGGGTTTGTGCTCCTATGAGAATCTAATGCAACCGTGGATCTGACAGGAGATGGAGCCCAGGTGTAATGCTCGCTCGCCTGCCACTCAGCTCCTGTTGTGCAGCCCTGTTCCTAATAGGCCACGGACTGGTACAGTCCAACAGTGCTTCATAACATTATAATACCATAGTTTACTGTACCTTTTCTATGTTTACGTATACAAATACTTACCCTCACGTTATCACTGCCTTCAGTATTTAGTACAGTAATGTGCTGTACATGTTTCTACCCTGGGAGCAACAGGGTACACTGTATAGCCTAAGTGTGTAGTAGGCTATGCTATCTGTGTTTGTGCAGGGACACTCTACGATATTTGCAGTGATGAAATCACCTAACAACACACTTCCCAGAATGTATCCCTATTGTTAAGTGATATATGACTATAATATCATCCTATATGTATTCTCTTTTTCTTTGGTGAAATATATATAACACACAGAAAAAAGAACATTATTCGCAAAGATATAGCTTAATGAATCATAAAACATCTATGTAACCATCACCATGGTCAAGAAATACAGTATTGGGCCGGGCGCAGTGGCTCACGTCTGTAATCCCAGCACTTGGGGAGGCTGAGGCGGGCGGATCACAAGGTCAGGAGATCGAGACCAGCCTGATCTACATGGTGAAACCCCATCTCTACTAAAAAATACAAAAAAAGTCCCAGCTACTCGGAAGGCTGAGGCTTGAACCCGGGAGATGGAGGTTGCAGTGAGCCGAGATCGCGCCACTGCACTCCAGCCTGGTGACAGAGCAAGACTCCATCTCAAATAAAAAAAAAAAGAAAAAGAAACACAGTATTGCCCCTACCCAAGAATGCACAAATATATCATACACCCCTCCAAGTTTATCACTATTTTGCCTTTCATAGTAATCACTTCCTTGTCTTTCTTGATACTTTTAACATCTCAGCATGCCTCCCTTAAGAGCATCACTTAATTTTGCCTGTCTTTAAGATTTTATATAAAAGGAATCACACAGAATTTATTTTCTGGCACATCGATATGTTTAGGAGAGTCATCCATGATGCTGCATGTGCAACATTCCATGCTATGATTATCCTATGATGTGTTTATTTTTCTGTGAACTTTTGTGCTGTTTCTACTTTTAGACAATTGCAATTAATGCTGCTCTGAATAGCCTCATATACCTCTGTTGGTGCACATGTGCATTAATTTCTGTTGGGTATATATGCCCAGAAGAGGAACTGCTGGATCACAGGTTATGTGCACATTTAGCTTTAGTAGGTACTGCCAAATATTTTCCCAAAGTGGTTCTATACGTTTATTCTCCCACCACCTTGGAACATTCTTGTCAGCACTTGGTTCTGCCAACTCTTTTGTTTAGCCATTCCGGAGGATGCATAATGGTATCTCATTGTGCCCTTTATCTTGTATTTTTCTTCTCAGTATGAAGGCTAAGCACTTTTTTATATGTTTTTGGCCTTTGGATAGGATCTTTGTGAAGCACCTGTTCAAGTCTCTTTCCATTGTTCTGCTGGGTTGTCTTTTTCTCACTGGCTTAGAGAAATTTCTTTTTTTAACATTAAAATAACTATGTTTAAGATAGTATTTACATAGTTTTTTCATTTTTAAAATTATTTTAAATTTTTTTTGTGGGTATATAGGTGTATGTATTTATGGGGTACATGAGATGTTTTGATACAGGCATGCAATGTGAAATAAGAAATTCTTTATATTAATGTGAATACAAGCCCTTTATCATTTAGATACGTGTATTGAAAATATCTTCTCCCACTCTTAACAGTGACTTATGATGAACAGATCTTATTTTTAATTTAGTCTAACTTGTCAATCTCTTCGTTTTGCGTCCTGTTTAAGAATCTTTCTCTATCTTAAAGTAATAAAGGCATTTTCCTATTTATCTAAAAGCTTTATTGTTTTGTCTTTTAATACAGATTTAGGCCTATAATCTGCCTGGAATTGACTTTTGTGTACTATGTAAGGTTAAGTTTCATTTTTTTTCACCCACAAAGACATCTAACTAATGGAGCAATATTCACTGAAGATTGTCTTCCCAAACTACAATGCCACCTTTGCCAGGGATAAGGAGACCATATATGCTAGAGTGTGTCTGGATTCTCTAATCTGTGCCATTGGTCTCTTAACTTTACATTTAAACGTGTACCTTTAAACCTAAAGGTCATAATTAGAAATAATGAGTTTGGCAGAGTTGCTAGATTTAAAGGTAATATATATAAAGTAATTGTATTTCTATACACCAGAACCAGATAGAAAATGCAATTTTCGAAAAGATTATCTAAATTCTCTAGGCCGGGTGCGGCAGCTCAAGCCTGTAATCCCAGCACTTTGGGAGGCTGAGGAAGGTGGATCACTTGAGGTCAGGAGTTCAAGACCAGCCTGGCCAACATGGCATAACCCTGCCTCTACAAAAATACAAAAATTAGCTGGGCATGGTGGCGCATGCCTGTAGTCCCAGCTACTCAGGAGAATCACTTGAACCCAGGAGGCGGAGGTTGCAATGAGCCAAGATCATGCCACTACACTCTAGCCTGGGCAACAAAGTGAGACACTGCCTCAAAAAAAAAAAAAAAAAAAAAAATAGATTATCAATTCTCAATACATCAAAACCCCAGGACTATATCGTCAAACATTCTAGGACTAAATCTAAAGAGAAAAAAACACAATTACCGAAATTTTGTAATAAGGCATGATAATCTTCCACTCTGTTCTTCAAAAACATCTTGGCCAATCTTAGCCCTTTTTATTTCTATGTCAATGTTACAATGAGCTTGTCAAGTTCCACAAAAAGCCGGTTTAGATATGGTTGGCACTGTACTAAATGTAGATCAAATCCAGAACTGGTATCTTGGCCGGGTGCGGGGGCTCATGCTGTAATCCCAGCACTTTGGGAGTCTGAGGCAGGTTTATCGCTTGAGTCCAGGAGTCTGAGACCAGCCTGGGGAACAAGGTGAAACTCCACCATTACTAAAAAAAAAAATACAAAATTAGCTGGGCATGGTGGTGTGCACCTGAGCCTGGGAATTTCAGGCTACAGTGAGCCAAGATTGCGTCACTACACTCTAGCCTGGGCAATGGGAGTGAGATTCTGTTTCAAAAAATACAAAAAAGAACTGATATTATTTTTGTACTATGAATATGGTCTAACTCTCCATTTATGTAGGTCTTTATTTTGCTCAATAGCATCTTTTAATATTTTGCAGGAAAGTCATATACCTTTTAAGTCTTAAAGAATTATTCCTAGATTACTTCAATGTTACAGAGCATCAAAATTTTTTTTCACTTTTTGTTGCAGGTATATTTGTTTCTCATTAATTCATATTCTTCCAAGACTTTAAGGCAATTTGATTTAAGGAGAAATCATTTCTTAAGAGGATCTTTAAAGTCATACTTGTGAGAGAAGAGAGACAAAGGAAAAATAAGGGTAGTCAAGTTTAAGTTGAAAGGAGTGAAAAAACTAGAATATGCAGGTGATAAAATCCTAAGAACTTGCTAGATACAGATCAAAAAGTTGGCTCTACATTTTCTAGCCACCCACTGTTTTTCTGCTTTAACCAACAAAGTGTTTAACTTTACAACACAGTAAAAATTAGTCTTCTATGATGTAATGGTTTATGTACAGACAGAAACTACGTTAAAAACAAAAAAACTATAAAATGTACATAGATTCAATGGCTAAAATTACATCATGAGTTTATGGTGTCAGTTTTTCTCAGCCCATTATTCAGAACTCACCTTTCCACTGAATCGTCCGGTTGCCTGACGAAGAATTGATACAATTCAAATGGAGATGTCTTATCTCTGTTTAGCCAAACAGCGTTGCCAGCAGACTTTCCCAGCTTTGCTCCAGTTGTACTTGTAATTAGAGGAACGGTGATTCCAAATACATCTTCTCCAGTCAACCTATGCATAAAGAACAATTTCATTATGTGCCTCAAGCACAAGTGGTGGTAGGTTCTACTGTTCACCTTCCAGATTTCTTTCTGGTTACTTGCCCCAGGAAAACTTCCTTGACCTCCTAAATCTGAATTCTTGTCCCTCTTATGTATTGTTACAGTACTCACTCTATTCATTCTGATCCTCATGAGTGGTTCCAGGCAGGTTCTAGGCAGGCCAAGGGGAAGTGCTACATAACAATGGACTAGAGATTTTGAAAGGCTGAGTGGGAAGGAGAAAACTGGGTGAAGGGGCGTCAGGAAGAGACACTAAAGGAAATCTTCTAAACGCCTTTTAAACATGTGCTTTGCTCTGTAGCACATGAGCTAGCCCTATCCTTCACCTCTCTCAAGAAAATGCTATTAGACCCGCATTACTTGTCAATTATTTGGAGTTGAAAAAACTTTTTGAGATACCAATCAAAGACTAACACTAGTTTCATGGAGGGTGCAGAGCTAAAGCAGAGGCTAGTTACTCAAGGAGGCCCAGTCACGTTCTGGTATAAACACACAAAAGCAGTTTCTCTAATTAGAGAGGACGACTTAGGCGAAGCAAAACAGACCGACCAAATCTTCACTAGTGGTCTGTTTCCTTTTTTTTTTTTTTTTTTTTTTTTTTTGAGACGGAGTCTCCCTCTGTTGCCCCAGGCTGGAGTGCAGTGGCGCGATCTCGGCTCACTGAAACCTTCGCCTCCCGGGTTCAAGAGATTCTCCTGCCTCAGCCTCCCGAATAGCTGGGATTACAGGCGTGCATCACCACGCCCAGCTAATTTTTAGAATACACCGTTTACTCTTAATACCCTTAATTCAGCCCTTTAATTCTTATTAGCCAGTGTTATTAACGCCATTATAGAGCCTTAATGGGGATAAAACCAACAAGAGCTGGAACGAACGGCAGCAACTACAATCCTAAGAGTGAATCACAGGCTACTAGTGTGTAAATTATTTGGTCCCAGGATTTCCCCAAGGTCTAAAGGCACTTACTTGTTGATGAACTCATATCCGGACATGATGTTGCCTAGTTGATCAGATCCGCCCAGCTGGACCCTGCATCCATAACGCTGGAAGAGGTAATAGAAATCATAGGCCTGGAGCACCTGGTAAAAGAACTCGGCCAAGCTCATGCCCTCGGGGCTCTTGAGCCGCAGCTGCACGCTCTGCCGGCTCAGCAGCGTCCCCATGCGGAAGTGACCCCCCACTGCCGCCAGGAAGTCCACCAGGCGCTGCTTCTGGTACCAGGCCGAGTTGTCCAGCACAGTGAAGCTGCCCCAGGAGCGCCCATCAGTAAAAAGCTGCTGGTGATTAGCCGCCAGGGCCTCAAGCCCTAGGCGCAGAGCTCGCGCGTTGGCTCGCACGCGCTCTGTCTCCAGCGCCTCGCGTTCCTTGGTACGGCCGCTCGGGTCTCCCAGGCGCGCCGTGGCGCCTCCCACCAGCGCGATCACGTTGTGGCCCGCTCGCTGCAAATGAAACAGGCCCAGCAGCGCAAGTAGATGACCCACATGAAGCGAGTCTGCCGTGGGGTCGAAGCCACAGTAAATGGTTTGGGGAAAACTCGCCGTGCCACGGTCGAAGAGCTCTGGAAGCTCTATTTTCGTCCCCGTCTCCGGGAAGAAGTCCTTAAACAGACCTCGAGCCTTCTGCGCTGCCAGTAACCCCTGAGCGCCCGAGTGGGCCTTACGCAGCCCCAAGGGCAACAATACTGAGAGATTCAGGGTACCAGACCAACGGCCCCAGGAAAAGGACCGCAAGATGGGCGCCGCCATCTTGGTGGCGGCACGAAGGGAATGCTGGGATTGCAGAGGCTCCCACCACACCCACCTACTTACAGCTCCTAGGGAAGGTGCTTCAGTGTTTTTCTGCGCATGCCCGAGACGGTTACGTAGTTACGGAGCTTGCGCTCTCAGCAGTTGAGTCCCGACTCCAAGTGGCGATTCCGCGTCAGAGCCGTTGCCTTACGTTCCCTTAAACTTAATTTTTCCATCAGCAGTGTGGATCTGCTTATGATAGTTCCTACCTCATAAGGCTGTTGTGAGCCTTAAAAATTAAAGCATTTGGCACATAACGCTTCACAAATGCTAACTTGTATTTACATTTTCACGTAAAAAGATTGTGATGCGCAAGTTCTTTGAAGTCTTGGTTCCATGCAAAAAGCTGCTCACAGAGGTTGAGAAAGGTTAGGAATTGGTTTAACTTCGCGGAGAGATAGGGAGTTGCTGCTGAGACGCAAGCAATTTCATAGTACCGATTCCCTAATTGCACCTCAGTCCCCAATATTCATCAGCTCTTCCAGGAGGTGGCAGTCTTGTCCAAGGTATAGCAAGAAAAACTCAGTGCAATAAAGTACATGCATCAAGTCCTGTGGTTTATTTATTTTAAATACCGTTAACTAGGTTGGGACACAGCTTAGCATGAGTGGATTCAAATTAGTAATCACATCGTGCAGCGTGACAGGTGCTCTGAATACTGACCAGGGATGAGGTTCTTATTGGCAGCTGGTTGGCAGGTGATCTAGCTTCAAAATCCCATGTTAGAGCCTGATTTCTAGGACCGCTTTCAAAATCATCTTAGGTAGAATTCCCTGGACTCTGAGTTGGGGGGGGAGACTGGTTTGCAGGAGGGTAATTGGAGTGTGCTCTTAAGAACAACACCTATAATGGAGTGAGGGAGGCCGGGTTGGGCGGAGGGAGAAAGAAGTTGAACTGTGAACAATTTGTAATAGAGGCCTCAGGCAATCCATTAAGGGCTCTGGAGCCGGGATTTCCTTTCAGAGTCATCCTGAATTGAGGCCAGGGGGCAGACCTTTAGACCCTCTTACTGACTGCTCATTAAATGTGGGATGTTTCTGGGGAGGAAGCAAAACGCTGGGTTAAGGCTTTTGGAGAGTGAGATGTGCAGGAAGGGACTCAGCTGTGAGCAATAAGCAACCAACACTCCCAGCAGCTGGGGGATTGAGTGCCTTGGTCCTGTGACTGGGATCTGGGCCATGTTCCAAATCATTCCCTACAGGACTTTTCCATTTTTTAACGTTATAAAGTCATCTAACAAAATGAAAACTTATTTTAATAATTAGTTTCTTTGCATGTATAATTATCAGTGAATTAGTTTCTCATTGCCAAATAGTAACTTCAATAGGATTTTGAGATACTCATTCAATAGGCTATTAAACATACTCCCAACTGCTTAAGAAAATAGAGTGTGTTCTTTCATGTTATTATTCAAAATATCTTAAAATTTGCAATCATAACCTGTTGATCTTCAGTCTTTTTTTTTTTTAAGTGTCACTCTGTTGTCCACACTGGAGTGCCGTGGCAGGATCATGGTTCACTGCAGCCTTGAACTCCTAGGCTCCAGCGATCTTCCTGCCTCAGCCTCCCAAGTAGCTGGAGCTACAGGTGTGGACTACCATGCCTGGCTAATTTTTATTTTTTGTTTTTATAGAGACGGGGGTCTCACTGTATTGCCCAGGCTGGTCCTAAACTCCTGGCCTCAAGCAAGCTTCCCATCTCTGCCTCCCAAAGTGTTGGGATTACAGGCATGAGCTACTTCGCAAGGCCAATCTGCAGTCATATGGTCCACCACTTTGATCAGGGACAGATTTCAGTAGGTATGGCAGGAAATTCTCCTGAGCACATACATGTAAGGAAACTCACGTCTGGGCCACTTGTCACTTGAAAGCCAAAAACCCAAGAGAAGAGCTGTAGTGAAAGTAAAGTTAGCTTTATTCAAGAGACCAGCAACCCCAGGGGATGCAGTGAGCTAGCGTTCAAAGACCACCTCTGGTTTTTAAGGGCAATTAAGAGAAAGGATGATAAAAAGATTTTTGTGAAACATGTGCAGTCTCAGGTTGGCAGTAAATCATTGCTTTCTTGGTCAATATTTTGTGGCTTTCTGCAGGTACCATCAGCCTATTCTTATTGGGTCGGTCAGCCCATTCAGAGAGGCTGATCTAGGTATTTTCTTTTATCTCTGTTCAAGATCCTGTTTTTCTGAGGCTGATTTTAGTCAATGATCTACAAAATCAAGCAAAACAATAATTGTATTCAAGTAAGCAAGCTTTCCTCTAACATGGAATCAGTACTGTCACACACACAGCAAATGGTGCTTTCTATTTAGTACCTTAATACATAGGGCACACATGTATTTCTGGTGACACACAACTCTCTGGCTTTTACAGGTGTGTTAGTAATTGGAAAATCCTACTTGTTACAACAGTATGCCAGGGTTACTTGATGTCAGGGTTACTTGATGACCTGTGCTTAATGGAGAAGAATTTTGTGGATAATGAGAAATAGAAAATTTCTACCTGGGATTAAAATTTATTATAAAGTCTTTTAAAAATAGATTTGAGCTCTGCTTTGTCTCTTAAGTTTAGTTGCATCTCATGAAGAGGCAGCAAAGTCTGATATAGAAGGTGGTGTCAGGCCAGGTGCGGTGGCTCACGCCTGTAATCCTAGCACTTTGGGAGGCTGAGGTGGGCGGATCACTTGAGGTTGGGAGTTTGAGACCAGCCTGACCAACATGGAGAAACCCCATCTCTACTAAAAATACAAAATTAGCCAGGCATGGTGGCGCATGCCTGTAATCCCAGCTACTTGGGAGGCTGAGGCAGGAGCATCGCTTGCACCCACGAGGTGGAGGTTGCAGTGAGCCGAGATCATACCATTGCACTCCAGCCTGGGCAACAAAAGCCAAACTCCGTCTCAAAAAAAAAAAAAAAAAAAAAAAAGAAGGTGGTGTCACAGGAGGTGCTAGATGAGACTTGACAGTAGCTCAATGACAGTAACAAGCAACAAGTTTGGAAAATACAGTCAGATCAATTACTCTCTTTTTATAATTTGTGTTGGTATTATAGGGGAAATTGGGCTTTGTCCCAAAGACAGGAGCAATAGTAGAAGATGGGACTTTCAAACCTTTGGAATTATATCCGTGGCTAAAATTTTATGGGATTGCACCCATGGTTTGCATTTGGGTTACAAAAAAGTGACCAAGTTAATTCTTGCTGTTTTTATTGGCTTAAAAAGTGAGTGAACAAGGGTTAAAAAGTATTTTTAAAAATATGATTTATCTCAACTGTAATAACTTGAGGTTAACTGGCCTTGAATTAGAGGCACATGTGTTTTACAGTTACCTTTTCCTGCAACAAAATGCCACATAAATGTTCTCTTTGAAGGGATCCCTGTTTTAAATGGCTTGGTTTTCAAAATGTAAACAAATATAAATATAATAGAATTCAAAAGACACAGAGTAAACAGTAATGGTATTTTAACTGATCTCTACTTAACTTTGAAAATTTCTCTATCTCTAGCATAGTATTAAATATATATTCAGATTACAGCAGAGATCTGGTTAGGGCTGAAATATGAGCTGCCCGAACGTCACAGCAAAATGACAGCAGAAAGAAGTCTGAGGAATTCTGATCATTATAATCACTATAAAATATAATTCTTATTTGTGTTTTCTGTTTTTTTTTCCTTGGAGAACATTATTGGTGACATCGGATGCAAAAGGGAGTGGATAGGAACAAGAAATAGAAATTGTAAACCTGTAATTGTAAACCTACGTAACCATGCCCGGTTACGGCTGGGCATGGTGGCTCACGCTTGTAATCCCAGCGCTTTGGGAGGCTGAGGCGGGCAGATCACCTGAGGTCAGGAGTTTGAGACCAGCCTGACAAACATGGTGAAACTCCCATCTCAACCAAAAATACAAAAATTAGCCAGACGTGGTGGCGGGCGTCTGTAATCCCAGCTACTCAGGAGGCTGAGGCAGGAGAATCACTTAAACCTGGGAGGCGGAGATTGCAGTGAGCCGACATAGCACCACTGCACTCCAGCCTGGGCAACAGAATGAGACAACATCTCAAAAAAAAAAAAAAAAAGAAAAGAAAAAGAAATTGTAAGTTATTGCAGAAAGGCCATGGCTTTTCTTCCAGTTGAAGTATTTCCATGACATTCCTATCTCCTATTACTTGGGAAGAATCATTTCTAAAGATTGGTTTCATGTCTTTGTTGCCTTTGTATAATAATTTATAACTCAATCTGCCTCATAATTACATCTTCTCACACATGACTTTCATGTTGCTGTTTTTCTTGAAACCTACATCTAAAGTCCTAAAGATCCTCCCACTCTGCCCATCCTTACCTGCAAGGCAATTGCTCCCCTTTCATTCCAAACTAGTTTCTTTCAGGAAGCTCCTCTGCATTAGGTAGGGTGAAGGAAGGATGCTTTTGCTGTCCAGGTTCATCATGCCCCTAAAATGTATTAAAACGTAAAATTAATAATGCTTACCCTTCCCACACAAAAAAATGGAAAGACCATTAAGTTCTATTAAAATTTATAGAAATTTATGTGAGCTAAGTGTCTTGAAACCTAGTCTGTGTCCCTTGATTGAAGTGGCTTTAATGCTTTTTGAGCTGATGGTCATATTAACATCCAAAAATTTTTTATAAGAGATTAGTTTATTTTAAGATGCTGATTGTAGGAGGATAATTAGGCAAAGAAACATGTTACTAGATATGCATTTCCTTTCTATATTAGAATTTAGAGAAGGATACCCCAAGTTTCTTTCTTTCTTTTAGGCTGCTGTTGTAGCCAGTGGAATAACCTGGAGGTCTCAGCATTGCCTTAACTTTATGCACCTGGTCCCATACCATATGGCTGGATAATGTTTTGAGATATTTATGGGTTTAAAAATCTTTCATTTTCCAGGCCGGGTGCGGTGGCTCACACCTGCACTTTGGGAGGCCGAGGTGGGCAGATCACGAGGTCAGGAGTTCGAGACCAGCCTGGCCAACATAGTGAAAAGCCGTCTCTTCTAAAAATACAAAAATTAGCCGGGTGTGGTGGTACACGCCTGTAGTCCCAGCTACTCGGGAGGCTGAGGCAGGAGAATCGCTTGAACCCGGGAGGCAGAGGTTGCAGTGAGCTGAGACTACGCCATTGCACTCCAGCCTGGGTGACAGAGTGAGACTCCATCTCAAAAAAACAAACAAACAAAAAATCTTTCATTTTCCACTTTTCATTTTAACTATCCATTTGTAGCAAGTTCTGTGTGTCAGTGCCTTGGGGAAGGTACAAGTCAGGGAGGAATACAGAGTCATCCTGGAACTCTTTGTATCTTTTGTTTCCAAAAGTCAAAAGCCTAAGATAGGATGAAGTTTAAGGAAATAAGCTTAGAGAAGAGAAAGAGGTAGGATTCTCCAGCTTAAAGAGAGTGCCCCTGCCCCAAACCTGGGCAAGGGAGCCCTGGCTATGGCCCTGGTTTGCCAGAGGAGCTGTGCATTGCTCCCTGGCCTCAAAGGGACGACCTCCTGCTACACTTCAGGCCTGGGGCTCCTGGCTTCGCCTAAGGTTCCTCTGCTTCATTTGAGGCAGGAGAGCCCCTGAGTGCCAGCTGGAGGTCTCAGAGAACCACTGAAGGCTTGGCCAACAAGGATGGCTAGAATGACCAGAACCAATTGGAAATTAGAGATATTATTTCCTGGGGCACGTTGATCAAATTTTGGTAAAACCCTAGAAGCGGGAAGGAGGCTAATAATGATGGAGAAACAATTTTCTACCATTCCAGTGGGTTAAGGACATAGATGTTTGCTTATTCATTTAACAGATATTTATTAGAATTATTTGATCAGTCAGGCGCTGTTCTAATGGCTTAGGACATATTCATGGACGAAAGAAAGATTCCTGTCCTCATGGAGATAATATTATTCTATGAAGTTATTTTTCTCTGAGCAGTTTTATTCTTCACTTCCTCTTTCTTCATTTCCTCTTTCTGATTGGGTTCCTTTTCCACGCCCAATTTTTGGAGCAGAGAGAGAGTGACTCCTAGGTAGCTGTTGAAGAACATGCAGATTAGGAGGGGGCTGTGGGAGAGAAACATTTGTTGAGAATATGACCAAGGGAAAGATATCCCTTGTAGGAGGGTGGTGATTGAGGTGTAGAGTAGAATTCGAACAGCTTTTCCCCTTTCAATATGTAATTGTGTCTCCCTTCACTCCTGCTGCAGTGAATTTTTCTCCTCGCAGAATCCTTTCCCCAACATCCACCCCTTCTGCTCTGAGCTTGGTGATAGCCGCCGCAGTCCCCTACCAGCATGTTCTTTCCCAGGCCATGTTGTCAGGACTGTAATTCAGCCATGATTGGCAAGCAACGAATCCGCCTGGCTGTTTGCTAATGTGATGAGAAAAGCAGGCTTCCCTCTTAGAAAGAGGATCTTGGAGACACTATTGTGATTGCATCTGAAAAGCTTAGATCAAATGGATAATGTCTTCAGTGAAGATCATTTTGGAATTTTCCTATTTATCAAGTTACCTTAGTAATTTTCTGGTCTCTCTGACAGAGAGTACAAGTGAATCAATCAACTCATCATTGTCCCTCCATCAAGGCCAAGTGAATTTATATCTCCATTGGAGAAGAAACAAAACAATAAGCAATCATTCTATGTTTTGTAGAGCAATTATATTTTGATTAAAACTATTTTTGTCTTTTTTTCTCAGTGTCTTCAATATGGACTTTATGTTTTTCTGTTATAAGCACTGACTGGTTAGTTACCAAAATGAGAAACAAGTCTGGAAACATCTCACTCATTAATGTTCTGTAACATCATAAGGGGATCAAATACCTTGTATTTACATAATGTTTACAGAAAAGTCAAATATTACTTCCTTCATCCTCACAACCATAACAAAATGTGCTTCTGAGTGGTGGTCCAAAGACCACTGGACTAGGAGTCACAGACATGAATAGCTGTCTCAGCTTAACCTTGACTACCTGTTCCTCCTTTGATAAGTCATTTAACACACTAGCCTTGGTGTCCTCATTTTAGAAGTAAATGGGCTGGGCTTGGCCCGGTGGCTCACGCCTGTAATCCCAGCATTTTGGGAGGCCGAGGTGGGCAAATCACGAGGTCAGGAGATCGAGACCATCCTGGCTAACACGGTGAAACCCTGTCTCTACTAACAATACAAAAAATTAGCCAGGCATGGTGGCCGGCACCTGTAGTCCCAGCTACTTAGGAGGCTGAGGCAGGAGAATCGCTTGAACTTGGGAGGCAGAGATTGCAGCGAGCTGAGATCTCGCCACTGCACTCCAGCCTGGGCGACAGAGCAAGACTCCATTTCATAAAAAAAAGAAAAGAAAAGAAAAAAAAAGTAAATGGGCTGGATTAGATGAATTCTAAAATCTCATTCACCTCTACAATTCTGAAATGCCTGTTTGTTATCACATTAGTCAAAGGTCCCATTTATTGTTTCTTAGCTTTAAGTTCATTATTTAAGCCACCACACCAGGGAGGAGGTTAAAAATGTATTCATCGGCCAGGCACAGTGGCCCATGCCTGCAATCCCAGCACTTTGGGAGGCCGAGATGGGCGGATCACTTGAGGTCAGGAGTTTGAGACCAGCCTGGCCAACATGGTGAAACCCTATCTCTACTAAAACACAAAAAATAATTAGCCGGGCATGGTGATGGGTGCCTGTAATCTCAGCTGCTTGAGAGGCTGAGGCAGGAGAATCGCTTGAACCTGGGAGGTGGACGTTGCAGTGAGCAGAGATCATGCCTCTGCACTCCAGCCTGGGTGACAAAGTGAGACTCCCTCTCAAAGAAAAAAAAAAAAGGCTGGGCGCAGTGGCTCACGCCTGTAATCCCAGCACTTTGGGAGGCCGAGGCAGGCAGATCACTTGAGGTTGGGAGTTTGAGACTACCTGACCAACATGGTGAAAGCCCATCTCTACTAAAAAATACAAAAAATTAGCTGGGCATGGTGGCACACACTAGGCTGAGGCAGGAGAATTGCTTGAACCCAGGAGGCGGAGGTTGCAGTGAGCCGACATCACGCCACTGCACTCCAGCCTGGTGACGGAACAAGACTCTATTACTAAATAAATAAATAAATACATCTATTTTCTCCTCTACTGAGGTTTGCTTAAGCAGTAGAAGCCAGTTTAAGTCCATGCTTACATGGCTGTTATTAGAGGGAAACTGTATTATGACACGTTTTGAAAAATTAAGATTGAAGATTTAGAAAGTGATAGTTGACCAATGAAACATATATCATATTTGCAGAAAGATCCAGTGAAAATCCAAGCAGCTTTGCTCAGATCCAAACAGTTTCAATTACCATTGATCTCATTCAAAGCTGCCCGTGGGTGGGAGACCGACCTGGAAGGGTGTCACTAACAGAGATAGCAAATGAAAACAACTCCTCTGTATTCTCATAGCTATTTTTTTCTAAAACCAAAGGAAATCTTAGACACCCATGCCCCTCTTCCCATTATATGTCTCACGTAACTCTTCTCCAAGCACAGTTTAAGGAGGTTCAGGGGAGTGGCAATCAGGGACACGATGGTGTCAGATGGTGACCAAATATCTAGCACATAGCACCAACTGAGACACCTTTCCAATGGACTTGTAACATTATGTCACACTATATATTTGAGAAAGCTTCCAGTAAATAGGTGAACGTAGCCCTGGTTTATATGCCTCTTGTCTCAGCCTAATTATTTATATGACCCCTTTTATTCTCGAAAATGTCCTGTTTTGGGAATAAATTTTACAGACATTCTATCTAAAATTTCTACTCTGGAAAACAAGTTAATTTTTAAAATGGGTATTTTTGAAACAGGGTCTTGCAATGTCCAGCCTGGAGGGCTGTGGCATGATCATGGCTGACTGCAGCCTCGACCTCCCAGGCTCAAGTGCTCCTCCCACTTCGGCCTGCTGAGTAGCTGAGAGCACAGGCATGTGCCACCATGCCTGGCTAATTTTTTTTTTAATTTATTTTTTGTAGAGACAGGGGCTCACTACATTACCCAGGCTGTTCTCAAACTCCTGACCTTAAATAATCTTCCCTCCTTGGCCTCCCAAAGTGCTGGGATTACAGGCACTGTGAGTGAGCCACTGTGCCTGGCCTAAAAAAAATTTTGAGTTAAAGATTTTTAATGTTCTGTGTAAGATTCTTTTTTACGAATTTTACTTTATTTTAGATTCAAGGAGTACATGTGCATGTTTGTTACATGGGCATATTGTGTAATCGTAGGGATTGGGCTTCTAGTGTGCCTGTTACCCAAATAGTGAGCACTGTACCTTCTAGGTAATTTTTCAACCATTGCCCGCTCCCATCCTTCCCGCTTTTGGCATCCCGAGTGTCCATTATTTTCCTCTTTATGTCCATGTGTACTCCTTATTTAGCTCCCATTTATAAGTGGAAACATGCCGTAATTTTATGTTTCTGAGTTAGTTTACTTAGGATAATGTTCCCCAGCTCCATCCATGTTGCTGCAAAGGACATGATTTCATTATTTCTTATGGCTGCATATTATTCCATGGTGCATATACACCACATTTTAAAAATCTAGTCAAGCATTGATGGACACTTAGGTTTGTTCCATGACTTGGCTATTGTGAATAATGCTGTAATGAACATATGAGTGCTGAGTCTTTCTTATGGAATGATTTCTTTTCCTTTGGGTAGATACTCAGTAAGGGGATTGCTAGGTCAAATGGTAGTTCTTTTTTTTAGTTCTTTGAGAAATCTCCATGCTGTTTTTATAGAGATTGAACTAATTTACATTCCCTCTAACAGCGTATAAGCATTCCCTTTTCTTTTCTTTTTTCTTTTCTTTTTTTGAGATGGAGTTTCACTCTTGTTGCCCAGGCTGGAGTGCAATGGCACGATCTCAGCTCACTGCAACCTCTGCCTTCTGGGTTCAAGTGGTTCTCCTGCCTCAGCCTCCCAAGTAGCTGGGATTACAGGCATGCACCACCACACCCGGCTAATTTTGTATTTTTAGTAGAGACAGGGTTTCACTACATTGGTCAGGCTGGTCTCAAACTCCTGACCTCAAGTGATCCACTTGCCTTAACCTCCCAAAGTGTTGGGATTACAGGTGTGAGCCACCATGCCCAGCCAAGCGTTCCCTTTTCTTCACATGCACGCTAACATCTGTTGTTGTTTTTTTAAAATCTGTTGGGTTTTTTTTTTTAATAACAGCCATTTTGACTAGTGTAAGATGATATCTCACTGTGGTTTTAATTTGGCTGCCCACATTTGTCTGATGGTTAGTGATGTTGAACATTTTTTTCATGTGTTTGTTGGCTGCCTGTATTTCTTCTTTTGAGAAATGTCTGTGTCCTTTGCCCAGTTTTTAATGTTTATTTTTTATTTTTTATTTCTTGTTGAATTGTTCCTTGTAGATAGATTCTGGATATTAGTCAGCAGCATAATTTGTAAATATTTTCTCCCATTCTACACATTGTCTATTTACTCTGTTGATTATTTCTTTTGCTGTGTGAAGCCTTTTAGTTTAATGAAGTCCCATTTGTCTATTTTTGTTTTTGTTGCATTTGCTGTTGGGGTTTTCATCATAAATTTTTTGCCTAGGCCAACGTCCAGAAGATTTTTTCCTAGGTAAATGAATAAGCAAATCACACATACACACAAATCCCAATGGCCAATATAATACATAAAATATTCTGGCTCATAAGTATTCAAAGAATTGTGGTTTAAAGGCACATTTTCCTCATGTAAAATGTTTTGGTGTTTGAAGTGACATCAAAGTTTGGTAATGACAACTAATAATAGCAACAAACACTAGTGAATTCTATGTGTGCTGAGCATTGCATTAAATGCTTTACATGCATTATTTTACTGAATTCTTACAAAAATTCAGAAAGCAATTATTTTTATCTAGCTCGCAGATGAAGAGACTTACTAACAGTTGAATCCAGATATTTCTGACAGCAAAGGACATCATCTTGGCCACTCTGCACAAGATCTTTATGTAGTTTTTCATTCAAGAGGTATTTATTATGTTTTGGACCTATATTAGGCTCTGCGAATTTCACTGATAAGAAGACATATGACTCTTGTCCTTGTAGAGCTTATAGCTTAGCAAGAGCTTACAGATGGTACTGGTATTGCTGCTCAGGTTTGCTGTGAGATGAGCATATCAGGCTGTCTTAGTCTGATACTATTCATGCTAGTTAGATTGGATTGACATTTATTCCTAACTCCTTCTATGTGCTTTTCTGTGCTGCAGGTCCTAGAAAGCTGAAAGCTCCATTTCCTAGATTCCCTTGCAGGTAGGGTTCTAAACATGAATGGGTTCCTTGAATTAGATATACTCATGAGAAACTGGTGAGGCGGAGGTCATCCTTCTGACATTGTTTCTCCTGGGAAGCAAGTCGTGGGAATGTATCAGGAAGTGAAAGAGGTAACTCAGTGTTCTTGCATCTAGTGTCCAGCTTCATGGGTTTTGAGAGGCAGTTATGGAAGTAGGAGAAGCAGCTACCACTTCCTACCCCAGCTTTATGATCTCCTAGTCACTGGGACACGGTAGGTCCAGTGGCAGCCCCTTGACTCCTGCTCCTTTGGTCCTTCCGATAATCATGATTCCTTCTTGACTGCTCCTTAAATACCTGGGGTTGTTTCTTCCTGTGCTGAATCTTGACTGATCTACCAATTCTCATTTGATTCATTTCACTCTCCTGGTTCTGATTCCATGTTCCCCAAATAGCCATCTGATTATGATTTGAAAGGCAATATTGTGTAATGGATAAGTATATAAGCTTTGGAATCAGATTTGGGATCAAATCCTCTACAACGATCATGGGCAAGTCAACTATGAATAGTGATTCTAACGCACTTTACAGGGTTGTCATGAAGATTAAATGCCACCTTATATAATAAGTACCTGTTATACAATGAAATTGATAAATCACAGTTGTGTTATTCCTATTGTTATTACTAATGTGCATCTGACTTTAACACGCTCTTTGGAGTTAAAGCAGAGGGCAGATCCCTACGACTTAATCAAAGACATCACCGCTACTATGTATTCATAAGATAACTTATTGTAATTAAAAATCATCTAAATTTTAGAACACCTTTTTCACAACACATATAATGACATTTACATGCATGACAAACACATGAACTAAGGGTATAACCCATGGTTTTATCTTCCATTCCAGAAAGCATGTGCCTTAGTCCCTTTCTGTTGGTTATAACAGAACACTTGAAACTCAGTAATTTATAAAGAAAAGAAGTTAATTTCTTACACTTGCAGAGACTGAGATGTGTAAGGGCAAGAGGCCACATATAGTGAAGGTCTTCTTGTTGGTGGGGACTCTCTACAGAGTCCCGAGGCAGCACAGGGCATTGCGTGGCCAGGGGACTGAGTATGCTAACGTGCTAGCTCAGATCTTTCTTCCTCTGCTTATAAAGCCACCAGTTCCCTTCCCAGGATAACCCATTAATCTATGACTAATCCATTCATGAAGGCTGAGCCCTCATGATCCAATCACCTGTTAAAGGCCACACCTCTCAATACTGCAACATTGGGGGTTAAATTGCAACATGAGCTTTGGAGGTGATGTCCAAGCCATAGCAACATGTTAGAATTCACATGAGTAAGAATGAAATTGTTATTGCAATACATTCAGGTATGTATATGTATTTATGTATTTTTTGTTATTTATGCTGTTATTTGTTAAAGCAAACGATTCACACATTTTATATATGACCATTTTACAGGTGCCTCGACCAATGAGAACATTTTCTCAACCTTCCTGATTGCTGCTGTCTGTTTTTTATGTTATTACAACTGTTGTTCACTGATTGGATTCCCTTTACAGATGCTGCAGACTGGAAAGCTCAGATGATGAGCTAACCTTATTTTATTCTCTTCTCGCTGTGATCAAAGTCCTGAAAAGCCTGTTATTGAATGTCTAAAAACAGTTGTTTCATGTATCTTATTTTTTCAGTTGTTTATAGTGGAAAGACAAGTCTAGTAAACCAGTTACTCCATCCTGGTGGAAGTAAATGTGTCTCCATAAATATTTTTGGTTGAATGAATGATAAAATGCCGAAGAACCCTTAGAACTTTATCCCTGTTTTCTGCCAAACTTCATTTGTGGTCTTTTAGAGATTAAAGATACTTTTCCTTTAGGGCTAAAATTTCAATTATACCTCCTGTCCCTTTGATCTTTTCTCTGCAGTGCCTAAATCCCAAATCGCCACCAGGGTGGTATTCGGCTGCTTAGTGTAGAAAAAAAGCTACTGTTACATGGATTTTTTTTAGGACATAAATATGTATAGTTTACTAAATTACAATAAAACCAGAGAATTTTATCTGGCTTAGAGTCTGTCCCGAGCTTCCTAAAATGTCTAGTGTCTTATTCTCATACAGTCCTCTTCCTTCATTCCACTAATCCTGGACACCAAAGAAACAAATGTCTTCCCATCTGTTTTCTCTAATTCTCAGCCTGGAGCACTGGTCCAGTGACCTCCAAACCTTTTTTCATCATGTACCCTTATCAATAAAGAAAGTTTGAAAAGCCAATATTTCAATGTGCACATGTATTAAACATATCCTACTGAAAGAATATGTATTATGTACATAATAAAACATCCACAAAGTGAACCGAAAATATAAAATTAAAAATTCTAATTTTTCCATCTTGTATCCCAGTGGATAAATTTGCACCCTCTAAGGGATGCTCACACCCCATTTTAAGATGAATGCCTTGCAATGCAGAACAAAGTGCAAATGAGCCAACCCCCTGCAGTGCTAAATCTCCCTTGGCTCCCCTCTTGGTAATATTTTAAAACTAGACTTTAATGGTTTTTTTAGTTTCTTAATGTCCACACATAATCCTTCTTACTTCAGACCCCAGCTAACTTAATCCTTGATTTTTCTTGTTCTCTTTGGATTTCCATCATATTTCTTTCCTTTTGCTCTCCCTTATTTGTGGTCTTGTTTTCTCCCGGGGAATCTATTTCCCATGATAGTTTAACATGTAAGAACAGATGCATTCATGCTGACTTTACAAGATAGTGTTCTTGGCAATATTGAAATGATACACAAAAAAACAAGGAGGGAGTGATTTCTTTCAGAGTCCACTTGGATTCTGCCCAAGATGGAAAGGACCTGGAAGCTATTCAAAGACTGGATAAGTTGCTAATTGGGTGGAAAACTGGAAAGTAAATTGGGACTTCCCACATGCAAAAATACATAAAAGAGATGTGAATAGAAATAAAACCTGTACTACTTTTCATTATAAAAATGACTCTTTAATACATAATAAGAGCTGTGATTTTAGCCATTTGACCATCATATCCTGGGATTAGCATCAAAAGCCTATGAGACAAATATGAGGCATTTAAAGACAGGTCCAGTTTTCTTTCAGAAGACAACCACTCTTACCAGCTTCTTTTGCATCTTTTGAAATATATCATACATAAGACTAATAATAACATCCCATATAGACACTTCTGCATCTTTCGCTTTTCCATTTAACATATCTTGGCAAAGTTTCCAACCAGTACAGGAAGAACACCTGCATTCTTTTTAATAATCTCATAAAAAGCTGTAACTTTATTTATTTAACCAATACTATTGATAATCAATAGCACTAGTCTTTAGCTGTTACAAACAATGCTGTTTGAATACTCTTGAATAGGCCAGTGTGTATAGGTACTAACGCACCTGTAGTATTAATTCCTAAAAATTCCACTGCTGATCAAAGCGTATGTGATTTTTTACTTTTAATAGGTAATAGCAATTATTGCCAGCAATAAATGAGACTGAGCAATGTGTCCTTTACAATGCCAGGCATAATGCTTTATTGGTAGAGAGAGCTCACATATTCATATATTGACCCAATTAACTGTTGTAACAGTCAAATATAGGAAGAAAGGTGAAAGATATGGTTAGTATGTAATCTTTAACACAAAACATGATGATTATTCTCAATAATAAATTCAAAAGCAACTCATGTTAGATAAATGAGTTTCTGGGTTTATCACTTCCTTGTCCTGAGTTGGGCACAGAGAGATAACCCAGAGGCAAGCCCTGCTTCTAAACTCCACCCTAAGCCTATAAACTCTGCATCATACATCTGCAGTGGCTCTGACTTCAAAAAACGTTTGCTTTAAGAAACAAGGGTGGGTGGGCATGGTGGCTCACACCTGTAATCTCAACACTTTGGGAGGCCAAGGCGGGAGGATCATTTGAGGTCCAGAGTTCAAGACCAGCCTGGCCAATATGGTGAAACCCCATCTCTACTAAAAATACAAAAAATTAGCTGAGTGTGGTGGTATGGCCTCTGATCCCAGCTACTCAGGACGCTGAGGCAGGAGAATTGCCTGAACCTAGGAGGCTGAGGTTGCAGTGAGCCAAGATCACACCACTGCACTCCAGCCTGGGTGACAGAGTGAGGCTCCATCTGAAAAAAAAAAAAAAAAAAAAAAAAAAAAAGCCTAAAGAAAGAAGGGTAATTTTTTTGTTTTTTTACTTTTTTTCATTTTGGGAGGTCGAGGCGGGCTGATCACTTGAGCCAAGGAGTTTGAGACCAGCCTAGAGAACATGGCAAGACTCCATTTCTATTAGGGGGGCGTGGTGGCATTGGTGGCTTATGCCTGTGTTCTCAGCTACTCTTGAGTCTGGGGCGGGAGGACTGCTTGAGCCCAGGAGGTTGAGGCTACAGTGAACTATGGTTGTGTCACTGCACTCAAGCCTGGGTGATAGAGCAAGACCCTGTTAGAAAAAGGAAGGAAGGAATGAAGGAAGGAAGGAAGAAGGAAGGAAGGAAGGAAGGAGAGAGGAAGGGACGGAAGGAGGGAGGGAGGGAGGGGAAAGGGAAAGAGAAAGGAAAGAAACAGGAAGGAAAGGAAAGAAAGGAAGGAAGAAAGAGAGGGAGATAAAGGAATCAAGAATAGTAATGTTATATTTTATAAACCAAACCAAAAAGCAAGAATAAATTATTTTCACAGAACTGTTTGTTCGGATGAGGAACAAAACTTGCTTTTTCAGCCTTGGAAGCCTGAGGCACAAGAATCGCTTGAACCCAGCAGGTAAAGTTTGCAGAAAACAAAACAAAACACCATCAACAACAAAAAAAACTTGCTTTGTTCTTCCAGGTGTGCTTCTTTGGATAAAAAGATACTATTTGTTAATGCCTCAATTGAAGGTAGTCTACTGAGTAGAGGATATTGTTCAGCATTATCTCTGGTGGAAAGCATTTAGGGTATAAATGAAATCCTATTGGCAGGAAAAGATGACATCAAGAAGCCTAGAGTTTGAATTGAAAACATATAAAGGCTAAGGAATGGACAGTGGATGCAACTGTTGGTCAAGACCACTGGGGCCTGGAATTGGGATTTGCATAAATATACCCAAAAGCCAGCACACCAGTGGGGGAACCATTTGGGGAAAGGCACAGATCATTATTAATATCATCTCTCTTTATGGTTATATCAGTTCTGTTAGAACTTTGAAGTCTCTGCAGCGGGCCAGCTCTTTGCCCTGTAACACGACACAGAGCCTTGCTTTGCTTTGAGAGCTAAACACGCTGCCTCGATGGTATTCATCCACATATCAAATGCAACTTAAAGCAAGAACAGAGGACAGCAATGCCCTGTCTTGAGATAATGAGCCAGTTCTGTGTTCCTGCTCTGTGGATACCCTTTTCTTTTAAAGATTCTGTGATGCTAATCCCAATCCAAACAGGTCTACACTCAGTTCTACTCTTGTTTTTCATAGTTGGTATAAGCCTTGAATCCAGCCTGGATCTTGTACTGCCTGATAATGCTTCCCCTCAGTTGAGGTCGTTGCATGCTGACCTCTTAGCCAAGATCTTGTTGCTAGGGGCTTTAATTCTTCACTTTGACCTTCTTACCCAGGGTTTGAATTTTGTGGGGATTCTCAGCTGACTGTTAGCTCAACACTTGCATTTTGATCTCTGCGCTGCTGGTGAAAGTCCTGCTAACCACATGTCTCCTTTCTCTGAGAGCTGGTCCATGCCAACCCTTGAAGCCCTTGTCCTGCTCTGCAGCTTGACTGGCCTGAGAGGGTTCGGATGAGAGTCCCTCTGAATCGGGGGAGCTGTATAGTGCGGGTAAGAAATGGGCTTTGGAGTAAAATAGAGGTGATCTTGAATCTCAGCTCCATTTTTCTCTGGCTGTGACTTTCAGCAAGTTATTTAGCCATTTTGAGTTTCAGCTTCATCATCTAAAATATGATGACAATAATGTCTACTTTATGAGGCTGTCAACAAGAAACATATCATGTGTAACATTTTTGGCAAAGGCGGACACACCTTCTGTCCTTTATTATTTACTGTAGCTCTGTCCTGAAACCACTTTTAACCTGAGCTGCTTTTCTTCTCTAATCAGTGAGGACTGTAGTGGTCTTGATGACTTGTATGTCCTCAAAGAGATGAAGGGGAAGCATTCCTTTTTCTTCTCTTCCCATATGAGAGGTGTGTGGACTCTTCCTCTTCATGATGCTGAGTAAAAAGGTGGACACGTTTTTAAGCTCCTGGTTAGGGAATGGCCCAGTCAATCCTCTCAGTAGACAAGAGGGAAGGACTCCTATGGGATGTTCTGGTCTCAGCTCTCCTCCTAACGATGACCTTTAACTTAGGGCCCTGCTGGCTGTGAAAACGCAGACTTTCGGCAGACAGCCCAGCAAAAAGCTCACACGCCCATATTTCTTATCATTCGCTTTGGATTTTATAGCAGTGTAAGAGGAAGCAGATTAGAAACTGCTCTTTCATAACGAATATACCTACATTTAAAAGGCAATAAATGTTAGTTAAAGACTAAGAAAACTAGATACAAGGAAATGAGGATATTTTGTGCAAACGGCCATAAGGAAAAGTAGTGAGTGCATTTGCAAGCAGTGTCAAGCAATCACAAAAGGAATTTTCTTGTTCTGCACCCAAGAGAGATTCAAAACTGTTTGTTATTATTCTTTTGCAAAAAGCTTTTAGGTCTGAAGACCATTATTAAGTTTGCCTTCTGCCACTTCTTCTTACTAAGCTTAATAATTCTAGCTTTTTTTTTTTTTTGAGATGGAGTTTTGTTCTTGTCACTCAGGCTGCAGTGCAGTGCCACAATCTTGGCTCACTGCAACCTCTGCCTCCTGGGCTCAAGTGATTCTCCTGCCTCAGCCTCCTGAATAGCTGGGACTACAGGCATGCGCCACCATGCCTAGCTAAGTTTCGTATTTTTATTTTTTTATTTTTTTAAATTTTTGAGACGGAGTCTTGCTCTGTCACCCAGGCTGGAGTGCAGTGGTGTGATCTTGGCTCACTGCAAGCTCTGCCTCCCAGGTTCACACCATTCTCCTGCCTCAGCCTCCCGAGTAGCTGTGACTACAGGCACCTGCCACCACGCCCGGCTAATTTTTTATATTTTTCATAGAGACGGAGTTTCACCGTGTTAGCCAGGATGGCCTCAATCTTCTGACCTCATGATCCGCCCGCCTTGGCCTCCCAAAGTGCTGGGATTACAGGCATGAGCCACCGCACCCAGCCTAAGTTTTGTATTTTTAGTAGAGATGGGGTTTCATCATGTTGGCCAGGCTGGTCTTGAACTCCTGACCTCAGGTGATCTGCCTGCCTTGGCCTCCCAAAGTGCTGAGATTACAGGTGTCAGCCACTGCACCTGGCCGATCCTAGTTTTTAAAAAGTTTTTAGATGGGCCGGGCATGGTGGCTCACGCCTGTAATCCCAGCACTTTGGGAGGCCGAGGTGGGTAGATCACGAGGTCAGGAGATCGAGACCATCCTGGCTAACACGGTGAAACCCCGTCTCTACTAAAATACAAAAAAACTAGCTGGGCATGGTGGTGCACACCTGTAGTCCCAGCTACTTGGGAGGCTGAGGCAGGGGAATCGCTTGAACCCAGGAGGTGGAGGTTGCAGTGAGCCAAGATCGCGCCACTGCACTCCTGCCTGGTGACAGAGCGAGACTCTGTCTAAAAAAAAAAAAGTTTTTAGATGGGTTTTCCCAACTGCTTGATTCTATTTTGAGTTCTCTTCAAAAATATCCACATTTTTAAGGAGAATAACCTAGAAGTAATCACAGTTTTCTTGTGGGGTTTAAACCATTGCTGAAGATAGTCACAATTCTCTTGTCTGATGCTTTATCACCTGGAAGACTAGAAACCAGTGTTTCTGAAATACTGAAAACAACATTCAACCTAATCTTTGATCTAGGAATACCCCTATCCAAAAGAAAGCAGTTGAGCAGCTTTGAGAGATGTTGTTGGGCTATCACTAGTACTCGTGTACGTGCGCATGGGAATTTAGAGTTTAGGGAAAGGGAACTGTGAATCAGTGGCAAAACTAAAAGACTGGTCATAAACAATGATAGTTAATTCCCTTTCTTTTATAAATCTAAGGAGGGAATGAAGAGAAGAAACAGAGGAACATATACAGTAACAAAATCACAGGATAATTTAGAGCTGGAAGAAATGTGCTGATCTTCTGGCCAAAATGTTTCATTTAATAGGTGATGACCTGAGACCATGATGCTAGAAACTGGCAGGTATAATGTATTTATGACATAGGTATAATTTTAGTACCAATTTACAGATGAAGTTGAGGCAACTCAGATGTTACATGGGAGGGCTGGGATCTGAACCTAGATTTGGTTGGCTTCAAAGTCTAAGTTTTTAGTTTCTGCACTGTCTCATATACGTGTATCTATGAGGTCTTTTCTTGCATTGATTTAGCTGTGTTTGTTTATAATGAGTGACTGCATTTACCCCATTGCTTTGCCCATATTCCCTAAAGGATTTAGGTGGTTTTAGTGCAAGAGACATACACATATGTTTAAGAGACTTGGTTTAATGCTTGTGCTCTTCCCCTGTGTAGAATTTTACAATGTGCCATGGCACCCTGGCACAGGAGAAAAGTTCTGGGAGTCAGAGAAAGGCAGAGAAAGGCCAACTTGAGAGTACTTATAAAAAAAAAAATGTGGGTAAGACGTGGGGAACAAAGGCCAAAGGATACTTCTAGTAAATTAAGACATTAAAAATAACACTACCCCTGCTTTATGATGGGCAAAAGTGATAGTCACACTTTAAAGTGTGGAAACAATGAGAAATCATATTGGTAAAGGAGGTTAAGTTGAATGGAGCAGCCAACTCAAGGGATGCTACCAGGAAAGAGTAAAGGACTCACTGTTTTACCAAGGCCTGGCTTGAGGTATTAAACTTTCCATACATCTTTAAGTGATAACTAGGCAGGAAGAGAAGGAGGAAAGTAGGAGGCCATGCACAGTAGAGATTGCAGAGGAAATATTTATTTCAAAATACAAGGATTGTGTCTTCATTGATTCACCTATTCAATGATTAACATGTATGGAGTGCCTATTCTGTGCCCAGCCTTGCTTGAGAAGCTGAGTGTCCACAGATGACCAAGACACCAATACTAACTTCAATCCACTTATTGCCCAGCAGGGGAAACAGACAGTGAACGGTTAAGTAGCTGGACCTTAGAGCTTTAAAACAATTTGAACAACCAACTCTGCTTGGGGTATCCGAGACATCACAAAAATTTCTTTTGATTTACATCTTGAGGGATGAAAGGAAGTTTGCCAGGTGAAGAAATGGGGGAAAATATATTTCAGGTGAACAGCTCTGCATGAGCAAAGACACAGAATTATGAAAGGACTTGCATAAAAGTTCTGGAGAAATGTGACAAGTTCATGTGGCTCTAGTTAGTGGACTGAGGGTGGTGGCTAATTTTTGTATTTTTTGTAGAGACGGTGTTTCACCATGTTGGCCAGGCTAGTCTTGAACTCCTGGCCTCCAGGTGATCCACCTGCCTTGGCCTCCTAAAGTGCTAGGATTACAGGTGTTAGCCACCATGCCTGGCCACTTACTGCCATTTTTAGAGAGGGAAAATTTCTCCAGATAAATTCCCGAGTCAATGGAGTTTCTAGAAATTCTGGGTGGGTAGGTTTCCAGAGTTCACGTCTGAATGAACATTGTTATTCATAAAGATTGAAGGAAGGAGATAAAACGATAGTGAGGGTTTACATTTTGAAACCCAGCAGACTTCAGATAATTTCTGTACTCTTTTCCACTCTCAGCCAAAATAGAGGCTTTCCACCTCTCTCAAAATTCCCCATTTGTTGCATAAAGAGTCCCCCTCAGAGCTCATCTTGTTAAGCAGAACTGACCAAAGGGTGGTATCTTCTATTTAACACAGTTGGGAAGGTCCCACCTGATTTTCAAACAAGACTGAAAGATAAATGCTGGTATCACACTCCAGATGTCCTTTCCCTTTGACTTTTTAATTCCTTGCCTCTAAATATCAGCCCTTAACCCAGCAGCCTGGTCATAACAAACTGAGGTTGTATCATTTGCATTGGTAATATTTCTTTAAAAACTAAACTTTAGGCTTGTATATTTTATTTTGTTTTAATTCCATTTAGGAAAGAATGCCTCAAATCCTCATATACAAATAAAACTGAAAATTCCATCATGGATTTTTGTATTCTAAAATGTTAAAACATATTTGTTACTGTAAGAGACCGCTGATGAAAAACATGTCAGCAAGAGGTTCTTGACAGTATGCACTTTTGAGAACATGCTGTGTAGAATGACATCTGTTTTCAGTGATATCTAGCTGGCATTTAGTCAACCCCAAGTATTCTAATATTTTGCAGGTTTATGTCATCGCATGTGTATCCTACTGGGGGTCAAGGGCTGAACCTTTATATTTTCACCAGTCTGTGTATATGGGCTTTCTCCAGGAAGAGGACATGCCCTTGGGCTGCGGCTTTGTCTTTTTTTTTTTTTTTTTTTTTTTGAGACGGAGTCTCGCTCTGTCGCCCAGGCTGGAGCGCAGTGGTGCAATCTCAGCTTGATCCAACCTCCGCCTCCCAGGTTCAAGCAATTCTCCTGCCTCAGACTCCCAAGTAGCTGGGATTACAGGCACCTGCCACCACACCTGGCTAATTTTGTATTTTTAGTAGAGATGGGGTTTCTCTATGTTGGTCAGGCTGGTCTCGAACTCCCCACCTCAGGTGATCCGTCCACTTTGGCCTCCCAAAGTGCTGGGATTGCAGGCATGAGCCACCACGCCCACCTTGGGCTGTGGTTCTTTTCAGCCAAAAGGTAGTCCCTGAGAGAGACTCAGCTGAGAGCTGGTGCTGCCAACACTCCCAGGAGCTGGGCTGTGTGTTTCAGACCTCTGTTCTAGAGGATCTTTCATGGCACACCATGGCCTCTACTAGAGAGGAGGGCAAGTGCAGGGGCCGGGCCTCAAGCTCTGCCCCTCCACTTTTGAATCATGGCAGCCCATCTTTAATTTTTAAATGAGTTTTAGGGCAGGAGGAGGAAGTGGGGAAATGCAGTCAGAGCTTACAAAGTAGCAGATGTATGGGATGAATAAGTCTAGAGAGCTACTGTCCCACATGAAGTCTATAAGGAACTAGACTGTGCTGTATTTGGGATTCCTGCTAAACGAGTAGATTCTAGCTGCTCTTGCCACAAAACAAAAAATTGGGAAACTATGTGAGATGATGGATATGTTAATTTGCTTCACTGTAGTAACCATTTTACTATTTGTATGTATCCCATGACATCAGGTTGTATAACTTAAATATACATAATTTATTTAGAAGATGAAATTAGTTTTATACTTTTAAAACATAACATATATCACACTAGAGAACGTGTAATTTATGTGTAAGCAGTAGACCATTTTCAATACCTTGGAAGCCCCCCACAAATCTCCCCAGTAGAGGTAACTGCTGACCTAGGTTTGGTGTTAATTTTTACTGGCAACTCTTTAGAGCTTTTTTATAAAAAATTTTCAATCCTGCTCCTTCTGTATCTTTATAGCTTTCCAAACCTACAAAAGTATGTATTATTAATTTTTGTAGTTTTGTTTTTGAACTTTAAATGGAATCACACTTTATATTTTTGTCTTTTTTTGCTTAACATACTCCAATTTAGATTTATTTTCATTGATGCTTGTAGCCACAGCTCCTTCTTTTTCTTTACTGTATATTATTCTGTTGTATGATGATTTATTATGTTAATGCCATTGATTTGCTCTACATAGTCTTCTGATGCTGGGTAAACTTTTGGTGTAAGTTGTCTAAGAAAATTTGTATTTTAAAAGACATTTTATTTACTCAAAGCCTTAATCTCCAATTGTTGAATTTCAGGTACTATGACAAACCAGATATAAACATCTCATTCAAGCAGGAATGTTTTTTAGGGGGATAGAATGTCTTCATTATATCACTTCCTTAGACTCCTTTTGTTACAGTAGGTAGCTAGTCGGGCATGAGCAGGGCAGGAGAGGGCTCCCCCTGCCCCCCACACACCACGTACACATCAGGAATGTCAGGTGACCATCAGATGATGGTCAAGCGGTTGTTAACTGTCTCTCTAATAACTGGTCACAGCTGGCACTAGGGAACAGCAGGCTCCTAATAGATAGGAAACACCTGAAACTGGTGAGCAGCAGCTTCCCCATCTCAGGAGTTGGGTGTGTGGGGAGAAGGAACACAAAACCCCAGAAGCAAGCTAACTTATAAAATCCCAAGTCAAAATGTCAAACGGGACACTTGTCCTTCAAGTCGCCCAGGTGGCCCTCTTCCAAGTATACTTTCCTGTCTTTCGTTCCTGTTCTAAAGCTTTTCAATAAACTTTCACGCCTGCTGTAAAACTTGCCTTGGTTTCTCCTTCTGCCTTATGTCCGTCGGTCGAATTCTTTCTTCTGTGGAGGCAAGAATTGAGGTTGCTGCAGACCCAGACGCATACTTTCTGCTGCTAACACATTTATCCCCAAAGAATGGTTGTTTTTTGTCAGGACACAGTAACATTAAAAAATTCAAACACATTATAGTTGCTTGATAAACTCTATAGTTGAAAGACTGTATAAGGGAATGTTTTCTTAAAACTGCAAAGTCAAAAGGATAAGCCAGAATCAATAAAGAATTGTGGAATACAGAAATAAATTTTGTGTATGGTCACCACATAAATAACCTTGACCATCATTTTTGAATTTTAATGCTGTGATTATCAAAGGTGGGGTCTGAGCCCAAAGCACAACTTTTCAAAATAATGAATCATGGGCAGTGAGTCAAGAAATGTTGAACTTCAGCCCACAACTCTAAGAATGAGGAGTTTTGGCTAAATGCTTGGGTTTTTGTATTGTACTAATGTTGTGAATAGTATTTCAAAAAAGATTAATTTGCTAAGCATAGCATTGCTAGAAATGACCTTTCTCTTACTGTTTTCCTGATACAGAAGAAATTCCTGCAAAAAATCTCAGCTTTCTGTAATAAGTTCCAGTAGCTAAAGACAGAACAAATCAACAGCTTTAAGTATCTGCTTGCCAAAATTTAACTAAAACTCTTGAAAGCAAAAACCCCAGTAGGGGCTTGTTCAGAAATGATTTTAAAACATCTCAAACTGCTAAGTATTCTTGATCTAGGAAACATGTCTTTGAAGTAGGATGTAAATTCTAGACCTGGAAATGCCCTTCATTTCCCATGAGCTCAAAGCTATTACGCTCTCAGGGGCAATGATTTTTCCCTAGGAGGAAAAAAGGAAGTTTTTCTTTTCTTCTTAAAGGAGGATTGTTCTCTAAATTTTAATTTTCTTTAGGTTTTTTTGAGTCAGGGCCAAAAGTCAGCAATGTCCATATAATGTTTTTAAAAAGATAATGGCTGATGAGATACGTAATAAAATAAAGCATAAAAAAGATTAATTACAAAGTGTGTGTGTGTTTGCAGGATTCAATGAACTTTAATGAGGCAGGAAAGAGATTAGTTGCAACCTCAGTTTGGGGTGTGTGTGTGTGTGCGTGTGTGTAAGAAAGGTATGCACCCCATCTAAGATAATACAGTGGTGTAAGAGGTTGGGTAAGGGGACTAGGTAGCAAGAAAAAGCACATGCTTCAAAAGTGCTATCACTCTATGAAGAAAAATTTGTGGGAAAGGGGAGAGAGAGGTCTTCTGTGGCTTAGGGAGAATCAAATGGAACCAGCACCCAGACCCCTTGTCCAGGGCTAGAAGCTCTGACTGTACCTAGATCTGCGGCAGCTTTTTCATACTTGATTTCACACCAACTGGACTCAGCTACCCTGAGACTATAAATCTGCTTTCCTTAGTTATAAGTAACGATAAAATCCCACAAAGACTCAGAAACTATAACAGAAATTAGGACAGAAATAAAAATTGTAAATAATTGTAATACTTCTATGTACACTTAGTGTTCAGTTTTAAAATCATCATTATAATCTGCCTCTGTATGTTACTTAACACATCTAATCCATTTAAGATAATCTGACATTCTGTAGTTGGGATTTTAATTTGAAATGTTTAATTAATATTTGTCTTGTGATTTTCATGAGAAAAGTATTTGGCTTATAAATAGTATTTGAATGTTTAAAGGCTTCAGATGTATTATATCTCTATGCTCAGGTTTCTCAGGTTGGTAAGCACCATTTAAGTGTTTAGGTGAGTTTGGTTTGTCAAATGTCTGGGTCTACCCTGTTAGGTGTGAAGGCCTTAAGATACACTGAAATTATGTTATTATAGTTTAACATGCTTAACTATTTACCAGTCTATTTATTACTAAATTTAATTAAGGTGTTAATTATTTGGGAGTAAATTACTCTGTTAAACATAGCCATTATTAAAATATTAATCTAAGATCAAGTAAAAGCCTTATAGAAAAAACTACTAGATTTATATGTGAAAATGACCAGCTATTTAAGTTAAGCTTAATGTTTAAAAAATAAAAATCTTTATGACATACCAAAGATCTCTTTATTTATTTTATTATTATTATTTTTTGAGATGGACTCTTACTCTGTCCCCCAGGCTGCAGTGCAGTGGCACGATCTCGGCTCACTGCAACCTCCACCTCCTGGGTTCAAGTGATTCTCCTGCCTCAGCCTCCTGAGTAGCTGGGACTGCAGGCGGGCACCACCACACCCAGCTAATTTTTTGTATTTTTAGTAGAGATGGGGTTTCACTGTATTAGCCAGGATGGTCTTGATCTCCTGACCTCGTGATCTGCCTGCCTTGGCCTCCCAAAGTGCTGGGATTATAGGCGTAAGCCACCGCGCCCGGCCAAAGATCTCTTTATTTATTTATTTAGAGACAGAGTCTCACTCTGTCACTCAGGCTGGAGCGCAGTGGCGTGATCTCAGCTCACTGCAACCTCCGCCTCCTTGGTTCAAGCGATTCTCCTGCCTCAGCCTCCCTAGTAGCTGGGATTATAGCGCCTGCCACCACGCTCGGCTAATTTTTGTATTTTTAGTAGAGACGGGGGTTTCACCATGTTGGCCAGGCTGGTCTTGAACTCCTGGCCTCAAGTGATCCACCCGCCTTGGTCTCCCAAAGTGTTGGAATTACAGGTGTGAGCCACCGTGCCTGGCCCAAAGATCTCTGTTTTAATGTTATAAACATTAAAAAAACTCAATTAACAAACAAGATTAGGCTTTTCTGGTAAATTAATTATTCCAATTCCTAGAAAATAAAAATGGTTAGAATATGTACCAGGGTTTAGTGCAGAAAACACAATTCACTCTAGATATCTGCAGAAAGTATTTAATTTTTTTTTTATTTCCATAGGTTATTGGGGAACAGGTGGTGTTTGTTTACATGAGTAAGTTCTTTAGTGGTGATTTGAGAGTTTGGTGCACCCAACACCCAGAAAATATTTAGTACAGGAATTTGGGTGCTTATATAACTGTGGAAAGGGTTGGAGGAGCAGAAGTTGGGGCAGGCTGCTGCACTTAACTGCCACCACATCTGCCACTATCAAGGATGCCAGCACTCAGGAAGCTGGTGACTAGAGGCTGATGACTTACACTGGGACTTTCTCCCCAACCATAACACCTCCTGGAAAATGGCCTCCACGTTCTTACGCAACTGATCCTACTGGCAGAACCTAAGCTGCATCCAAAACCCAACTGTGAGGGGCTGAGAAATCTAGCCCCAACGATACAGTAGGAAATTCAGAAGTCAAACAGGGTGCTGAGTGCCCAAAGGCAAGATTCATGAAGCAAAAATCCCACAAATCCACATAGGACTGTTTATTATGACTTGGCAATGTTTCCTAAACATAATATGCACATGCAAAACTGGATGCCTTTTGTCAAACATTGCCTCTGTCAGATACATTGTATTAGGCAACTATGGTTTTCCTGCAAGTCTTTAAAAAATGTGACCTAAGTTTGGCAGAAAACGATTTCCTCTTGACATCTATCAGCAAATACACTGTAGAAAGCAGACTTTGTTTGCTACACAGTATTTCCCCCCACCCCTCATCTTTATTAAGGTGTAAGTGACAAATAAAAAACATATATATTCAAGATGTATAATGTGATGTTTTCATATATGTATATACTGTGAAATGACAACCACAATCAAGCTAATTAACATATCTATTACCTTAGCTTTTTTTGGAGAGATTATTTAAGATCTACTTTCTTAGAGAATTTCGAGTATACAATACAGCATTAACTAGTTACCCTGCTGTACATTAGGTCTCCAGACCGTATTCACCTTAAAACTGCCAAGTTTGTTGGCCAACATTTCCCCATTTCCTTACCCCTGGCCCCCAATAACCATTCTTACAGTGATTCTATGACTTTTCTTTTCTTTTTTTTTTTTTTTTTGAGACAGGGTCTTGCTCTATCACCCAGGCTGGTGCAGTGGCACGATCATGGCTCACTGCAGCCTTGACCTTCCGGGCTCAAGCAATTATCCTGCCTCAGCCCCGAGTAGCTGGGACTACAGGTGTGCACCACTACGTCCGTCTAGGTTTTTGATTTTTTGTAGAGAGGGGAGTCTCACTTTATTACCCAGGCTGGTCTCAAACTCCTGAGCTCAAGTGACCCTCCTGCCTTGGTCTCCCAAAAGTGCTGGGATTACAGGCATGAGCCACCATGCCTGGCTGAGTATGACTTTTTAATTTTTATTTATTTTTTGAAATGGAGTCTCACTCTGTTGCCTAGGCTGGAGTGCAGTGGTGTGATTGTGGCTCACTGCAGCCTTGACCTCCTGGGCTCAAGCAATCCTCCCACCTCAGCCTCCTGAGTAACTGGGACTAAGGGCATACATGCCACAATGTCCGACGAATTTTTTGTAGAGATGGGATCCTCCCGTGTTGCTCAGGCGTCTTGGACTTCTGCGATTGCAGGGAGTGCTGGGATTACAGGCATGAGCCAACATGCTCAGCCTATGACTTTTTAGATTCCACATGTAACTTAGATCATTCAGTATTTGTCTTTTTGTGACTGGCTTATTTCACTTAGCTCAATGTCCTCAAGGTTCAGCCATGTTGTAGTGTGTGATAGGACTTTATTCATCTTTAAGGCTGAATAGTATTATCTGTTATCTATCTATCTATCTATCTATCTATCTATCTATCTATCTATCTATCTATCTATCTATCTAGTCTGTGTGTATACACACACATACACACCACATTTTCTTTATCCATTTATCTATGACAGACACTTAGTTTGCTTCCATATCTTGGCTATTGGTTAGTTATATAGTTTTACGAATTGTTTTAGGTATTACTTTTTTTTTTTTTTCTTACAGGTATGGTTCCCAAGGGAAATTTGGCACCATTAGATCAGTTCTGTTCCTTCCAGTTCTCTCTTGGACTTGTATTGTCTATATAGCAGAATTAATTTCAGAGCATGGCTGAAGACTGCTTTGTAAAGAGCATTATCAATAGGATAAAGGGATCTAAAGTCCAAAATTAACTCACTGAATTCAATTATCTGTGTATTCTCACTAGCAGTTTAATCTTCTAGTTGGTGTTCTAACCTAGGACAGAGGCACTGTATCTCCTGGGTTTGGAAATTTTAATTTTTTTTTTTTTTTTTTGAGATGGCATCTCGCTCTGTTGCCTAGGCTGGAGTGCAGTGGCGTGATCTCAGCTCACTGCAAACTCTGCCCCATGGGTTCCAGCTATTCTCGTGTCTCAGCCTCCCCACTAGCTGGGATTACAGGTGTGTGCCACCACGCCTAGCTAATTTTTGTACTTTTAGTAGAGACGGGGTTTCACCATGTTGGCCAGGCTGGTCTCAAATTCCTGACCTCAAGTGATCCACGTGTCTTGGCCTCCCAAAGTGCTGGGATTACAGGCATGAGCCACCATGCCTGGACTATTTTTTTAAAATTTGATTTTGCTCTAGACGTGGTGTCAAGAAGTAATAATAGTTACAACTAAGTTTGAGTGTGATTTATAAAAAACAAAATAGTAGCTGAAACCCAATGAAAGTTTATTTCTCTCTCATGTGTGCAGATGTCGGAAGGTAAGGGATCCAGAGCTGCTGTGACCCGGCTCCTCTCAGGTCACTGTACTGCCATACAAGAGTGGCCTCCATCCTTGTGGTTCAGGAAGGCAGCATCAGCTTCCAGCCAGGATGAACAAAGGGGGAAAAAGGAGGGCAAGGGCACACACATGCCCACCATCTCTGAAGGAAGGCTTTGAGGAGCTGCTGGGTTGTCCTTCACTCACATCCCCCCGGCCAGCTCTCAGTCCCATGCCCTCGGTAGTGAGGAGGGGGAATGCAGTCTTTCCTTTTTCTTTCTTTTTTTTTTTCTGGGCAGCAGCAAGATTTATTGTGAAGAGCGAAAGAACAAAGCTTCCACAGTGTGGAAGGGGACCCGAGAGAGTTGCCCGGGGAATGCAGTCTTTATTCTGAGTACCATGTGCTCTGTTAGACTTTCTATTGTGTTGGAAAAGGGAGAAAAAGGATATGGTGGAGGCAGTGAGAGTCTTTGCCACATCTGACATTCATATGAACAGAAAACATGTGTTGGCTCCAAGTTATCTTCCAAAAAAAATTTTTTTTTTCCAGAAAAGTAAATCAATTATTACTATTGGGCTGACCTAATCCATTATTTACCCTGGGTAGTACAGATGCTTTTTTAAAACTAGGAAAACATATTATTTCCACCTGGGTTAGCGAGACCACATTGTCTTCTGCTGCAACCCTAGCAGCAAGGGGAGTCCTCTCACTTTGTGTCCCTGGAAAGGCTCCCCTGATTTGAGTTCTCCAGAAGGATGGGGTTTGGTGTGGAAATGGGGAGGTCAAGGAACTGTGCGGTTCTGAATAACAGATCAGCAAGAGAAGTGATTGAAACCTGGAGCCATGAGGAGAGGCTGCTGGGAATGAGGAGATTCTGCAGGTACATTTCCCCCACCCCCTCATCATTTCCTGTTTTGCCACTGTGGAATTTGCTTTCTGCTCGAAGATGATCCCTAGAATTTGCTTTCTGCTCAAAGATGATCCCTAGGACCCAGTGGAAAGCATGGGAATAAAATGGGTGGTGGTAGTGGTAGGATCAGGGGTGGGGGGAGGAGGCAGGAGGCAGATGTTGAAGCCCGGGGGTCCCTGGGTGGCAGCCAGATCTACAAGAGGAAGTAATGGTTACCTTTTCTTGAGTGCCCAGGTGGCAGACATTTTGACAACATCATCTCATTTTATTCCCTCAACAATCCTACGAAGAACTGAGGTAAAATGGACACCCAGAAAATAAAAGTTACCTGCAGAGTCACACAGCCAAAGTCAGAATTCAAATTCACGTTCTCTCCACTGGGCTACACTGCCAGGGCTGATGTCTCAGTGGGGAAACTAGACTGTCCAACAACCTCAGGCACAGGCCGACTTTCTTTCAGAATGATTCTGTCAATGAAAGTACAACTTTGGGTCCATAATTACAACTTAAAGGTGAGAAATGGTGGATGTCAAGCAAAGGAGAGAATGAAAAAGAGGCACCATAGCTTCTGAAATGACTTTTCCACTCCCTGTTGTAAAACTGAGCATCACTTTTACTATTCTCCCTGAAATCACTGGGCTAACTGCAGTTCCTAGCTTGCCCATCATTCTTTACCCACAGATTTTCATGGACTGGGTCCTAAATGCAACACAACAATCATAGTAGAAAAACTTACAGTAGACACACCTGCAGGGTTTGAAAAACCAAGGTTCTCTTACAGGCCAGGTGAAATCAATTTGCTGAAAAAAAAGTTGAATTCTCCCTTCATTGAGTATCTCTCTGAACTACATCCAGTTATCAATGTTGACTGACTAGTCTACAGCCATTTTTCCCCCCTTGCTCAGTAAAACCCTCCATGAGCCTCAGGGAAGGTAGGCCCAGCCTTCGGTGAAATGTAATTGGCTTAAAGGCATAGTAGTTGCACTTTTCTCACCAGAAACTGGCTTAGGAATGATGTGCAATGCAATTCTGGGCAATAAGAAATAAAGATGTTTGATGGAGATTTCTAGAAAAATTTACTTATAAAAAAGGGCTCAAGAAAGGTTTATTCTTCTGGCCTTTGGACATGGCTCTGTGAAGGTGGAATATTTGGAGCTTGATGAACTGTACTGAGAGCCAGATAAACACCCCTTGTCCTCTTACATCTGGCACAGGTGGATGTTGGTCAGAGTTTACAGCAGCGGCATAGCTTCAAGAGTTGTCTAAGAAAAAAAGGGCTTACAGCTTCAAAGAACAGGTCTCTGACATGCAGCATAAGCTGTCCCTCCTTGGAGATTTTACAATTACAGTGCACTCATGGCATTCTGAGAAGTCATGCCATGGTCAAGAATCTTTTGATCTTTGTATAACTATGCTTTTTTCATAAAGAACATACTTATTTAAGTATGGGATATTTTCATGTAACACTTAACTACCCACAAAGGACTCACGTTCTGAGGAATGGACATTCAGAGTCACTTGCCTGGGCCATATTTGTTTTCCTCATTTCTACCTGGCCTTCTATTGGGGCTTTTAACTGAACCAGCCATATCTACAAAGAGAAATTCACAAGAGATGAACTTAAAATGAAAAGCAAAGACCTCCAAACCAGGGAATTGCAAGTAATTTAGTTAGCATTTGTATTAGTTTGTTTTCACACTGCTATCAAGAAATACCCGAGACCGGGAAATTTTTAAAGGAAGGAGGTTTGATTGACTCACAGTTCCACATGGCTGGGGGAGCCTCAGGAAACTTACAATCATGGTGGAAGGGGAAGAGGCATGTCTTACATGGTGGCAGGCGAGAGAGAGCAAGTAAGAGCAGGGAAAACTGCCTTATAAAACCATCAGATCTCATGAGAACTCACTATCAGCAGAACAGGATGAGGGAAACCACCCTTATGATCCAATCACCTCCCACCTGGTCCCTCCCTCAACATGTGGGGATTATAATTTGAGATGAGATTTGGGTGGGGACACACAGCCAAACCATATCAGCATTTATTGAGTAGATACTATTAGGCACTGTTTCAAATGCTTTATATTTATTAACACAGTTAACCCTCAAAACAACCCAATGAGGTAAATCCTACTGTCACTCACATTACAGATAAGGAAAGCTGAGGCTCAGTGAGAATAAGAGATGTGCCTCAGCTAATAAGTGGAGAAACCACAATTTGAGCGCAGGCTGGCTGTTCTAGAATGAGCCCTCTTAACCATGATGTCATACTGAACTCTTTACTCTCTAAAGATAGCAAAGCCAAAGAGATCTCCACTGTTCACCAGCACGGAGACATGGATTGTTCATTCTTGGTTCACAGGGGACTCCCAGAGAGAAGCCAGATCATCTAGGTTCACAAAGCCCCTCTGTACTTTCCAGCTATGATTTAACCTCTGTCTGCTTCGAGGTTTTCTTTCTCATGCTTTTCAAAATGTTAAAAAGTAGGCCGGGTGTGGTGGCACACACCTGTAATCCCAGCACTTTGGGAGCCTGAGTGGGGTGGATCACGAGATCAGGAGATCAAGATGAGGTGAAACCTTGTTTCTACTAAAAATAGAAAAAATTACCCGGGCGTGGTAGCATGGGCCTGTGGTCCCAGCTACTTCGGAGGCCGAGGCAGGAGAATTGCTTGAACCTGGGGGGCGGAGCTTGCAGTGAGCCGAGATGGCACCACTGCACTCAAGCCTGGGCCACAGAGTGAGACTCTGTCTCAAAAAAAAAAAAAAAAAAAAGGAAAAGAAAAAGGATGATTTCATGAGGCTGTGAGAAGTACTCAATATATGTACACTATTACCCTATCAAAGCTAGTCTCATAACAGCCTCCCCCTATTGATCCTGGTTTCATCCTCTATGTTATGCCAGAACAAGCATATCATCTTCTCTACAGTGGGCTTTCAAATATGTACAGAGAGGTGACACAACACCCTTCTCAGGCTAAGGACTGCTGGATCCTTTCACTGAGTCTCCCAAACTAGGGCCTTCAGGGCACTTTCCCTTCTGCTCATATTTTCAACAATTCTTATGCCAATGCTTGGGATTTTGAGCTCTTTCCTGAACATCATATCACAAAGAGTTTTTCTTATAGTCCTTCAAAGGTTAACATTTACTTCATAAGTGATGAAACTGTCAGTATCACTATAAACTAAAACATGAAACTTAAAGCAGAATTTTATTTTGAAAAGTTTGTTCCCTTATCTATTTTCCCTCCTGCAAGAAATACTTTAATCCAACAGTGAGTCTTGAAAAGAGCCAGTTATATGGTCATGTTGAGCATTAGTTGAGTGTATGACTGTATGTTTTTCTTTTCTGTCACATTAATAAGAACTGAGTCTTTTTCATGCAAGATGATACTTTGAGGAGGATTTGACCAAATGCCTTCTAAATTCCCTCTTAATCCTGAGATTGTGTGATTTGAGGCTTCTTCTGCAATTTTGTTCAATGTACACACATACTGAAGTCCTCCTTATTCCAAAGCAGTAAGTTCATTAGACATTTTATTTAGGGGAAATCTCATTTTATAACTATAGTATATAGGCACACATACACACACATATATATATGTAGGTGTCTATATATAAATGTATGTGTGTGTGTGTGTATATATATATATATATCTCCCATCTCCTGTTTTCTTCTAAGAAATTGCTTCTTCAGAAGGTGATTAAATTGGTTTTATAGTGGTTTATCTGGTCCTGCTGCTTATTCTCCCACTTGACATGTTAATCCCCTCTCTATTTTATCAGATAACCCTTTGGTTATTGCCATCAGATCTACACAAATGTTTCCAGTGATGGAAATCTAGGGCAGCAACCCCCTTCATTCCAGAAGACCATTAAGAATTCTTGACAGAGAGCAGCCCTTTGGAACAAATAAACACAAATAAACAAAAAGGCCCAGCTTTGCCCATTAGTTTCTCTGAAGGCATGGGCCCTGTCTGGGACACACGGGAAAACAAACAGATTTATGTATAGACCTGTGATCAAAACTGTTCATTCACAGAAGAACCTCCCTGAGAGGTGTTCACAAATTGTAAAGTAGTGAGGTGTTTGCAAACAGAGTGGACAAAGCAGCACATGCAAATCAAACGTAGTCTGTCTTTTCACAGTCACAGAATCACCCAATAATATACTAAAATCTAACCACAGCTAACACGTCTGCATGTGTCTTCATTTTTATGGTCACCATCTAGTCCCACCATTCTTACAGGAAATGTCTCTTGGTAAAAATTTAGGATTTTAATTAGGGGGAAAATATAAGTAATTACAAAGTATCAAACCCTTAGTAATTGAAGTTTACAAGGTTAAATCCTCAAATTTTATGTCAATCATACCATATATTCCAAGATACACAAATAAACCAGATATACACAGACGCCAATGCAAGCAACACTACTTTTGTCTCATTTTGTATTTAATATTATCGAAGGCTTTATTAATGCCTTAAAAAACACAAAAAGTTCTGAACACACATTTATTATCTGGAGGAATAAATGCACTCCAAATACTTATTATCAGAACTCTGGAAAAAGACATATAAATTCTCTCCAGTATTTTAAAAGTTGGTATCTAAATAATTTCATTTTGAACTAGGTTAGTAACCTAAGTTGTCTTCATTCAGCTTTTAAAATTGAAAAAAAATTGTTTCAAATATAATAAAGACTTAAGTACACATTCAAAATTTATTTTCTATTACAGTTTTCTTGCCAAAAGGAGTTGAAGAATTTTTTTGCTTATCTTACTTAGGACAAATGTTGTCAGATTAAAAAAAAAATAACAGAATAGTAGTTGTAAAGACTAACTCTATATGAATGGTTTTAATCATAGCGCAGTTAAAACAACATTTAATGTAGATTCATTTCGCTGGATGATGTCACCATTTAAAATATCAGTATTTCTCATATCATTTCTGGATGGTCTTGACACATTCTTACATCTTCTTCAACATGACTTCTTCACTTTTTTTCTCTAGAGTTTTCTTGAGTTAAAATAAAGGCTTGAAGAAGATCATATGAGATCTAGTGGCTCTGTGATCTTTCTTAAATGGTGGGCAAGGCTGGGCTGGCTGATAATGTAACTCATTAACATGAGCCGTATTTTCAGTGCCCCAGGCTGGCCGGGCAGTCTGATAGAAGGCCTTAGTTCCTCTTGCAGATAAAGATAGAGTCCATTCTTTCACTAGTCCAGGGCAGTGGCCAAAAAAGTCCAGGAAAGGCATTACATAGAATGCCATCGTTTAGAAGAGATTTGGATTTAACGGCGTTGTTATAGGTAAAGTATCTCCTGAGAAAAATCTCATTCACTCAGTGTTTGGGGGAACGTTAAATTTTATAATCACAGTTGCCTTTCTCTGTGGAAAAGATTTTATTTATTTTTTATTTTACTTTAAGTTCTGGGAGGAAAAGACTTCTTTAGTTTGCTATGATCACTTCCTCTCAATTTCTTTTTCTTACAGTCATGCATACTCTGTAATCTAAATTTCTTAAGTTTATTTAAAAATCAGAGAAAAAAAACCCAAGGGGATAAAAACAAGCACAAAGTAAAGAAAGAAACCAATAATTTTGCCATTATACTTTCTCCTGGATAACTGCAGATATTTCTTTTCATTTCCATTCTGTTTCAACACTGCAGAACAATACACTGGAGGCCCAATGGCGAAGCAATGTGCACGAGTGACAAAACATGGGAACCGGAAAAGGAATATAAATGTAAATCAAACTTTTAAAATCCCAGTAATGCAACAGCTTCTTTCCTTATTTATTGGATTAATGTCCCTTCCACATGAATTCACATTTTGATTCCAGGAAGCCATGTACCATAAGCCCTAATAACAAAGACCACTATTTGTCGAGGCTGTGGCCAGTATCTACTGGTGGCAAACTTGCAAAGGTCTTCTGGAAGACTCATAAAATTATGTTCTATTTGTTTTCTGGATTCAGGGGACCATGGAAATAGAAAAGGATAGAAACAAGGCATGCTTTTGAGGTTTCTTGGGCTGGGTAGTAGAAAAATAGGTGTTTTCCTTTGGGGATTTTTGCAGCCGAGAATACTTTGTCATTTTCCTCAGTCTTTAAGGGAGTGGTAGGCTTTGGCAGTCCGGCTGTTGACAAAATCTGTCTTCTTAAACTGAGCCTTTGGAATAAGCAAACAGAAACGTGAAAGGTAACAAAACTGGCACACAAGAAAATGCAGTTTTTTAGTGATTTCTTCCCAGGGTCAAGTCAAGTGGGCCATTATTACCTGGCTCTGTTAACTATGACACATTCCTTGTTCATGTTCTTACCTTCTTGTAGGCATGATGCAGTTCCGTGTGTGCCCACAGAGAATACAGAAGGACGGAAGCAGCTCTACTTGCTTTGTTGGAGGCATAGCTGAAAAGAAAAGGACATTCTGAGATCAGGGAGAATGAGTGAGGCTTCTGGATACTGCCTGTGGGTGTTCTGTAAAACCTCTTCGCTCCTCAACTGCTACTCCCCAGCAGCCATCCATGAAGTCAGGCCACTCGGTGACCAGACAATTAGGCAGCAAGCTCTGCAAGGCGGGGACCATATCTGTTTTTGTTTTCTTTTTAAACCACTAGCACAGTGCTAACAAATAAATAGTTTATAGGCCAGGTGGGGTGGCTCACGCCTGTAATCCCAGCACTTTTGGGAGGCTGAGGTGGGTAGATCACGAGGTCAGGAAATCGAGACCATCCTGGCCAACATGGTGAAACCCTGTCTGTACTAAAAATACAAAATCTAGCTGGGCGTGGCAGTGTGTGCCTGTAATCCCAGCTACTCGGGAGGCTGAGGCAGGAGAATCACTTGAACAAGGGAGGCGGAGGTTGCAGTGAGCCGAGATCACGCCACTGCACTCCAGCCTGGTGACAAAGCTAGACTCCGTCTCAAAATAATAATAATAATGATAATAAATAAACAAGTAATTTATACAGAAAAATCCCTGATATTTATAAGGAATGTACCTTTAGATATGTTATAAATCCTTGAATTATTTATAGAATATAATCTATATTTGTATACTTATAATGTACGTTTATAGAATAAAAATGCATGAAACCATGACTGAAAAATACATACGATTTTGTGACATCATGAATGTAGGAGTAAAGTAATTTTTCAAGTCAATAAAAGAAATTCTTGTGGCAGCCCTTGTTAAAGCAGTTTCAAAATCTCTTTACGTTTCCATATAGAGCAAATGGAAAACTTGTTCTTGCTGTAAATCCAAGTCACCACTGCATTTGAACTGTACTTATTAGTATTTCATTTTTTTTTTTTTTTTTTTTTGAGGCTGGAGTGCAGTGGTGCGATCTCGGCTCACTGCAACCTCCGTCTCCCAGGTTCAAGCGATTCTCCTGCCTCAGCCTCCGAAGTAGCTGGGACTACAGGCGCATGCCACCACGCCAGGCTAACTTTTTGTATTTTTAGTAGAGACGGGGTTTCACTGTGTTAGCCAGGGTGGTCTCGATCTCCTGACTTCATGATCTGCCTGCCTCGGCCTCTCATAGTGCTGGGATTACAGATGTGAGCCACTGTGCCCAGCCCATGTTCTGCTTTTAACTTTATCCTAAATGTCCCACCTCTGGCTTAGATCAGTGCCGCCTTAGATCTCTTTCTCTTCTATCACCTGATTAGCACATGGCTGATTTGTTTTCTTAAACAAAGATTCTTTTTCCTCCCATATCATAGGCATTTGTAAACATAAAACCAAAACCAGAGAGTGCAAAGATGTACGGAGAAGAGCATGGTGTGTTCCTTCAAGAGTGAAAAGTCTTTCTCCTCCATACTAGCCTGGCAGGGAGGAGCAGTCAAATCAGCACTCATTAGTAACCCCTGGACTTTTCAGAATCACTTGGTAATAACTGAAAGGCAAATAAATCCATCAAAGTGATGGGTCTCTAATATTCAAAACTGTAAAAAGTTATTAAATTGCAAGGCTGTTATATTCATAATATTTGTTTATAAGTTGGTTGTTTGATACTTGGTACTCTTTTATTCAAAGATGTAATGTTATAAATGATAATTAGTTCCCAGGCTAGTCCACAAATGGTAGGTCAGATATATAACACTCTAGTAAGGAAAGAGCAGCAGACACCACTGGCAAGAAGCTCCTTGTTAACTTTTGTTTTTGAGACAGGGCATGTGAGGACTCACAAGTGGACACTCGGAAATAAACAAGTAACAGAGTAGCTCACCCCCTATCTTGCTAAGCTACCAGAAGTTTCCAAAAGTAATTGCATATTCCCATGTGCAACAATTGTTATGTCTGAATACTCAAATAATGAGCATCATACTATCTCACGGTGATTTGCTTGGAAGTTTGGACGACTATTTGGAAGAAGAGTCATTTCTGTTTTGCAGCAGTAATTCACTCTTTCCACAAAGACTGAGCAACTCTAATACTATCTGCCAGCCTCTGGGGATGGGTGAATATTCTTGGGGAACTGACACTCCAGCCAGTGCTCAGGGCTTGTTTTAATCTGACTCTAAATGCAGTCTTCCTTCCTTGTGTGCACTGCAGAGTGGGGCTGCAGAGCAGAAGGGGCCTAAATTGGGTGGGGCTGTAGTAGAGGTAACATGTACATCCCTGTACAGCCAAGCACACATTTCTTCAGTACAGGTGAAGTCATCTGCTTTGTAACTCATTAAAACTAGGCTATCATAGCCATTTCTTTTCTTGTTTGGTTATTTACAAAAGTAACTTATATCTATTTGTAATAAGTCAAATAATTCAGAATTGTATAAAGAGAAAAAGATAATCTTCATGCCCCTTTCCAATCTCATCACTCTAAATTAACTAATAGTAAATAATTTGGTTATACAAGGTTTTTCATTCTCCTCCTTTTTTTTTTAATAGGGAAAAGTTGAAAACAGGAACACGGATGTGGAATGACATGCATTGGACCTTCTATTATCAAAAGGGAATAAGATGCAGAAGAGATAAGACAGAGAAAAAACTGTGAAAGCAAGACTTTCTCATCAGGCTACCCCCTGACTGCTTCTCCTGTGTCATCACTGCTGCTGCTGCTTTTTTTTTTTCTTTTTTGAGACAGAATCTCACTCTGTCAACCACGCTGGAGTGCAGTGGCACGATCACGGCTCATTGCAACCTCTGCCTCCTGGGCTCAAGTGATTCTCAAACCTCAGTCTTCCAAGTAGCTGGAATTACAGGCACGCACCACCACACCCAGCTAATTTTTGTATTTTTACTAGAGACAGGGTTTTGCCATGTCGGCCAGGCTGGTCTCGAACTTCTGACCTCAAGTGATCCATCTGCTTGGGCCTCCCAAAGTGCTGGGATTACAGGCATGAGCCACTGTGCCCAGCCCATCACTGCTTCTTCTAAGCCACCTGGTGTGACGTCCCCTCCTAAGATGGAAGTGAGGAAAAGGGCACTTGCCTATTCAGAGGACTCCTGCTTTGCCTACATTCTGCTGTTATTAAATCACAGCTGTGGCTTTGGGAAACTAATTCATTAGGCCAATACAATGCTGGAATGCACAACCAAGAGAAGTTCTGGAGTCTGACCTTCTCTTGATACTTTAGAAGAGAAGGGACAAGCATGCGGTGTGGTGGATTCAGTTCTTTCCTTGGCTGATCACTGAGGGCTGACCAGATGATCTGGCCTGGCTTTACATCCTGTTTGCCGCCATGTTGCACATGATGGTCATGACCGCACATTCACAACTGGATTATTTACACACAGGCTGGTGAGGGGAAAGGGAGGCAGCTGACGGGCAGAAGCTGAAGGACTTACGCATCGCCTGCACTAATGGCCATAATTTTCTGGATGCCCCCGGTGTTTAGAAGGTCCCGTGCATTCTGGTAACTGTTTTGGATTATGTTGTTCAATGTGTAACAGGCAGAGGCTGTAGTTTCAATGAGAAGGTCAGTACTCGGGACTGTGTCAGGAATGATGGAAACCAAATCAGGGAGAGTTTCTTTGGCTACAAAATGAAAAAAAAAAAAAAACACTTGATTAAAAAGATTGTTTCTTAATCCCAAGATCCCAATATATTTTGGGTGAAGAACATTCTTTTTTTTTTTTTTTGAGACGGAATCTTGCTCTGTTGCCCAGGCTGGAGTGCAGTGGCGCCATCTTGGCTCACTGCAAGCTCTGCCTCCCGAGTTCACGCCATTCTCCTGCCTCAGCCTCCCGAGTAGTTGGGACTACAGGCACCCGCCACCACGCCCGGCTAATTTTTTTATTTTTAAATTTTTTTTTATTTTCAGTAGAGACAGTTTCACCGTGTTAGCCAGGATGGTCTCGATCTCCTGACCTCATGATCCGCCAGCCTCGGCCTCCCAAAGTGCTGGGATTACAGGCGTGAGATACTGCGCCCGGCCAAGAACTTTCTTAAAAAGAAACACAGCTGGTTAACAACACATGGAAAGATGTAATTTCCCTAATAACAAATTTTTAAAAATATTTGAAAAGAGGATACTCTGTGCTCAGTATATTGAAAATCTTTTCAGAGTGTAATTTGGCAGAAATGTCAAGAACTTAAAACATTTTCATCTTCTTCAATTCGGTAATTCCATGTCTAGGAATACATCTTAAAAATATCACTTTGAAAATGAAAAAACCTTTTTGCAGAGATCTTTATGACAGTACTACATGTAACTGAAAAACTAAAATGCCTGAATATCCTTATAATAGGACTATGATTAACTAAAACACACCTGCAAAGACTATTATTCATCACAAAACCTATGAAGCATGTATAATAAAAAGAAAATAATTATGTTAATAGTGTATGTGAAAAATCAGTATATTTATATAAATAATACATAATATTATTGGCCAGGTTCGGTGGCTCACACCTGTAATCCCAGCACTTTGGGAGGCTGAGGTGGGTGGATCACTTAAGGTCAGGAGTTCAAGACCAGCCTGGCCAACATGGTGAAACCCTGTCTCTATTAAAAATACAAAAATTAGCTGGGCGTAGTGGCACATGCCTGTGCCTGTAGTCCCTGCTACTCAGGAGGCTGAGGCACAAGAATTGCTTGAGCTTGGGAGGCAGAAGTTGCAGTGGGCAGAGATCACGCCACTATTCTCCAGCCTGGGCAACAGAGAGAGACCCTGTCTCAAAAAAAACAAAAAACAAAAAACATACTATTACCAAAAAACCCACATAAGAAACCTGAGGAGAAATGTTAATAGGAGCTGTTTTTCTACAACAATATTAATAGTGAACTAAAATCTTTTTTTTTTTTTTTTTTTTTGAAACAGAGTCTTGCTCTGTCACCCAGGCTGGAGTGCAGTGGCGCGATCTCGGCTCTCCGCAAGCTCCGCCTCCCGGGTTCACGCCATTCTCCTGCCTCAGCCTCCTGAGTAGCTGGGATTACAGGTGCCCGCCACCACGCGGGGCTAATGTTTTTGTATTTTTAGTAGAGACGGGGTTTCACCTTGTTAGCCAGGATGGTCTTGATCTCCTGACCTTGTGATCTGCCCGCCTGGGCCTCCCAAAGTGCTGGGATCAGAAGCGTGAGCTACCGCGCCCGGCCAAGCTAAAATCATTTTTAAGGCCAGGCAAGGTAGCTCATGTCTGTAATCCCAGCACTTTAGAAGGCCGAGACAGGAGGATCACTTGAGCCCAGGAGTTTGAGACCAGTCTGGAAAATATAATGAGACTCTGTCTCTATTTTAAAAAGTAAAATTAAATAGTAAATAAATAATAAACGAATAATCTTTGCTTCCCAAGGTTTTTCCAATACATAAGTAATACCACGCTTGTTTTTTTTTTTTTTTTTTTGAGATGGAGTTTCGCTCTTGTTGCCCAGGCTGGAGTGCAATGGCGCGATCTCATCTCACTGCAACCTCCGCCTCCCAGGTTCAAGCAATTCTCCTGCCTCAGCCTCCCGAGTAGCTAGGATTACAGGTACGCACCACCATGCCCGGCTAATTTTTTGTATTTTTTTTTTTTTCAGTAGAGATGGGGTTTCTCCATGTTGAGGCTGGTCTCGAACCCCTGACCTCAGGTGATCTGCCCGCCTCAGCCTCCCAAAGTGCTGGGATTACAGGCGTGAGCCACTGCGCCTGGCCTACTATTTTAAAAAGAGAAATAAACTATTTTAAATGTACTTTTCCACTATGTATATAACTTCTTGGTTATAAGTTTTGAGTTTGGCTTTTTTTTTTGTACTAACAAGAAAGGTATTAAAAAAATAGACATGCCACTTTCACAATTAGGCTATAGAAAATAAAAAACATACATAGACCAATGGAATAGAATAGAAAACCCAGAAATAAAGCAAAATACTTACAGCCAACTGATCTTTGACCAAGCAAACAAAAACATTAAGTGGGGAAAGGCCACCCTATTCAACATATTCAACAAATGGTGCTGGGATAATTGGCAAGCCACATGTAAAAGAATAAAGCTGGATCCTCATCTCTCACTTTATACAAAAATCAACTCAAGATGGATCAAAGATTAAATCTGAGACCTGAAACCATAAAAATTCTAGAAGATAACACTGGAAAAACTCTTCTAGACATTGGCTTAGGCAAAGAGTTCATGACCAAGAACCCAAAAGCAAATGCAACAAAACCAAAAATAAGTAAATGGGATCCAATTAAACTAAAAAGCTTCTGCACAGCAAAATAAATAATCAGCAGAGTAAACAGACACCCCACAGAGTGGGAGAAAATATTCACAAACTGCATTCGACAAAGGACTAATATCCAGAATCTACAAGGAACTCAAAAAAGCAAGAAAAAAGCCAAATAATTCCATCAAAAAGTGGGCTAAGGACATGAATAGACAATTCTCAAAAGAAGATATACAAATGGCATATGAAAAATTTTTTGATATGCCTCATACATATGAAAAAATGCTCAACATCACTAATTATCATGGAAATGCAAATTAAAAGCACAATGAGATACCACCTTACTCCTGCAAGAATGACCATAATTTAAAAATCAAAATTTAATAGATGTTGGCATGGATATGGTGAAAAGGGAACACTTCTACACTGCTGGTGGGAATGTAAACTAGTACAACCACTATGGAAAACTGTACAGGGATTCCTTAAAGAACTAAAAGTAGAACTACCATTTGATCCAGCAATACCACTACTGGGTATCTACCCAAAGGAAAAGAAGTCATTATATGAAAAAGACACTTGTACATGCATGTTTATAGCAGCACAATTCACAATTGCAAAATATGGAGCCAACCTAAATGCCCATCAACCAACGAGTGGATACAGGAAATGTGGTATATACACACCATGGAATACTACTCAGCCATTAAAAAGAAAGACATAATGGCCTTTGCAGCAAATTGGATGGAATTAGAGAC